>NC_057794.1:513300135-513670090 GCF_018294505.1 Triticum aestivum
TCCATCGAGCGCTGCCATCGCCATCGCTCCACCGTGGCCATGGCCAACGCCCTCCCTGGGCCTTGTCGAGCACGCCCACGCGGCCACCGAGCCCCCTTCGCCTCGCCGACGTGTTCACGACATCGCCCTCCTCGTCTTCTGGTGCCACCCATTGGAGTTAGGCGCCTCTTCTTCGACCGGATCGGGATCGTCTTCAACCTCCAATCGCCGGCAATCTTCCTTGATTTGAGCATCCCCTGCTGGTCCTAGTCACTCGCCGGGCCTCCGTGTGCCTCCGCAGTGAGCCCCTCTGCCGATTCCCCGCCTTTCCCCTTCGAATCCCTCGCCGTAGGAGTCCCCACCCGTGCTAGGCCGTCATGTCCGGAGCTTCGCACTCCGCGCTCCTGGCCACGCTCCCCCGAGCCCTTGCCGCATCCGTCCGCGCCCCTGCGGCACCCATGAACGCCCGCACCGCCTGCTGCCGTCCAGCCGCTCCCCTGCCTCTCGCCCGTGCGCCATGGTCGCATAGCACCGCGGCCACGCGCCCACCGACCCGCACGCTGCTTGCGGCCGCTGCCGTTGCGTGCCTTCGCCTAGCCCCGTGCCTTCTCTGCTGCTGCGTGCTTGCTGCTCACGCACCACTGCTGCTCTGCTGAATCTGCTACTGCTTACTACTACTGCCGCCGCTGGTTGCTACTATGATGCTTCTCTGCTACAGTAACATTCAGTTACTGTAGTAGTAGCTAGCTTTTGCGCTGTTATGCTGTTTAGCTCTCTGGACAGCCCCTAAACAACAACTCATCAAGTGCTAACATGAGTAAAAATAATATGAGTAGAAAGTACACATGACAAACTCCATTTTATCCCACTGGACCAAATCCTTTCGATGCCTGGATTAAATCCTATGAAAATTGCAAAATGCTTTGTTGTGTTAACAGGGAACAGAAGTAACCCCTAGCTATGTGTTCCGTGTGTGTGCGTATGTGTATTCTGTGTGTGTGGCCGGCCGTGACTAATTTCCAGCCATGTCCAATTAGTTTAAGATTAATTAGTAGTTAGGTTATCTACTAGTAGATGACATGTGGGACTCCCCCTTGATTAAATTAGTGAGTTGTTTTATTATCATTTGAGACAATGGCATATGGGACCAGCCTACACTATTCATCTTTTGACTATTCAATCTTTGATTAGGTCAACCCACCCCGCTGGCCCCACTGGCATACTCATAGGCTAGAGTAACACTAGGAGGCAAAAATAATTACTGTTATAATTTCGAATTAAATGAATAGGAGGCAAAAATCCAGTAATTTTTAGAAAATGAATTAAAACTTTAAAAATTAATATAAAATAATCCGTAGCTCGGATGAAAATAATTTGTACATGAAAGTTGCTCAGAACGACGAGACGAATCCGGATACGCAGCCCGTTCGTCTGCCACGCGTCCCTAGCATAGTGAACCTGCAACATTTCACCTCCGGTTCATATGTCCAGAAACACGGAACACCGGGGATACTTTCCCGGATGTTTCCCCCCTTCACCGATATCACCTCATACCGCGTTAGAACACGTCTAGCTCTGCTTGTTGTCCTGTTATGCACTTGCTTGCTATGTATTTACTGTTTCTTGCCCCTCTTCTCTCCGGTAGACCCAGTGACGATGCTGATCCCCCTGTGGTCGACTACGTCACCGACGACCCCTCCTTCTTGTCTGAGCAACCAGGCAAGCCCCCCCTTTGATCACCAGATATCGCCTAATCTTCTCTATACTGCTTGCATTAGAGTAGTGTAGCATGTTACTGCTTTCCGTTATTCCTATCCTGATGCATAGCCTGTCCTTGCTACTACTGTTGTTACCATTACCTGCTATCCTACTGCTTAGTATAGGAAGCTAGTGTTCCATCAGTGGCCCCACACTCTTGTCCGTCTGCCATGCTATATTACTGGGCCGTGATCACTTCGGGAGGTGATCACGGGCATATACTATATACTTTACACAGTTACATTACCTGTGATACTGTTCGGAGATGGGGGCTGAAGGGGAAGGTGGCTCCATCCCGGTAGAGGTGGGCCTGGGTTCCCGACGGCTCCCAACTTTTACTTTGTGGCGGAGCGACAGGGCAGGTTGAGACCACCTAGGAGAGAGGTGGGCCTGGCCCTATTCGGCGTTCGCGGATACTTAACATGCTTAACGAGATCTTGGTATTTGATCTGAGTTGGCTACGAGCTTATACGCACTAACCATCTACGTGGGAGTAGTTATGGGTATCCCGGCGTCGTGGTATCAGCCGAAGCACTTCAGACGTCAGCGACTGAGTGGCGCACGCTGGGTTGGACTGCGTTAACACAACTTCCTTTGTAATGGAGGTTGCTAGGTCTGCTCACCGGCCGCGTACGCAACGTGCAGGTGTGCTAAGGGCGATGGGCCCAGACCCCTGTGCGCTTAGGTTTAGACCGGCGTGCTGACCTCTCTGTTGTGCCTAGGTGGGGCTGCGACGTGTTGATCTTCCGCTGTCGGGCATGACCCAGGAAAGTGTGTCCGGCCAAATGGGATCAAGCGTGTTGGGTAAGTTGGTGCACCCCTGCAGGGAAGTTAATCTATTCGAATAGCCGTGATCTTCGGTAACAGGACGACTTGGAGTTGTACCTTGACCTTATGACAACTAGAACCGGATACTTAATAAAACACACCCTTCCAAGTGCCACAGACAACCCGGTGATCGCTTTTCCATAGGGCGACGAGGGGAGGATTGCCGGGTAGGATTATGCTATGCGATGCTACTTGGAGATGCTACTGGAGATGCTACTTGGGGATGCTACTTGGAGGACTTTAATCTACTCTCTTCTACATGCTGCAAGACGGAGGCTGCCAGAAGCGTAGTCTTCGACAGGATTAGCTATCCCCCTCTTATTCTGGCATTCTGCAGTTCAGTCCACCGATATGGCTCTTTACACATATACCCATGCATATGTAGTGTAGTTCCTTGCTTGCGAGTACTTTGGATGAGTACTCACGGTTGCTTTCTCCCCCCCCCCTTTTCCCTCTTTCCTTTCTTTCTGGTTGTCGCAACCAGATGCTGGAGTCCAGGAGCCAGACGCCGCCGTCAACGACGACTACTACACTGGAGGTGCCTACTACTACGTGCAGGCCGCTGACGACGACCAGGAGTAGTTTAGGAGGATCCCAGGCAGGAGGCCTGCGCCTCTTTCGATCTGTATCCCAGTTTGTGTTAGCCTTCTTAAGGCAAACTTGTTTAACTTATGTCTGTATTCAGATATTGTTGCTTCCGCTGACTCGTCTATGATCGAGCTCTTGTATTCGAGCCCTCGAGGCCCCTGGCTTGTAATATGATGCTTGTATGACTTATTTTATTTGTAGAGTTGTGTTGTGATATCTTCCCGTGAGTCCCTGATCTTGATCGTACACGTTTGCGTGTATGATTAGTGTACGATTAAATCGGGGGCGTCACAAGTAGGTTCCCATTCATCATGCAATTTTCTAGGAATTGATACTTCCAATTCCAATTTTTCTTCTAAAGCTTTCATCATGGCATCAACAATATGTTTAGTAAAAGCTTTATTTTGTTCATAAGCATGGGGTGAATTTATCATGGATTGCAACAAGGAAATACAATCAACCAAAGAGAAACTATCATAATTAAAGTCTTTGTAATCCAAAAGAGTGGGTATACATCCCTAGCTAAAGTTTTGACCTCTTCAAACCCACTTTCATCAATTTTCTCAACAAGATTTTCACACTCCGAAATATTGGGACGCCGTCTACTTAAAGTTGACTCTTCTACAGTCCCTTTTTAATCAATATTAACTTTACTAAACAAGGAATCAATAGAAGAAATACCAGTCATTTTAAGATCTTCATCACTTTTGCGAAAGAAATCACTAGACAAAGCTTTTTCCAAGAATTCTCTTTTAGCTCTAAGCATAGCGGTTCTTTTCTTACTTTCATCCATAGAAACGTAAAGAGATTTAATTGATTCATGAACCTTAGGCACAAAAAATTTCATCTTGAGAGTTTCCACATCATGAGCAATTCTATCAACACTTCAGGACAAATAATCAATCGTATTCAACTTTTCTTCTATGGAAGTGTTGAAAACTTTTTGCGTGTTGATAAATTCTTTAATATTATACTCAAGATCAGAGGTATTCCTATTATTATTATAAGATTGATTGCCATAGGAATTACCATAATTATTAGAGGAATTACTAGGAAGAGGCCTAGGATTAAAATTACCTCTATAAGCATTGTTATTGAAATTATTTCGAGAGGTAAAATTCACATCAATGGCATCACTATTTTTCTCAATCAAAGTAGACAAAGGCATATCATTAAGATCAATAGGAGCACTTCTACTAGCAACCAATTTTACAAGAGCATCAACTTTTTCACTCAAAGAAGAAAGTTGTTCAACCGAATTAACTATTTTACTAGTAGGAGCCCTTTCGGTATGCCATTGCGAATAATTTGCCATGATATTGTCAAGCAATTTGGTGGCTTCACCCAAAGTAATTTCCATAAAACTACCACCCGCGGCGGAATCTAAAAGATTACGAGAAACAAAGTTCAACCCCGCATAAATTTTTTGTATGACCATCCAGAGATTTAACCCATGAGTTGGGAAATTCCTTAGCATTATTTTCATCCTTTCCCAAGATTGTGCAACATGCTCATGTTCAAGTTGCTTGAAATTCATGATCTGGGTTCTAAGGGAAATAATTTTTGTGGGAGTAAAATACTTAGTGATAAAAGCATCTTTGCACTTATTCCAAGAATCGATACTATTGCGAGGCAAAGAAGAGAACCAAAATTTTGTAGAATCACGCAAGGAAAACGGAAATAATTTCATCTTGACCACATCATTGTCCACATCTTTTTTCATATCACATAATTCCACGAAGGTATTAAGATGGGATGTGGCATCCTCATTAGGAGTACCGGAAAATTGGTCTTTCATGACAAGATTCAACAAAGCATTATTAATATCACAAGTCTCCGCACTAGTGGCGGGAGGAGCAAGAGGAGTGCCGATAAATCATTGTTGTTGGTATTTGAGAAATCACATAACATGGTGTTCTCTTGAGTCATGATGACTACACAACAAGATTGCACTAAAAAAATAGATCCGGCAAGAAAACGACGAATGGAAAAAGAGAGGCGAATAAAACGACAAATTTTTGTGAAGTGGGGGAGAGGAAAAAGAGAGGCAAATGGAAAATAGTGTAAATTGCGAGGAGATGAGATTTGTGATTAGGAACCTAGTTATGTTGAAGATCCTCCCCGGCAACGGCGCCAGAAATTCCCTTTGATGTTGCTTGATGCTCTGTTGGTTTTTCCCCAAAGAGGAAGGGATGATGCAGCATAGCGGCAGTAGGTATTTCCCTCAGAAATGAAACCAAGGTTATCGAACCAGTAGGAGAACCAAGCAACACAACATAAACAGCCCCTGCACACAAATAACAACACCTCGCAACCCGACGTGTTAAAGGGGTTGTCAATCCCTTTTGGGTGACGGCGCCAGAAGGCACGTTGACGGGAGAAAGTTGTAAATATTGATAGATCAAACGCCAAATAAAATAAATTGCATCAAGGTATTTTTGTATTTTTGGTTTAATAGATCTGAAAATAAAAGGCAAATAAAATAGATGGCGAAGGCAAATATATGAGAAATAAGACCCGGGGGCCGTAGGCTTCACTAGTGGCTTCTCTCGAGAAAAATAGCAAATGGTGGGTGAACAAATTACTGTTGGGCAATTGATAGAACCTCAAATAATTATGACGATATCCAGGAAATGATCATTACATAGGCATCATGTCCAAGATTAGTAGACCGACTCCTGCCTGCATCTACTACTGTTACTCCACACATCGACCGTTATCCAGCATGCATCTAGTGTATTAAGTTCACGGAAAAACAAAGTAATGCAATAAGAACGGTGACATGATGTAGACAAGATCCGTTTATCTATATGGCAGTAGATATAGATATCGCCTTTTTATCCTTTGTAGCAACGATACATACGTGTCGGTTCCCTTTCTATCACTGGGATCGAGCACTGTAAGATCGAACCCACTACTGGGTACCTCTTCCCATTGCAAGATAAATAGATCAAGTTGGCCGGACAAAACCCAAATATCAGAGAATAAATACGAGGCTATAAGAGATCATGCATAAAAGAGATCAAAGAAACTCAAATACTTTCATGGATACAAAAAGATAGATCTGATCATAAACTCAAAGTTCATCGACCCGAACAAACACACAGCAAAAGAGTTACATCATATGGATCTCCAAGAGACCATTGTATTGAGAATCAAGAGAGAGAGATGAAGCCATATAGCTACTAACTACGGACCCGAAGGTCTACAAAGAACTATTCACGCATCATCGAAGAGTCACCAATGGAAGTGGTGAACCCCTCCGTGATGGTGTCTAGATTGGATCTGGTGGTTCTGGACTCTGTGGCGGCTGGAAGAATATTTCGTAAACTCCCCTAGGGTTTCTGGAATATTGGGGTATTTATAGAGAAAAGAGGCGGTCCGGGGGGCACCCGAGGAGGGCACAACCCACCAGGGCACGCCTGGGCCTCCTAGCATGCCCTGGTGGGTTGTCCCCTCCTCTGGACTCCCCCCAGGTGCAACTAGGGCCCAATATCTTCCATCCGGTCCATGAAAAATCTCCGTAAAGTTTCGTGGCATTTGGACTCCGTTTGATATTGATTTTCTGCGATGTAAAAAACATGGAAAAAAACAACAACTGGCACTTGACACAATGTCAATAGGTTAGTACCAAAAAATGATATAAAGTGACTATAAAATGATTATAAAACATCCAAGATTGATAATAAAATAGCATGGAACAATCAAAAATTATAGATACGTTGGAGACGTATCAATCACAAAGTACATTAATACATTGAATCAAATACCTATTCCTTATCTATCCCATCTATCAGACTGTTTAACCTACAGTCTTCCAGCAAATATTTCGCAGCTATCATTACTTGGTCATACACCAAGTTCAACAGAATTTCTTTACCGTCTGGTCCCTGCGGTCCTACTCGGGCCATATGATTCGAATCTACCCTGGTGAAACGTGTTTTCACCATCGCTCAGGCTTCTCGTGCGTCTTCATGGAAAGCGGACGTCTTCCATAGCTCAAAGTGGCGCAGGGCACCTTTGAATAGGTTTGCCAAACCCTCCATACTTTCTGGAGAGGTATCGGACGACCATAAAGCCTTGACCATACTCTTCATGGCTTTCCGGGTCCGTGCATGCACCATGGACAACTCCTTCAGCACGTCGCCTTGAAATCCGAATACATCTTCTTCCGGCCAACCAGTTAATAGACCTACAGTAATAACATCATGACATTCCGAATTGTGGACTAGGCATGAGTAACTATGCTAGTTTTTACAAATCATACCGAACATGCCGCCCTTCAACTTTTCATTTTCTATTCGGGCGGCCGATAGCTGAGCCTTCAAGCTCTCTATCTCTTCGGATTGTTTGTCTTTTTCATCCTCATGTTTTTTCTTCTCAGACGTACTCATTGCAGCCTTTTTCATTTCTGCCAGTTCAGCGGTGACAACATTCAACTGCGTCTGGTTTGATTTCAGCTCCTCGGATAGCACAACATTCTTTTCCTTAAGAACATGTAGGATAAATCGATCCTTAAATCGGTTAGTCTCGCAGCTTCAAGTATTGGGGGCTACTAGCATATGTCTACCAAAACTGCGCAAACTCTTAACCTCTATATCCTTTGAGAATAGTTGGGTAACTCCGGCAAGTTCGTCTCGAGCAGCTCGGATATATGCGTCCACCGAACTTCGTGCGGTAAATTCTTGTTCGGAAAAAGCTAGAGCGCGCATGGCCTCTTTTAGTCAATGGCGATTCATTACGCTCTCGACCTAAGAATTCATGACGGATACATAATCTGAATCCTCATGAGGTAGTGGAATTGACATTGCATCTGCCCCCATCCCAGCTGACGAGTCCGATGCTAGATTGGCTGACATTCGGCTAGCGGGGAGTTTTCCCACTGTCTGCCGCGTGCTCCTCCTGAGTCAAAGATGGAAGGGAGCTTTAATAATTTGATCTCATGCCTAGGTGCTACCTCTTGATCATGCGTTGGTTTTCCCTTGAAGAGGAAATGGTGATGCATCAAAGTAGCGTAAGTATTTCCCTCAGTTTTTGAGAACCAAGGTATCAATCTAGTAGGAGACTACACACAAGTCGCGTAGTACTTGCACAAACAATCAAGAACCTTGCAACCAACGTGATAAAGGGGTTGTCAATCCCTTCACAGCCACTTGCAAAAGTGAGATCTAATAAATATAATAAGATAAATATTTTTGGTATTTTTGTTGTATAGATTGGAAAATAAAGATTGCAAAATAAATAGTAAACTAGAATTATAGATCGGAAACTTATATGATGTAAAGTAGACCCGGGGGCCATAGGTTTCACTAGTGGCTTCTCTCATGATAGCATAAATTATGGTGGGTGAACAAATTACTGCGGAGCAATTGATAGAAAAGCGCATAGTTATGATGATATCTAAGGCAATGATCATGAATATAGGCATCACGTCCGTGTTAAGTAGACCGAAACGATTCTGCATCTACTACTATTACTACACACATCGACCACCATCCATCATGCATCTAGAGTATTAAGTTCATAAGAATGGAGTAATGCATTAGGCAAGATGACATGATGTAGAGGGATAATCTCAAGCAATATGATATAAACCCCATCTTTTTATCCTTGATGGCAACAATACAATACATGCCTCGCTGCCCCTGCTGTCACTGGGAAAGGACACCGCAAGGTTGAACTAAAAGCTAAGCACTTCTCCCATTGCAAGAAAGATGAATCTAGTAGGCCGAACTAAAATGATAACTCGAAAAGACTTGCAAAGATATCAAATCATACATATAAGAATTCATAAAAGAACGAAATAATATTCATAGATAATCAAATTCATAAACCCACAATTCATCGAATCTCGGCAAACATACCGCAAAAGAGTATTACATCGAATAGATCTCCAAGAACATCGAGGAGAATTTTGTATTGAGAACCAAAGAGAGAGAAGAAGCCATCTAGCTAATAACTATGGACCAGAGGGTCTAAGGTAAACTACTCACACATCATTTGAGAGGCTATGGTGTTGATGTAGAAGCCCTCCATGATCGAATCCCCCTCCGACAGATTGCTAGGAAAGGCCCCCAGATGGGATGTCATAGGTACAGAAGGTTGCGGCGGTAGAAAAGTTGTTTCGTGGCTCTCCTAGATGTTTTTAGGGTACATGGGTATGTATAGGCGAAAGAAGTACGTCGGTGGAGCTCCGTGGGGCCCATGAGGGCAGGGGCGTGCCTACCCCCTCGGCACGCCCCCTACCTCGTGGAAGCTTCGTGCACTTCCAGACTTTACTCCAAGTCTCCTGGGTTGCGTTTGTTCCAAAAAAGATCCTCGTGAAGGTTTCGTTCCGTTTGGATTCCGTTTGATATTCCTTTTCTATGAAACACTGTAATAGGCAAAAATTAGCAATTTGCACCGGGCCTTTGGTTAATAGGTTAGTTCCAAAAATAATATAAAAGTGCATATTAAAGCCCATTAAACATCCAAAACAGATAATATAATACCATGGAACAATAAAAAATTATAGATACGTTGGAGACGTATCAAGCATCCCCAAGCTTAATTCCTACTCGTCCTCGAGTAGGTAAATGATAAATACAAATTTTTTGATGTGGAATGCTACCTAACATAATTTTCAATGTAATTTTATTTATTGTGGCATGAATATTCAGATCCGAAAGATTCAAGACAAAAGTTTAATATTGACATAAAAACAATAATACATCAAGCATACTAACCAATCAATTATGTCTTCTCAAAATAACATAGACAAAGAAAGCTCATCCCTACAAAATCATATAGTTTGTCCATGCTTCATTTTCGTCACACAAAATCTCCCATCATGCACAACACCGATGACAAGCCAAGCAATTGTTTCATACTTTAGTATTCTCAAACTTTTTCAACTTTCACGCAATACATGAGCGCGAGCCATGGACATAGCATTATGTGTGGAATAGAATATGATGATGGAGCTTGTGTGCAGAAGACAAAAAAAGGAGAAAGTCTCACATTGACGCGGATAATCAACGGGCTATGGAGATGCCCATCAATTGATGTCAATGCGAGGAGTAGGTGTTGCCATGCAATGGATGCACTAGAGCTATAAATGTATGAAAGCGCAACAAAAGAAACTAAGTGGGTGTGCATTCAACTTGCTTGCTCACGAAGACCTAGGGCATTTTGAGCAAGCCCATTGTTGGAATATACAAGCTGATACGTCTCCAACGTATCTATAATTTTTGATTGCTCCGTGCTATATTATCTACTGTTTTAGACATTATTGGGCTTTATTATCCACTTTTATATTATTTTTGGGACTAACCTATTAACCGGAGGCCCAGCCCAGAATTGCTGTTTTTTGCCTGTTTTAGGGTTTCGAAGAAAAGGAATATCAAACGGACTCCAAATGGAATGAAACCTTCAGGAACGTGATTTTCTCAACAGATAAGACCAGGGAGACTTGGACCCTACGCCAAGGCACGTAACAGGAGGCCACGAGGTAGGGAGCACGCCCTACCCTACCAGGCGCGCCCCCACCCTTGTGGGCCCCCTATTGCTCCACCGACGTACTTCTTCCTCCTATATATATCCACGTACCCCCAAACGATCAGAGCAGGAGCCAAAACCCTAGTTCCACCGCCGTAACTTTCTGTATCCATGAGATCCCATCTTGGGGCCTGTTCCGGAGCTCCGCCGGAGGGGGCATCGATCATGGAGGGCTTCTACATCAACACCATATCCCCTCCGATGAAGTGTGACTAGTTTATCTCAGACCTACGGGTCCATAGTTAGTAGCTAGATGGCTTCTTCTCTCTTTTTGGATATCAATACAATGTTCTCCCCCTCTCTTTTGGAGATCTATTTGGTGTAATCTTCTTTTTGCGGTGTGTTTGTTAAGACCGATGAATTGTGGGTTTATGATCAAGTCTATCTATGAATAATATTTGAATCTTCTCTGAATTCTTTTATGTATGATTGGTTATCTTTGCAAGTCTCTTTGAATTATCAGTTTGGTTTGGCCTACTATATTCATCTTTCTTGCAATGGGAGAAGTGCTTAGCTTTGGGTTCAATCTTGCGGTGTCCTTTCCCGGTGACAGTAAGGGCAGCAAGGCACGTATTGTATTGTTGCCATCAAGGATAACAAGATGGGGTTTTCTTCATATTGCATGAGTCTATCCCTCTACATGCTGGATAGCGGTCGATGAGTGGAGTAATAGTAGATGATGCAGGCAGGAGTAGGTCTACTTGTTTCGGACGTGATGCCTATATACATGATCATGCCTAGATATTCTCATAACTATGCTCAATTCTGTCAATTGCTCAACAGTAATTTGTTCACCCACCGTAGACTACTTATGCTCTCGAGAGAAGCCACTAGTGAAACCTATGGCCCCCGGGTCTATCTTTATCATATTGTTCTCCTACTACTTTGCTATTTACTTTGCCTTTATTTTACTTTGCATCTTTATCATAAAAATACCAAAAATATCATCTTTATCATATCTATCAGATCTCACTCTCGTAAGTGGCCTCATAGGGATTGACAACCCCTATTTGCGTTGGTTGCGAGGATTTATTTGTTTTGTGCAGGTACGAGGGACTCGCGCGTAGCCCCCTACTGGATTGATACCTTGGTTCTCAAAAACTGAGGGAAATACTTACGCTACTTTGCTGCATCATCCCTTCCTCTTCGGGGAAAACCAACGCAGTGCTCAAGAGGTAGCACAAGCCAAGTTCTATAATGAAAATTCCCACTAGTATATGAAAGTGGAAAAATCAAAGACTCACTATCATGAAGATCATGGTGCTACTTTGAAGCAAAATTGTGGAAAAAGGATAGCAACATTGCCCCTTCTCTCTTTTTCTCTCATTTTTTGGGCCTTCTCTTTTTTTATTTGGCTTTCTCTCTTTTTTTTTATTTCCTCACGGGAAAATGCTCTAGTAATGATGATCATCACACTTCTATTTATTTACAACTCAAAAATTACAACTCGATACTAGAACAAAATATGATTCTATATGAATGCCTCTAGCGGAGTACTGATAACCCACAAGTATAGGGGATCGCAAAAGTTTTCGAGGGTAGAGTATTCAACCCAAGTTTATTGATTCGACGCAAGGGGAGTCAAAGAATATTCTCAAGTATTAGCAGCTGAGTCGTTGATTCAACCACACCTGGAAACTTAATATCCGCAACAAAGTGTTTAGTAGCAAAGTAATATGATAGTAGTGGTAACGGTGGTAAAAGGTAACGGTAGCAAAAGTAATATTTTTGGGTCTTATAGTGATTGTAACAATAGCAACGGAAAAGTAAATAAGCAAAGAACAATATATGGAAAGCTCGTAGGCAATGCATCGGTGATGGAGAATTATGCCGGATGCGATCGATCATGTAATAGTCATAACATAGGGTGACACAGAACTAGCTCCAATTCATCAATGTAATGTAGGCATGTATTCTGAATATAGTCATATGTGCTTATGGAAAAGAACTTGCATGACATCTTTTGTCCTACCTTCCCGTGGCAGCGGGGTCCTACTGGGAACTAAGGGATATTAAGGCATCCTCAAACTACATGAACTCCTCAAACTACGGTCATCACCGGGAGTGGTCCCGATAATTGTCACTTCGGGGTTGCCGGATCATAACACATAGTAGGTGACTATAGACTTGCAAGATAGGATCAAGAACTCTCATATACTGATGAAAACATAATAGGTTCAGATCTGAAATCATGGCACTCAGGCCCTAGTGACAAGCATTAAGCATAGCAAAGTCATAGGAACATCAATCTCAGAACATAGTGGATACTAGGGATCAAACCCTAACAAAACTAACTCGATTACATGATAAATCTCATCCAACCCATCACCGTCCAGCAAGCCTACGATGGAATAACTCACGCACGGCGGTGAACATCATGAAATTGGTGATGGAGGAAGGTTTATGATGACGGATTCCCCTCTCCGGAGCCCCGAACGGACTCCAGATCAGCCCTCCTAAGAGAGTTTAGGGATTGGCGGTGGCTCCGTATCGTAAAACGCGATGAATCCTTCTCTCTTATATTTTTCTCCTCGAAAGTGAATATATGGAGTCAAGGTTGAGGTCGGTGGAGCGTTAGGGGGCTCATGAGGCAGGGGGCGCGCCCCCACCCTCGTGGACAGGTGGAGGCCCCCCTGACGTGGATTCTTCTTCCAATATTTTTTATATATTCCAAAATAATTATACACTGATTTTGAGGTCATTCTGAGAAATTTTATTTCTGCAAAAAAATAACACCATGGCAATTCTGCTGAAAACAGCGTCAGTCTGGGTTAGTTCCATTGAAATCATGCAAGTTAGAGTCCAAAACAAGGGCAAAAGTGTTTGGAAAAGTAGATACGACGGAGACGTATCAACTCCCCCAAGCTTAAACCTTTGCTTGTCCTCAAGCAATTCAGTTGTTAAACTGAAAGTGATAAAGCAAAACTTTTACAAACTCTGTTTGCTCTTGTTGTTGTAAATATGTAAAGCCAGCATTCAAGTTTTCAGCAAAGATTATGAACTAACCATATTCACAATAACATTTAGGTCTCATGTTTACTCATATCAATGGCATAATCAACTAGCGAGCAATAATAATAAATCTCGGATGACAACACTTTCTCAAAACAATCATGATATAATATAACAAGATGGTATCTCGCTAGCCCTTTCTGAGACCGCAAAACATAAATGCATATCACCTTTAGAGATCAAGGACTGACTAGACATTGTAATTCATGGTAAAAGAGATCCAGTCAAGTCATACTCAATGTAAACTAACAGTAATGGATGCAAATGACAGCGGTGCTCTCCAACTGGTGCTTTTTAATAAGAGGATGATGACTCAACATAAAAGTAAATGGATAGGCCCTTCGCAGAGGGAAT
This sequence comes from Triticum aestivum, assembly GCF_018294505.1. Classification (NCBI taxonomy): domain Eukaryota; kingdom Viridiplantae; phylum Streptophyta; class Magnoliopsida; order Poales; family Poaceae; genus Triticum; species Triticum aestivum. Next base: position 513,314,191 of record NC_057794.1, read on the forward strand.
CAGGGATTTGTAGAGGTGCCAGAGCTCGGTTTTGAAATAGATATGAATGATATTTTGAGCGGCATACTTTCATTGTCAACATAACGACCAAGAGATGGCGATATCTTCCATGCTACACAGATTATAGGCGGTTCTCAAATAGAATGGTAATGTTTATACTCCCCCTCCACCAACAAGCATCAATCTATGGCTTGCTCGAAACAACGAGTGCCTCCAACTGACAATAGTCCCGGGGGAGTTTTGTTTGCAATTATTTTGATTTGATTTGCATAAAGCATGGGACTGGGCATCCCGGTGACCAGCCATTTTCTCGTGAGTGAGGAGCAGAGTCCACTCGTCTTGAGAATAACCTGCCTAACATGGAAGATACAAACAGCCCTAGTTGATACATGCTCTATTCGAGCATGCAAAACAGAATGTTCATTTGAAGGTTTAGAGTTTGGCACATACTAATTTACTTGGAACGGCAGGTAGATACCGTATATACGTAGGTATGGTGGACTCATATGGAACAACTTTGGGGTTTATGGAATTGGATGCACAAGAAGTATTCCCGCTTAGTACAAGTGAAGGCTAGCAAAAGACTGGGAAGCAACCAACTAGAGAGCGACGACACTCATGAACATGCATCAAAATTAATCAACACCGAATACAAGCATGAGTAGGATATAATGCACCATGAACATAAATATCGTAGAGGCTATGTTGATTTTGTTTCAACTACATGCGTGAACATGTGCCAAGTCAAGCCACTCGAATCTTTCAAAAGAGGATACCACCCTATCATACCACATCACAACCATTTTAATAGCATGTTGGCACGCAAGGTAAACCATTATAAGCTCCTAGCTAATTAAGCATGTCATAAGAAACTATAATCTCTAATTGTCATTGCAAACATGTTTATTCATAATAGGCTGAATCAGGAACGATGAACTAATCATATTTACAAAAACAAGAGAGGTCGAGTTCATACCAGCTTTTCTCATCTCAATAAGTTCATCATATAATCATCATTATTGCCTTTCACTTGCACGACTGAATAGTGTGGATAATAATAATAGTGCACGTGCATTGGACTAAGCTGGAATCTGCAAGCTTTCAATTCAAGAGAGAAGACAAGGTAATATGGGCTCTTTGTCAGATCAACAACAATGCATATAAGAGCCACTTTAACATTTTAATTATGGTCTTCTCCTCTCGACCCCCAAAGAACAAGAAAAGAAATAAAACTATTTACACGGGAAAGCTCCCAACAAGCAAAAGAAAACCGAGAAATCTTTTTGGGTTTTATTTTTAGTTACTACTACAAGAATGGAAAGTAATCTAGCTAAAAAGCTACAACTAATTTTTTTGTTTTTTTATTAAGGTTTATTAAACACAAAAGAAGAAAGCATAAAAAGGAAAATAAACTAGCATGGATGATACAATGAAAAAGTATGAGCACTGACAACTAGCAATGAGTGTGTGAACATGAATGTAATGTTGGTGAGAAATACGTACTCCCCCAAGCTTAGGCTTTTGGCCTAAGTTGGTCTATTGCCACGGCTGGTGTCGGTGTCAAAACCGGCGGATCTCGGGTAGGGGGTCTCGAACTGTGTGTCTAAGGCGGATGGTAACAGGAGGCAGGGGACACGATGTTTACCCAGGTTCGGGCCCTCTTGATGGAGGTAATACCCTACGTCCTGCTTGATTGTTCTTGATGATATGAGTATTACAAGAGTTGATATACCACGAGATCAGAGAGGCTAAACCCTAGAAGCTAGCCTATGGTATGATTGTCTGTTGTCCTACGGACTAAAACCCTCCGGTTTATATAGGCACCGGAGGAGGCTAGGGTTACACAAGGTCGGTTACAAAGGAGGAAATATACATATCTGTATTGCCTAGCTTGCCTTCCACGCCAAGTAGAGTCCCATCCGGACACGGGACGAAGTCTTCAATCTCGTATCTTCATAGTCCAACAGTCTGACCAAAGGATATAGTCCGGCTGTCCGGAGACCCCCTAATCCAGGACTCCCTAAGTAGCCCCTAAACCAGGCTTCAATGACGATGAGTCCGGCGTGCAATATTGTCTTCGGCATTGCAAGGCGGGTTCCTCCTCCGAATACACCATGGAAGAGTTTGAATATGAGGATAGTGTCCGACCCTGCAAAATAAGTTCCACATACCACCGTAGAGAGAATAATATTTCCACAAATCTAATCTACTAACACGTTTTGACAGCATGATAGGACGCCAGGGCCCGGACATTATTTGGACCGTTTTTCTTTAACCATCCCTACACATAACGCGAGGCAGTTTCCTCGACATGTTCCCCTTATTACAGGATTCTCATCAATACAGACGTGGGTAACCCAACCGTGCCTGTTGGTATGACTCCTAGATCTTTGGTAAGTCTCAAACGGCCATGAGGAGGACACTTGATATTCACCCTCTGTATAAAGGGGACAAGGCTTTTTTCCCTCCCGTGTTCAATCGAATCCTTTCTCCGCCTCGAGTTGTAACACCCAAAGCTCAGGTCAGGCGCTTCGGACCTTCAACTATGTCCGGATCCAACCATCAAGGTCGGTGGATGCCTTCCTCCGTCATAGAGAAGGACATCAAGAAGTTGAGAGAGGCCAGATATCTGACCGTCGAAATTTTTCACAGGCTGCCTGCCCAAGGGCAGGTCGTCCCTACTCCCGAACTCAACGAGAGCGTCCTGTTCATCTCCCACTTCCTCCGAGGACATGGCCTCGCTCTGGATCCCTTTGTTAGGGGTCTTATGTTCTTTTACTGGCTGGATTTTCATGATCTGGCCCCGGATTCCCTTGTTCACATCTCGTCATTTATTGTCGTATGTGAGGCCTTCCTCCGCATTACCCTCACTTCGGCCTGTGGCTCAAGACCTTCGAGGTGAAGCCGAAGATGATCGGGGGGCAGCATGCAACGTGCGGAGGTCCTTCGATAAGCAAAATCGCTGACGCTCCATGGCCAGAGGGTTCCTTCCCAGAGGTGTCCGGATTGTGGCAGCGGGAGTGGTTCTACATCACAGCTCCCCGAGGTGCCAAGTGGGTAGCTTCCCCTACCTTTCGCTCGGGCCCCCCATCACAACTGATGTCATGGATCAGCAGGGGTCTGAGCTGGGATCCAGCCAAGGATGTGCCAATGTTGCAGAGCCGTATCCGAGATCTCTTCGAGGGAGATTTCAGTCTGGTTATGGTAATGCAAGTTATGCTGGTTCGTCGAGTCCAACCTTGCAAACACCGGCCCCTCCGCATGTGGGAATTCAACCCGGAATGACCGCGCACTATTCAACATTTCCTCGACATGACGCACGAGGAGATGTACAAATCATTCTTCGGACCCCAAATAGAGTGTCCGAACACCACTGAGGATGTGGGCCTGAGCTGCAACCGCCCTGCTGCCCAAGTAAGTAATCTTGTGGCCGAACACACTGTCCTTTTATTATGACATCATTCTGAAGAATCGCTCTTTGACCAGGACTGGATAACAAAGGCGAAGATGATCCGGTGTACGGCAACCCTTCCTGAGGGCTTGGACAATCCGGTGCTGGAAAAGATGCTTGAGCTAGCACCTTATCTGGTGCCGTCAAAGGGAGATGAAGGGGGGGGAAAGAGGGCGAAAGCGGGCCTCCCTCTCTATTTATTCCAACCGAGGGAATGAGCGCCTCCGCAAGGGAGTCTAACCAAGGGGAAGAATCTGACATTCTCTCTCCCGGGGAAGGAAGAGGACTACCTCTGAAGATCCGGAAAGTAAGGTTTCCAAACGGGAGAAGAAATCTCCGGCAGAGGGTCCTACCTCAGAGGGTATTCTTGCCGCACAATGTCCGCACGGAGATCAGCCCTCTACCGAGCTATAAGTAATCAAAATTACTTAATAGTGAAAACATCCTACCTTACTTCTGAAGACAATAACTGATGCTTATAAATTATAGTCCAGATCGCAGCCCTTCTCAACAGAGCTCATCCTCGGGGGATCTTCTTTCGGAGATGATGGAGAGCGAAACGCCTCCCCCGGACACCCCGGCTCAAGAAGCGGGCAACCTTGAAGTGTCGCTGCGAAGGGTATCTCCAGATCCACTAGGGCCAGAGGATAACCCTTTGGCTGCCTGGAGTCCCCAATATCCGGCTCCTAAGGAGAGCGACAACAAGGGTCCTTACAGTGTGCGGTCGGACGCGCTGAAGGATCTTTTGGGGCAAGCTGACGTCTTGGAAGCGCATCGTACACTAATGCGTACGGTAATTGAAAGGATTTCATCTGCTGAAAGCGGTTTGCATGAAGCCTTTATGAGTCTGCTGAAAGGCTTCGAGGTACATGAACTAGTGCATGTTTTTAACAGTACCGCATATGTTAGGTATGCCCTATGCAGATAGTAGCCCCTGAGACTCTGGTTGTCGTCGAAAACAGCGGCAAACAGAGGATCATAGTCCTAGGTAAGAACCAGACGCCTTAATGTGCAGGTGGCTAAAGCTCCGGTCGCTAGCCGGACTGGTGGGTTTGCCGAGCTAAAGCGGCAACTAGATGCGGCAGATGTCGACATCGTGCTTGTCAACAAGCGGCTTGACGAGGCACAGGGTGAGTGATTTTTCTAGTGGTTGTCACATAATAAGAGTAGCATGATGCCAGTATCTTTAATGTGTTGTGACTGCAGATGGAGCTGCCACCGTGGAGACCCTTCAGGCGGAGCTCGCCCGAGCCAAGGAGCAAGCAAGGAGTAGCAATGCGGCCGCTTTAAAGGCAGCCGAAGAATTAAGGGCCGAATAAGCCGCGCATTGCGAGAGCAAGGAAAAAATAGCCAAGATGGTTGTAGAGTTAAAATATGCCACTGACCGTTACCAGCTTCTTGAAGAAGAGAACCTATCGAAGGCGACGGACCTGGAGAAGGCCCGGGTGGCTGCCAAGGAAGCTCGCTCCAAAATTAAAGCGACGAAGGAGGAGCTGAACCAAGCTGCAGATATTGTTTCTGTGAAGCCCTTCTTGTTGCGGACTAAGTTTGGAGATCCGAAGTATGCTCCTCTGGACCGGCTATAGAGTTCTGCGGACGCGTACATGGATTTGGCTGTAAGTGATGCTGATGCCGCTGAGTACTTCAAGGATTAGAAAGGCCCCTAAGTGGAAAAGTTGTTCTGTTCACAGTTCCACGCTCCATTCCGTCCGCTGCTGTTGAAGGAGCGATTGGCCGAATGGGCCGAGCTCCATAGGTTGTCCGAACTTGCCATGAGGTCCATTGTGGATCACCTGTGTCCGGGAGGGCCAATGCCAAATAGCTACTTTAGCTTAGTGCAACAATTCCTTGGTGCTGTGCCACGCATTGATGTTGTAAAGAGATCAACGTGCATAGAGGGTGCGCAGATGGCCTTTGCCCGTGTCAAGACATACTGGGCGGAGATGGAGGCCACCACTGTTGCGACACAGGGTTCGGCCGTAGGCCAAGTGGCTGCTGAGCACTACTTTGAAGAAGTTCTTGAAGGCGCTCATTTGATAGAGGCTCAGTGCTCGAAGAATGTTATGTTCAAGTGACATGTATTCCCATTGTAAAAACAATGTTTTATTGAATTGTTAAGGCTGTATTTATACTTTTGCCTGAAAGTACTATGGTGCCTCCTGTGCGGCCGTTTATGTATATATGTGTATAACCTGAAAGTTTCAGTCGTCGGCTTCCGCCCCCATGCATATAATGCGAGGGTGTTCGCAAAACATGCATATTCACACTTGATCCAACGTCTTGGTCCGTTAAGGAGGTGATAGCGTAGCGAACTAGGCAATCGGACTATATTGCTTTAACACTTTCACTTAGCCATAGGAGTTTGACAGTGGGGCTACTATGTAGCCCCTGGTACTTCTGCGCTCGTCTGAATACGGGGTGCATACGCACGTGACCGGGAAACGGCCCTTCGCTAATGCGGAGGAATCCCGAAGATTCCGATGAGTCGTCGAGTGGTTGACCAGTCTCTCACTATATCATGACAGTCAGTTTTTGGCTTTCTCTACTAAGGTGCTCATCCGGATGAACCAGGGCACAATCGCAGTAGTTCTCCCAGTGCTACCATAGCCGATATAACGGAACGTAAGGTACCAAAACGTGGGAGCCGGGCAAACCCAACATTTGACCCAAGACATGATTCGGAGCTGATGCATATAGGTCCAAACTCGCGACGCCGAACACCCCCTAAGGTGTTCGGTCTTTACATACCGGGCTAAACAATGCCCTTCATAAGAAACCCCATGTGTCCAGGTACGTGCAAAATCCTGGCATGGCCACATGCCAATTACGCCAGCATCCTTCTCGGTTGTGTGGAGTATCCGGAGGATGTGAGCAACAAGAGACAGTAAAAAAGGTTTACGCAGGGTCTTAATCTAAAAAGAAACCTTTGGTCGGGTCCCTGCTGCACGTCTGTGCATGTGTCTCTGTTGTGCCGTGTCCTGGACGGGTGCAACACGATTGTCATCTGCAAAAGGAAAGAACTTAGGTGAAGGTTGCCGTGCCAAAAAAGTGAAGAGTTGGTTATTATCAATGAACTATCGAAATTCAAGAGAAACCAAGTTGAGCTGGGCTGGCCCTGATTACACGCGGGAAGCCCCTGGTGTCATTTTATGAGGGTGTGAAAACCAATCTCATGTATATATGATGGAACGCCGGATTTGTCTAACCGTGTCCGTGGTCTTGACGACCTGCCATTTTTCTGGTTGGTGAGGTTGTCTTAGTTTGCGGCTGCTAGAGCCGCCGGATCCTCTTCCATACGTAAAAACGTTCGGTATTTCCGCTAACCGTGATGATGCCACATGGACCGGGCATCTTGAGCTTGAGAAAAGCATAATGCGGTACTGTGTTAAAACAAGCGAAAGCCGCCCTTCCGAGTAGTGCTTGATAATCACTTCGGAATGGAGCGATGTGAAAAGTTAACATTTCGCTTCGGAAGTTATCGGGAGAACCGAATATCACCTCCAGTGGTAGAGAGCCCGTATAGCGGGCCTCTTGGCTTGTATTACTCCCTTGAAGGTAGTACTACTGTGGCTTATTTGTGTCGGGTCTATCCCCATTTTGTGGACTGTGTCCTGATATATCAGATTTAGGTCACTGCCGCCATCCATGAGGACCCGTGTGAAATGGTACCCATTGACTATTGGGTCTAGCACCAAGGCCGTTAGTCCTTCGCGCCGGATATTTGTAACGTGATCCCGACGATCAAAAGTGATCGGTCATGCCAACCAGTGGTTGAACCCAGGGGTGATGGGCTCTATGGCGTGTGTGCATCGAAGTGCATGATTGCTTCTCCTCTTTGTCACATGGATTACGTTTACTGTTTTAACCTCTGGTGGGAACTTTTTCTGTCCTCCGGCATTTTGCTAGCGAGGTTCATCCCCGTCTTCGCTTGGTGTCTCTTCCCCTTTGTATTCGGCGTTTAGCTTACCGGCCTACTTGAAGACCCAACATTCTCTATGGGTATGATTTGCAGGTTTATCTTGGATGCCGTGAATCTGACAGAGTTTGTCAAGAATTTTGTTTAGGCCAGATTGTCCTTCTCTGCTGCCTTTGAAAGGCTTTTTCCGCTGACCTAGTAGAGAAGCCCTGAATCCGGCGTTTACCGCCGTGTTATCTAGGCTACCTTCTTTATTTCGACGCTTGTTTTTGTTGAGTCATGGTTTACGATTGCCATCCCTGACTTATGATGTGCTTGGGTCGCTGGTGCTGCTACGGGCCAACCAGCTGTCCTCGCCCGCACAAAAGCGGGTCATGAGGCTTGTTAGGGCTGCCATTGTTCTCGGTTTTTCTTGACCGAGGTGTCTGGCGAGCAATTCATCTCGGTGTTCAAAAGCTACTAAGGCTTGGACGTCCGGACAGTCGACGATTTGGTTCTTCTTGGTGAGGAACCAGTTCCAAAGCTTTCGGGCGGACTCTCCGGACTGTTGGATTATATGACTTAAATCGTCTGCATCCGGTGGTCGGACATAAGTCCCTTGAAAATTGGCCCGGAAAGCGTCCTCGAGCTCCTCCCAACTTCCAATTGAGTTTTCGGGGAGGCTTTTCAACCAGTGCCTAGCTAGCCCTTTAAGCTCGAGGGGAAAGTATTTAATGGCATGGAGATTGTCTCTGCGAGCCATATGAATATGGAGGATGAAGTCCTCTATCCAGACTCCAGGGTCTGTGGTTCTGTCGTACGCCTCTATGTTCACCGGTTTGAATCCCTCTGGGAATTCATGATCCAGCACCTCATCAGTGAAACATAAGGGGTGTGCGGCACCCTTGTATTGGGATGCGCCATGGTGTTCGGATGGTTGTAGTATTCGGCGTTGGTTGTGTACCGTAGCGCGCTTCCTAGATCCATAGATAGATCTGGTCGCGCCGGATTTTTGACGCAAGTTCTCACGTGAATCGTGTGTTGACTTATGCGTGACTTTGTTAGCCGCTCTATCGCGTTCACAGGGTAGTGGATCCGGCCGGTTGGCCATATCTCCTTTCGGCTGTATGGGCTCTAAGGCCTCATCGTCAAATTCCGGTAATAGTTTGTGCTTTGGATAGCTATTTTGATGGTAACTTCCACCATACTTTGTTACTTTGTTCCACTTGCTGTTGAGCGTATCTTGTGTGACCTTGAGCCTTTGCTTCTATTTCTTCAGGCTCCTCGCTGTGGCAATAAGCCTTCTGCGGAGGTTTTCTGGCTCCAAGTGCGTTTCCGGGATGATGTGTGCATCTTCGTCCAGACTGTTTTCTTCCCTAGACGGGGATTGATGAGGCTTATCTTTGGCGTCATCGTGTTCGGACGTCCGATTCGTACTATGTGTGCAGTTTGCGTCTTGATCATGTTCTGCCACTGGGGTGGTGCAGTTCTCGTTTCTTCCAGAGTCACGTGGACTATTATTATCGTTGTTGTTGCTATGGCGGGACTTAGAGCGGCGCCGTTGACATTGGTGCTTGGGTTGCTGTCTCTTCACCATTGCCCTCTCTGGGAGCATCTACCATGTATACGTCATGTGATGATGTAGCAGTCCAGCGTCCTGTGGGCGGTGGATCCTATTCGTCTCCATATTTGTGGTCCATACCGTCGAAGTCTTCGGAGCCGAAGTCGAGCATGTCGGTTAAGTCGTCGACTGTGGCTACTAAGTGGGTGGTGGGTGGGCAGCAAATTTCTTCGTCGTCCGCATCCCATTCTAGCCGGACATAGTTCAGCCAAGGTTCTCCTGACAGGGAGAGAGATGTTAATGAATTTAGCACATCTCCGAAAGGTGAGTGCTGCAAGATATCCACGGAGGTGAACTCCATGATCGGCGCCCAGTCAGATTCGATGGGCATGGATATGAGCGGCTCGGAGTCCGTGGCCGGAGATGAATCCAGTGGTTCGGCGACATGGCTCTAGTAAGGATTGAAGTGAGTATCCGGCTCTAACACCAATGAGAGTGCGACCTCCATGGCGGGGTCCATCCCTCCGCTCTCTGATGGCGCGACTTGCTCCGGATTGATGGACAGAGTAGTTGCGGATGTGATCTCCCGAACATTGTCCAATGACAGAGTTACATCATGCTCGTCACGACTGTATGGCGCATCCGACATAGGCCCGAATCCGTCGAAGATCAAGTCGCCGCGGATGTCGGCCGTGTAGTTCAAGTTTCCGAATCTGACCAGATGGCCAGGGGCGTAGCTCTCAATCTGCTCCAGAAGGCCAAGCGAATTGGCCCGCAGTGCAAAGCTGCCGAATATGAAGATCTGTCCGGGGAGGAAAACCTCACCCTGGACCGCATCGCTAGCGATGATCGAAGGAGCCATCAAGCCTTATGGTGACGACACAGTGGAACTCTCAATGAAAGCACCAATGTCGGTGTCAAAACTGGCGGATCTTGAGTAGGGGGTCCCGAACTGTGCCTCTAAGGCGGATGGTAACAGGAGGCAGGGGACACGATGTTTACCCAGGTTCGGGCCCTCTTGATGGAGGTAATACCCTACGTCCTGCTTGATTGTTCTTGATGATATGAGTATTACAAGAGTTGATCTACCACGAGATCAAAGAGGCTAAACCCTAGAAGCTAGCCTATGGTATGATTGTCTGTTGTCCTACAGACTAAAACCCTCCGTTTATATAGGCACTGGAGGGGTCTAGGGTTACACAAGGTCGGTTACAAAGGAGGAGATATACATATCCGTATTGCCTAGCTTGTCTTCCACGCCAAGTAGAGTCCCATCCGGACACGGGACGAAGTCTTCAATCTTGCATCTTCATAGTCCAACAGTCCGGCCAAATGATATAGTCCGACTGTCCGTAGACCACCTAATCCAGGACTCCCTTAGCTGGCCTGGCAGATATCCAAAGTTATAGCTGGGGTCGTACTGTGAAGAAGCCTCGGATTGCCACTGGTTGGCAATCACCTCCGGATCCCACTGGTAATCAGACTGTCGTGGAGAATCAAATTGTGGTTCCGGCTCTGGCTCTGTAGCTGATGTAGGGTTCCATTCCAGTAGGCATGAATGGCCTCCAACGGAACAAGGTACTTGCGTGCAGATTGATACGTCTCCAACGTATCTATAATTTTTGATAGCTCCATGCTATATTATCTTATGTTTTGGACATTATTGGGCTTTATTATTCACTTTTACATTATTTTTGGGACTAACTATTAACCAGAGGCCCAACCCAGAATTGATGTTTTTTGCCTATTTCAGAGTTTCGCAGAAAAACAATATAAACGGAGTCCAAATGGAATGAAACCTTCAGGACATGATTTTCGGAATGAACATGATTGAGGAAACTTGGACCCTACGTCAAGCAACCAACAGGGAAGCCATGAGGTAGGGGGGCGCGCTTACCCCCCAGGCGCGCCCTCCACCCTCGTCGGCCCCCTGTTGCTCCCCGACGTACTCTTTCCTCCTATATATACCTATGCACCCCCAAACGATCAGAGACGGAGCCAAAACGCTAATTCCACCGCCTTAACTTTCTGTATCCATGAGATCCCATCTTGGGGCCTATTTCGGAGCTCCGCCGGAGGGGGCATCGATCACGAAGGGCTTCTACATCAACAACATAGCCTCTGCGATGATGTGTGAGTAGTTTACCTCAGACCTTCGAATCCATAGTTATTAGCTAGATGGCTTCTTCTCTCTTTTTGGATCTCAATACAATGTTCTCCCCCTCTCTCGTGGAGATCTATTCGATGTAATCTTCTTTTGTGCTGTGTTTGTTGAGACCGATGAATTGTGGGTTTATGATCAAGTTTATCTATGAACAATATTGGGATCTTCTGAATTCTTTTATGTATGATTGGTTATCTTTGCAAGTATCTTCGAATTATCAGTTTGGTTTGGCCTACTAGATTGATCTTTCTTGCAATGGGAGAAGTTCTTAGCATTGGGTTCAATCTTGTAGTGTCCTTTCCCAGTGACAGTAGGGGCAGCAAGGCACGTATTGTATTATTGCCATCGAGGATAACAAGATCGGGTTTTTACCATATTGCATGAATTTATCCCTCTACATCATGTCATCTTGCTTAAAGCGTTACTCTGTTCTTATGAACTTAATACTCTAGATGCATGCTGGATAGCGGTTGATGTGTGGAGTAATAGTAGTAGATGCAGGCAGGAGTCGGTCTACTTGTCTCGGACATGATGCCTATATACATGATCATACCTAGATATTCTCATAACTATGCTCAATTCTGTCAATTGCTCAACAGTAATTTGATCACCCACTGTAAAATACTTATGCTCTTGAGAGAAGCCACTAGTGAAACCTATGGCCCCCGGGTCTATCTTCCATCATATTAATCTTCCAACACTTAGTTATTTTCATTGCCTGTTATTTTACTTTGTATCTTTATCATAAAAATACCAAAAATATTATCTTATCATATCTCACTCTTGTAAGTGACCATGTAGGGATTGCCAACCCCTTATCCCGTTGGTTGCGAAGATTTATTTGTTTTGTGTAGGTGCGAGGGACTCGCGCGTAGCCTCCTACTGGATTGATACCTTGGTTCTCAAAAACTGAGGGAAATACTTACACTACTTTGCTGCATCACCCTTTCCTCTTCAAGGGAAAACCAATGCAGTACTCAAGAGGTAGCAAGAAGGATTTCTGGCGCCGTTGCCGGGGAGGTCTATGCAAAAGTCAACATACCAAGTACCCATCACAAACCCTTATCTCCCGCATTACATTATTTGCCATTTGCCTCTCGTTTTCCTCTCCCCCACTTCACCCTTGCCGTTTTATTCGCCCTCTCTCTTTCTCTATTTGCCTCTTTTTTTGCCCATTCCTTGTTTGCTTGTGTGTTGGATTGCTTGCTTGTCACGATGGCTCAAGATAACACTAAATTGTGTGACTTACCAATACCAACAACAATGATTTTATTAGCACTCCGATTGCTCCTCTTACTGATGCTGAATCTTGTGAAATTAATGCTGCCTTGCTGAATCTTGTCATTAAAGATCCGTTTTCTAGCCTTCCTAGTGGAGATGCCGCTACCCATCTAAATAGCTTCATTGATTTGTGTGATATGCAAAAGAAGAAAGATGTGGACAATGATATTTTTAAATTGAAGCTATTTCCTTTTTTGCTTAGAGATTGTGCTATAGCTTGGTTTTAGTCTTTGCCTAAAAATAGTATTGATTCTTGGAATAAGTGCAAAGATGCTTTTATCTCTAAGTATTTTCCTCCTGCTAAGATCATCTCTCTTAGAAACGGTATTATGAATTTTAAGCAACTTGATCATGAACATGTTGCACAAGCTTGGGAGAGAATGAAATTAATGATACGTAATTGCCCAACACATGGTTTGAATTTGTGGATGATTATACAAAAAATTTATGTCGGATTGAATTTTGCTTCTAGAAATCTTTTAGATTCGGCCGCGGGAGGCACTTTTATGGAAATCACTTTAGGAGAAGCTACTAAACTCCTAGGTAACATTATGGTTAATTATTCTCAATGGCACAATGAAAGATCTACCAATAAAAAAGTGCATGCGATAGAAGAAATTAATGTTTTGAGTGGAAAGTAGGATGAACTTATGAAATTATTTGTTACTAAGAGTGTTTCTTCTGATCCTAATGATATGCCTTTGTCTACTTTGATTGATAATAATAATGAATCTATGGATGTGAATTTTGTTGGTAGGAATAATTTTGGTAACAACGCGTATAGAGGTAACTTTAATCCTAGGCCTTATCCTAGTAATTCCTCTAGTAATTATGGTAATTCCTACAACAATTCTTATGGAAATTTTAATAAGATGCCCTCTGAATTTGAGACTAGTGTTAAGGAATTTATGAATTCACAAAAGAATTTCAATGCTTTGCTTGAAGAGAAATTGCTTAAAGTTGATGATTTGGCTAGGAACGTTGATAGAATTTCTCTTTATGTTGATTCTTTAAAACTTAGATCTATTCCTCCTAAGCATGATATCAATGAGTCTCGCAAAGCCATGAGAATTTCCATTGATGAGTGCAAAGAAAGAACCGCTAGGATGTGTGCTAAGAAAGATTCCTTTATAAGAGCGTGTTCTTCTAGTTTCCATGATAATAAAGATGACGATCTAAAAGTTATTGATGTGTCCCCTATTAAATATTTGTTTTGCAATATGAATCTTGATAATGATGGGATTGAATATGATCCACCTTCACCTAGAAGGCATTCCAAAAATTCAGAGTTTTTAGATCTTGATGCTAAATTTGATAAAAGTGGGATTGAAGAGATCAAAACTCTAGATGTTAATGAACCTACTATTTTGGATTTCAAGGAATTTAATTGTGATAGCTGATCTTTGATAGATTGTATTTCCTTGTTGCAATCCGTGCTAAATTCTCCCCATGCTTATAGTCAAAATAAAGCTTTTACCAAACATATCGTTGATGCTTTAATGCAATCTTATGAAGAAAAACTTGAGTTGGAAGTTTCTATCCCTAGAAAACTTTATGATGAGTGGGAACCAACTATTAAAATTAAAATTAAAGATCATGAATGCTATGCTTTGTGTGATTTGGGTGCTTGTATTTCCACCATTCCAAAGACTTTGTGTGATTTGTTAGGTTTCCGTGATTTTGATGATTGCTCTTTAAGCTTGCACCTTGCGGATTCCACAATTAAGAACCCTATGGGAAGAATTAATGATGTTCTTATTCTTGTAAATAGTAACTATATGCCCGTAGATTTTATTGTTCTTGACATATATTGCAATCCTTCATGTCCTATTATTCTTGGTAGACCTTTCCTTAGAACGATTGGTGCGATTATTGATATGAAGGAAGGAAATATTAGATTCCAATTTCCATTAAGGAAAGGCATGAAACACTTTCCTAGAAAGAAAATTAAATTACCTTATGAATCTATTATGAGATCCACTTATGGATTGCCTACCAAAGATGGCAATACCTAGATCTATCCTTGCTTTTTTTGCCTAGCTAGGGGCGTTAAACGACAGCGCTTGTTGGGAGGCAACCCAATTTTATTTTTATTCCTTGCTTTTTGCTCCTGTTTAGTAATAAATAATTTATATAGCCTCTTTTTGGTTGTGTTTTTTGTGTTTAATTAGTGTTTGTGCCAAGTAGAACCATTGGGAAGACTTGGGGAAAGTCTTGTTAATCTTGTCATAAAAAACAGAAACTTTAGCGCTCACAAGAACTGCTGCCATTTTTATTTGGAAAGTGCTATTTAGTTAATTATTTTTGCATATGATTAATAGATAAATTACTCACGTCCAGAAATCTATTTTAGAATTTCTAGGGTTCCAGATCTTGCGCTAGCTACATATTACTACAGACTGTTCTGTTTTTGACAGATTCTATTTTTCGTGTGTTGTTTGCTTATTTTGATGAATCTATGGCTAGTAAAATAGTTTATAAACCATAGAGAAGTTGTAATACAGTAGGTTTAACACCAATATAAATAAATAATGAGTTCATTACATTACCTTGAAGTGGTGTTTTGTTTTCTTTCGCTAACGGAGCTCACGAGATTTTCTACTTTAAGTTTTGTGTTGTGAAGTTTTCAAGTTTTGGGTAAGGATTTGATGGATTATGGAACAAGGAGTGGCAAGAGCCTAAGCTTGTGAATGCCCATGGCACCCCTAAGATAATCTAAGGACACCTAAAAGCCAAAGCTTGGGGATGCCCCGGAAGGCATCCCCTCTTTCGTCTACTTCCATCGGTAACTTTACTTGGAGCTATATTTTTATTCACCACATGATATGTGTTTTGCTTGGAGCGTCTTGTATGATTTGAGTATTTGCTTTGTAGTTTATCACAATCATCTTTGCTGTACACACCTTTTGAGAGAGACACACATGATTCAGAAATTATTAGAATACTCTATGTGCTTTACTTATATCTTTTGAGTTATATAGTTTTGCTCTAATACTTCACTTATATCTTTTACAGCACGGTGGTGGATTTGTTTTATAGAAACTATTGATCTCTCATGCTTCACTTAGATTATTTTGAGAGTCTTAAATAGCATGGTAATTTCCTTAAATAATCCTAATATGCTAGGTATTCAAGATTAGTAAAAACTTTCTTATGAGTGTTTTGAATACTAAGAGAAGTTTGATGCTTGATGATTGTTTTGAGATATGGAAGTGGTGATATTAAAGTTGTCTAGTTGAGTTGTTGTGAATTTGAGAAATACTTGTGTTGAAGTTTGCAAGTCCCGTAGCATGCACGTATGGTAAACGTTATGTAACAGATTTGAAACATGAGGTGTTCTTTGATTGTCCTCCTTATGAGTGGCGGTCGGGGACAAGCAATGGTCTTTTCCTACCAATCTATCCCCCTAGGAGCATGCGCGTAGTGCCTGGTTTTTTATGACTTGTAGATTTTTGCAATAAGTATGTGAGTTCTTTATGACTAATGTTGAGTCCATGGATTATACGCACTCTCACCTTTCCATCATTGCTAGCCTCTTCGGTACCGTGCATTGCCCTTTCTCACATTGAGAGTTGGTGCAAACTTCGCCGGTGCATCCAAACCCCGTGATATGATACGCTCTTTCACACAAAAACCTCCTTATATCTTCCTCAAAACAGCCACCATAACTACCTATTATGGCATTTCCATAGCTATTCCGAGATATATTGCCATGCAACTTTCCACCATCCCGTTTACCATGACACGTTCATCATTGTCATATTGTTTAGCATGATCATGTAGTTGACATAGTATTTGTGGCAAGGCCACCGTTCATAATTCTTTCATACATGTCACTCTTGGTTCATTGCATATCCTGGTACACCGCCGGAGGCATTCATATAGAGTCATACCTTCTTCTAGTATCGAGTTGTAAATAAATAGAAGTGTGATGATCATCATTTAATAGAGCATTGTCCCAATAAAAAAAGAGAAAGGCCCAACAAAAGAAGAAGCCCCCCCCCCCCAAAAGAAATGAAAATGGACAATGCTACTATCCTTTTTTTTCACACTTGTGCTTCAAAGCAGCACCATGATCTTCATGATAGAGAGTCTCTTGTTTTGTCACTTTCATATACTAGTGGGAATTTTTCATCATAGAACTTGGCTTGTATATTCCAACAATTGGCCTCCTCAAGTGCCCTAGGTCTTCGTGAGCAAGCAAGTTGGATGCACACCCACTAGTTTCTTTTGTTGAGCTTTCATACATTTATAGCTCTAGTGCATCCGTTGCATGGCAATCCCTACTCCTTGCATTAACATCAATTGATGGGCATCTCCATAGCTCATTGATTAGCCTCGTTGGTGTGAGACTTTCTCCTTTTTTATCTTCTCCACATGACCCCCATCATTATACTCTATTCCACCCATAGTGCTATATCCATGGCTCATGCTCATGTATTGCGTGAAGGTTTATAAAGTTTGAGATTACTAAAGTATGAAACAATTGCTTGGCTTGTCATCGGGGTTGTGCATGATGAGAGCATTCTTGTGTGACGAAAATGGAGCATGACTAAACTATATGATTTTGTAGGGATGAACTTTCTTTGACCATGTTATTTTGAGAAGACATAATTGCTTAGTTAATATGCTTGAAGCATTATTATTTCTATGTCAATATTAAACTTTTATCTTGAATCTTTCGGATCTGAATATTCATGCCACAATTAAGAAGAATTACATTAAAATTATGCCCAGTAGCATTCCACATCAAAAATTATGTTTTTATCATTTACCTACTCGACGACGAGCAGGAATTAAGCTTGGGGATGCTTGATACGTCTCCAACGTATCTATGATTTTTGATTGCTCCATGCTATATTATCTTCTGGTTTGGACATTATTGTAACGCCCCAGTAGTCAAGCTACACTGATCTTCCCCTAAGGTGCCATGTCATCATGTTTTGCTATGCTTATATTGCCCCTTGATTGAAACCCTAGTCAAATTTAATTTCAAATGCAAGTCAAAATTTTATTCCTTCAAACACAAAAAAACATAAGTGTTCAGAATATTGCACTAGGTAATTGTCATGTGTTAACCATTTTTTTAAAATTTTAAAGTGGCCTTAAAATGTTCAAAACAGGATCAACCACTTTTATTTGAACCTTTTCCTTTTAAAACAAATAATTGTACGTTTCCAAACCACATGAGATTTTGTGTGCCAAAATTCAACTTGCAGCCTGGTATTTAAGTAACAAGTTTCAACTCCAACAAATTGAATGGTATTAAATTAAAATACGAAACATTGGAGGAACTACAAAACGGTAAATAAAATAAAACAACAAAAAGAAATGCAACTATGCACTAGGCTTGCTGCTGTAGTGACAATGCCCAGCCCACAGCAGGCCTTCCACTATCTCCTGCTACAGAGAGGAGGCCATGGCGCACATCCAGCCGTCGTGGCTGCCGATGTAGCCGTGTCGACCATCCAACGAACCCAGAGGTGTATAAAGACCTCCCCAACCGAGTGGACAAACCCTAGCCTCCCCATTCTCTTTGTCTCGTTCATCCCGTTGATTTGTTCATCACCCGAAGAACATGGCCATCATCGCCGCGTCGATCCCGCGGCCACCGGCCTCCCCTCGGCGTGCCAAGATGTCCAGGAGAACCGTCGCGGTCTACTTCGTCTACCCCGAGCACTGAATCGAGCAAGGACAACCCGTACACTCGCCATCGACCTCATCTTCAACGTGTACATCGCGAGCGTCCGGCGTCGATTGCCGCTGCTCCGGTCCACCTCCGGCCACCCCTACTGCGTCCTCAATTAACTGTGAGCTCCTCTGCCCGCTCCCCCTGCTCGCCCCCTCGATCTGTCGCCATTTAGCCGCCCCGCACTTCGGCCGGCATGGACGGAGCTTGCGCTCGCCCGCCCCTACCTATCTTGGACACAATCTGAGCCGCCCACACGTGCGCTCGCAAGCCCTGCGTCGCGCCCTTGGCTCGCTCCTATGTGCCCGCGCGTGTGCGCCTGCACCTACTAAAGCTGCTTTCTCTGCATACTGCCAGTGCTGTCGCTGTCTATTGCAGTTGCGTTGCGGCTACCTGCCACTGCTGCTTTGCCGCCGCTGCTGCTCGCCCTCTGCCTGCTGCTCTTGCACTGCTGTGCTGCTTGGCCACTGCTTGATGCTTCGCCTTTTGCTGCTCTGCTTACCACTGCCGCTAGTTGCTGCAGCTGGCTGCTGCTGATGCTTGGGCATGGCCATGCGTGTGTGCACAAGGTGCACACCCGACTGTGCCTCTGGCCGGCTTAGTTAATTAGAGATAGATTAGTTTAGGATTAGATTAGTGGAATAAAAAGCCTAATGTGCAGATGACATGTGGCCCCACTAGTTTAAATTACTTTAGACTAAGTAAATTGATCTTGTGACACTTACATATGGGCCACACATCTCCTTTTGACTAGTCAAATTGACTTGGTAAATTCGAATTAAAAGTAATTTAGAAAATCTAGAATATTGATAAAACTTAAAGAAAATCATAGAAAATTATCCGTAACTCGGATGAAAAAACTTTGTACATGAAAGTTGCTCAGAACAACGAGACGAATCTGGATAAGCAGCCCGTTCGTCCGCCACACATCCCTAGCATAGCAACTTTCCCCCTCCGATTCACCTGTCCGAAAATGCGAAACACCGGGGCTGCGTTAGGTCATCTCTAGGTTGTTTTCCCCCTTCGCCAGTATCACTCCTACTGCGTTAGGTCATCTCTAGCACCGCGTATTGCCATGTTACGCTTTGTGATGCTTTGATTGCTATGTTATTTATTGTGTTCCCCCTCCGATTACTTCTTTTCGGTAGACCCCAAGGCTGCCGGCGACCCCCAGTTCAACTACGGTGTTGATGACCCGTCCTTCTTGCCAGAGCAACCGGGCAAGCCACCCCATTGATCACCAGATATCGCCTACTCTTCTCTCTACTACTTGCATTAGAGTAGTGTAGCATGTTACTGTTTTCCGTTAATCCTATTCTGATGCATAGCATGTCATTGTTGCTACAATTGTTGATACATTGCCTGCAATCCTAAATGCTTAGTATAGGATGCTAGATTACCATCAGTGGCTCTACATTCTTGTCAGTCTGCCATGCTATACTATCGGGCTGTCACATCCCTAGTCTGGTATGACCTAGACTAGCTAGTCATTTGTGCATCATGTTTAAATTTCATTTAAAATTGAAATGAGGATTGATGGAACCCTCAGAATCATTTTTGAAAATGACCCAAATAAAAAATTTCTCCAAAAGGGTCCAAGAAAATGCTCATGTTGCTCTCTGAAAATATTGGACAGAGATAAAAATCAAAACAATATTTTTAGGAGCTCATGGATATTTATTTTGGCCATTTGGATTAATTCGATAAATATTTGCATTGGAAATATATTAGTTATATATATTAATATGGTCCAAAAATTATGCCATTTATAAAGGAGCTCTGGAATAATATATCTAGCTCCTGCAAAAATTGGCATAAGGTAATTAAATGATTTAATATTTTAATTAAATCAAAACAAATGTCAGAAAAAAAAATAGAAAACAGAAATAAAGAGGAGAAACCTTACCTGGGCTTCTGCCTGGCGCCTCTGGCCCAGCAGCAGCAGGCCGGCCCAGCCAGCAGGCGGCCCAGCCCGCCCCCTCCTCTGTCGTCTTCGTCCTCGACAGAGGGAGGGGAGCGTGCCCGGCGCGCGCGCGCGCCACCGCGCCACGCCACCAGCTCGCCTGCCTGCCTGCCCTGCCAGCGCGACACCGCGTTGCTTCTTCTCGGTGCCGCCCCGATCCCCTGGCCTCACCCCCCTCTCTCCCGTGCTTTTCCCCTTCTCCCTCTCTCTCACCCGAGAATCACCGCCGCCGCCGACGAGCATCACCGTAGCCACCGCCTCCCCCTCGCCTCCCCGACACGCTCCCCAGATCCGCCGTGACCCCCTCTACCTCCTCGTCGAGCCACGCAAGACGGAGCACCCCGTGGAGCTGTCGCCCTCGCCAACTTCGCCTCCGGCCGCCGTGGATCCTCGCCGTCGATTCGGGAGCTACCGGGCATCCCCGACCTCGCCCTTGCGCTCGCTGGTCTCGCTGTGAGCCCCCGCACCAAACCCCCTCCTCCCCGTGCTCGTTTGCCCCGTCTAGCTAGCTCAACCACTGCGCCCGTAAGTTCCTCGCCGCCGGCCATGGCGCCACGGTGGCATGAGCCCAAGCCAGCCACTCCCGCGCGCGTCACCGTGTTCCTGGTGACGCCAGGAGGCCGTAGGAGCCCTCCGCTTCCACTGCCGTGCACCACAACGCCGCGGCCGCAAGTCGCCGAGCTCCGGCCGCCGCCGCGAGCTTTGCTCCGGCGAGCTCCGGCGCCCCCGCAGCCCCCCACCAGCTCCCCTGGTTGCGGACGACGACGGGCTACGCCCCGGTGGTCTTCGCGCGACCAAACGCCGCTTGTAGCGCAAGTCCGGCGAGTCGCCGCCGGCCAGAACTCCGGCGGGCTGACGTGGCTTTGCTAATTAGGCACTAATCCCCACCTACTGACGCTGACGAGTGGGCCCCAGGGCTTAGTCAAAGCTAATCAGCCAGGTTTGACTCGGGGTTAACCCCAGTGTCACTGACGTGTGGACCCCACACGTCAGGTTTGACCCTGGACAGCCGCGTTGACCCGCTGATGTAGTGATGACGTCATGCTGGCGCAATAATATGATTTCTGGATTTAAATTAATCAGGAAATTCCAGAAATTGATTTAAACTTCAAAAATTCATAGAAATTCAACCGTAGCTCAGATTAAAATAATTTATATATGAAAAATTATCAGAAAAATGCAATCTTTCCATCTGTACTAGTTTCATGCATGAAAAACCAACTTATACATGCTGTATATGAGAAATCACATTATGGCATATATAGGATCTTATCCTGGAGATGCATTTGAACCTTTGGTTCAAATGGACTTCAAACCAAATGTTTTCTAGTTGCATTAGCTCAAATAACATCACATCTTTATGCCATGTTCATGCATCATATTGTTGCATATGTTTGTGTATTGATTGCCGGCACCGTTCCTTCTCGATAGGTCTTGCTCCGGAGACCGTTCCAGAGTACCTGTCTGTGAAGCAGTGCCTCCTCTGTTGATTTACCAGGCAAGCAAACCCCCTTGTTCATTTCGATAAAACCCTACTCCCTTGCTCCTGCTCTCAGTTATTGCATTAGGACAACAACGGTTCATCTGCTACTTTGTGTTGCGGTAGTTGAACCCATTCCTCTGCATGACCTGTCATTGCCACAGTAAATAGTTGAAACCCACTAGCATGTGCAGGAGTTGATTGAAGCCACTGATGTGTTCCTACCATGCTATGCCTGCTATTGCTTAGAGTTGTGTCAGGTCTGATTCATTGGGAATGAATTGGAGTGTCACGATATGTTCTGATGCTGAGAGTGATGTGTGTGTGAACACGATTTGGTAAAGGTAGCGGTGAGAGGCCATGTAGGAGTACATGGTGGGTTGTCTCACTGGAACCGTCCTTAAGCACTGAGTTCTATGTATGTTGTCCAATGACTCGATACTACCACACATTGGGTTCCGGTAACTCAACCCCTCTCGACTTATTAACCAACTTGGTCTCTGTCCAGGAGTCGCAAATAGTTTCTGGTGTTTGTAGGTAGTGCTATTTTTCTACCAAGTGGCACCCGGCAGGGTGGGCTTGGGACAGACTAGGCACACGTGGCCTGGTGTACCGAGTGGCACCCGGATGGTGGGCTCGGGAACCCTGTACACATCGTTTGGGGCCGTAAGCGACACCCCGGCCGGATCTCCTTGCGGGTGGAACCCGAATAGGCGATAAACCTGGACTAGAGTCTTGTGTGGTTAGTCAGGTCGTGGCCGACACCCTCGCCAGGCTTCCGCTTGAAGGTTGCCGAGATACATGACGTGTACATGGCGGTAAGTGGCGAGAGCGTGTGTGATGAAGTACACCCCTGCAGGGTTAACATGATCTATTCGAATAGCCGGGTCCGCGGTTATGGACTTCTTGGATGCTTACATGGTACATAGACAACTTGAAGTGGATACTCTAAAATGCTCAAGACATGTGTGAGTGCTATGGATGGCCTTCTCGTAGGGAGACGGGGATGAATCCATAGTAGTGTATTGTATGGTGATTAGTGGACTCGTGTACGTTGTCTCACCTCCAGAGTTTTCTGGTAGTCGTAGAACAGGATAGCCACAGAGTCAAAGCTGGCTTGCTGCAACTAAACCCCACATTACCCTCTTGATACAAATGCATGTATGATAGGATTTGATGTAAGTCTTGCTGAGTACCTTTGTACTCATGTTGCTTTATTTATTTTTTTGCAGCAAAGACTTCGGTCTTACTAGGGTTCTCATGGACTTCGACTAGTAGCTAGTACCTCAGCTACGATCTTGATCGGATGTTGTAGATAGTCAGGCTCGTCAGCCTTTTCATTTGTAGATGTCTGTACCCAGACATGTAATGCTTCCGCTTGATTGCTTGTATGCTCTGTATGATGGGTTTTGTGACCCCTGTTTGCAATAAATGCTATGATGGCTCTTCTGAGCCTTTATCTATATGATTGTTGAGTTATGCTGTGATGCCATGTTGTACAGCACATACTTGCATGTTATGCGTACGTGTAATGTGTATTGCTATGTGTGGGATCTGACTATCTAGTTGTTTATTCTTAGTAGCCTCTCTTACCGGGAAATGTCTCCTAGTGCTTCCACTGAGCCCTGGTAGCTTGCTACTGCTCCGGAACACTTAGGCAGGCCGGCATGTGTCCTTCTTCGATCCTGTGTCTGTCCCTTTGGGGAAATGTCACGCGATGAATACCGGAGTCCTGCTAGCCCGCTACAGCCCGGTTCACCGGAGTCCTGTTAGCCCAGTGCTACAGCCTGGATTCACTCGTTGATGACCGACACGTTCGATGCTGGGTCATGGATGCCTGTCCCTGTAAGTTAGTGCCACTTTGGCTATACGACTAGCCATGTCAGCCCGGGCTCTTTATCATATGGATGCTAGCGACACCATCATATACGTGTGCCAAAATGCGCAAACGGTCCCGGGCAAAGGTAAGGCGACACCCGTGGGGATACCGTGCGTGAGGCCGCAAAGTGATATGAGGTGTTACATGCTAGATCGATGTGGCATTGAGTCAGGGTCCTGACAGCGCTGGTATCAGAGCCTGACTGCCTGTAGGATTACCAAGCCAAACCGGTCGAAATTGAGTCTAGAAATTCTTTAGTTATGTAAGGGAATTGATTGTGGGTTGGAACGTAAGGCTCTTTTTACTACTTTACCTCATGGCCTTCTGATCTGAGTCGTCCTATCTTTCCTATGGGGTTAAGGAACTAGGCTTTCTCTTCCGTCTATCAGGATCACGTGTTACTACTCCGTAGTCCCATAGGATTGGTTGATCAGAGTCATACCCTAGTTTTGAGTATTTCCGGTGTAGTCTGTTTAGTATGATCTCAGAACCTTGAGTAATGTTGATGAGTATGTTACCACCCCATTTTTAGTAGGATGTCTCATTCTGAGCATGTTACTGCCGTTATGCTACCGAAATTTCCCTAGGAGTTCGAGAGATACTAATTCCTTGACCTACATTCTACAGTCCATAGTTGATGTTGATTCCGTCCTTGGTTCGTTTCTCAGGATGTCATCAGCTAAGCGAAGTTCCGTTGCTCGTAGCCAGAACCACGGAGATGGTAGGGATGAGGATCCTCCCGATCAGCCTTCGTTGGCAGAGTTCATGCTAGAGATGGAGAGGAACAAGCGTGAGTCTAACCGCTTGTTGGCACGTATCGAGGAGAACACCGCACATCAGTTCAAAGGATCTGCTACCATTCATGACTTCATTCGTTTGCACCCACCCACCTTTCATCATTCCATTGAGCCACTCGATGCAGATGACTGGCTCCGTAGCATCACTCATAAGCTGCGTTCCGCGAACGTAGCTGAAGATGACAAGGTCACTTATGCCACATATCACCTGGAAGGTCCTGCTAGTCTTTGGTGGCAGAACTATGAGGCTATGCTTCCAGCTGGCCAGACTTCCACCTGGAGGGATTTCGTTGAGGCTTTTCGCGAGCATCACATTCCTGAAGCCCTCATTGATCGCAAGAGAGAAGAGTTCTGTAGTTTCACCCAGGGTAAGATGGCTGTTGATGCCTATAGTAGAGAGTTTGAGAACCTCGCCCGTTATGCCACAGAAGAGGTGTCCACGGACGCCAAGAAGCAGGCTAGGTTCCGGAAGGATCTCAACCCCAAGTTGCGTCGTGATCTCCACCTGCATCATTGTAATACATTCCAAGCCCTTGTGAACAAGGCCCTTAATGCAGAGACAGCTCAACTCACTTACGAGGAGTCTCGTAAGCACACTCGTGCTTTGGGATCTTCCTCCGGTTCTAGCTCTCAGAAGCGCCGGATTTGGGTTCCAAACTCCGCTCTTCCTTCCGGTTATACACCGAGGTCATCTCATGTGGTGCCTCCCCCAGCTCAGTCGTATGTTCCACCCAGGCCTACTGGTAGACCGTTTGTCAGTGCGGGTCCATGTCTAACCTCGGGTACTTGCTTCACATGCGGGAAGCCAGGACACTATGCACGTGATTGCTCTCAGACTAGTTATGCTCCACCCCAGCCCGAGAAGACTGTTGGCTGTATTAAGTCATCACGCAAGATGATCAGTGTCAAGTCAGTTCCCACTGAACGTGGACGTGTGCATCACGTCTCAGCTAAAGACGCTCATGATGATCCAGATGTCATTCTTGGTACACTCCTTGTCAATTGTCACCCAGCATCAGTTCTATTCGATACTGGAGCATCTCACTCCTTCATTTCTGAAGGCTATGCTCATTTGCACGACATGTCATTTTGTGATATGCCAACTCCGCTTGAAATCCAAACCCCAGGGTCTAGATGGCAGACCACCAGAATCAGCCATGGTAACGAAATCCTTGTTGATAGACTTGTATTCCTTGCATCACTTGTAGCCCTCAAGTCCTCAGATATTAACATCATTTTGGGTATGGACTGGATGACAGCTCATCATGCCAAGATTGATTGTTACACAAGATCTGTTCAGCTTACACACCCATCTGGCAAGATAGTCACCGTCTCCACTAGAGTTGCAAAGCGTCAGCTCTATTCTCTTAATGCCAGCCCTCTTCCAGACCTTGAAGATATCCCGGTAGTCCGTGACTTTCCGGATGTCTTTCCAGAGGAACTGCCAGGTGTTCCACCTGACAGAGATGTAGAGTTCGTCATAGATCTTATCCCAGGAACAGCTCCAATCTCTCGGAGACCTTACAAGATGGCACCCTTAGAACTAGCCGAGCTTAAGAAACAACTTGATGAGTCCTTGCAAAAGGGTTTCATCCGTCCTAGTTCTTCTCCTTGGGCTTGCCCCGTCCTCTTTGTTAAGAAGAAAGACGGTACGGACCGGATGGTTGTAGATTATCGTCCCGTTAATTTGGTCACGATAAAGAACAAGTATCCGCTCCCCAGGATCAATGACCTGTATGATCAGCTCGCTGGATCCTCAGTCTTCTCCAAGATGGATTTGAGGTTAGGATACCACCAAATCAAAATCAGAAATGGGGACATTCCCAAGACAGCTTTTGTCACTCGTTATGGCCAGTACGAGTACACCGTCATGTCCTTTGGTCTAACTAACGCTCCAGCTACATTCTCCCGCCTGATGAACTCGATCTTCATGGAGTACTTAGATAAGTTCGTCGTGGTTTACCTCGATGACATTCTTATTTACTCGAAGAACGAGGAAGAGCATGCCGAACATCTTAGACTTGTTTTAGAAAAACTCAGAGAGCACCGCCTTTATGCCAAGTTCTCCAAGTGTGAATTTTGGTTGCCAGAAGTGACCTACCTGGGCCACGTAATCTCTGGTAAGGGCATTGATGTCAATCCCGAGAGAGTTCAGGCTGTTCTCGATTGGACTCCACCTGAAACCGTTAAACAAGTTAGGAGTTTCCTTGGGCTAGCCAGTTATTGTCGCCGCTTTGTTGAAAACTTCTCCAAAGTAGCCAAACCCCTCACGGAACTTCTCAAGAAAGATAAAAAGTTCGAGTGGTCCCCACAGTGTGAGTACAGTTTTCAGGAACTGAAAAGGCGCCTGACTTCTGCTCCCATACTTGTGCCACCGGATTTCACTAAAGACTTTATTATCTACTGCGACGCCTCACGACAGGGACTAGGTTGCATTCTTATGCAGGATCGTCATGTGATTGCCTATGCATCTCGACAGTTGCATCCACATGAGGAGAATTATCCTACACATGATCTAGAGCTTGCAGCCGTAGTCTATGCACTCAAGACCTGGCGACATTAACTTCTTGGTAAACGTTGCGAGATCTACACCGATCACCAGAGTCTCAAGTATATCTTCACCCAACCGGATCTGAACCTTAGGCAAAGACGTTGGTTGGAGTTGATCACAGATTATGATCTAGGGATTACCTACACCCCAGGCAAAGCCAATGT
The DNA here is from genome assembly GCF_018294505.1 of Triticum aestivum. Taxonomy (NCBI): domain Eukaryota; kingdom Viridiplantae; phylum Streptophyta; class Magnoliopsida; order Poales; family Poaceae; genus Triticum; species Triticum aestivum. The sequence goes on from NC_057794.1 coordinate 513,341,066, forward strand.
CATGGCTGATGCTCTAAGCCGTAAATCTTATTGCAACAATCTCATGTTGCAGCAAGGCCAACCACTTCTCCATGAGGAATTCTATAAGCTTAATCTTCACATAGCTCCTCGCGGATTTCTTTCTACCTTGGTGGCGAAACCTACCCTTGTGGACCTTATCATAGAAGCCAGAAGCATGATACGGGGATTACCCGGATCAAGAGAAACATTAAGAAGGGAGTTGGTGGATGTTTCTCTATGGATGATCGTGGTGTTGTTTTCTTTGAGAATCGCTTGGTGGTTCCCAAGAAGCAACATCTTCGGCAGTTGATTCTTAAGGAGGCGCATGAATCTCCTCTCACGATTCATCCCGGTAGCACTAAGATGTATCAGGACCTACGCCAGAGGTTCTGGTGGACTAGGATGAAGAGAGAAATCGCTGAGTTCATTGCTAAATGTGACGTTTGTCGTCGCGTTAAGGCAGAGCATCAGAGACCTGCTGGCACCCTTCAGCCTTTAGCTATTCCTGAATGGAAATGGGATAAAGTTGGTATGGACTTCATCACCGGCTTTCCCAGGACCAAGAGAGGGAATAACGCTATCTTCGTAGTCGTTGATCGTCTTTCCAAAGTGGCTCACTTCCTTCCTGTTCGGGAAAGTATCACTGCTAGTCAGCTTGCTGACTTATACATTTCTCGAATAGTGTCACTTCATGGTGTTCCACTAGAGATCAATTCAGACCGTGGCAGTCTTTTCACTTCTCATTTCTGGGAGAGTTTCCAAACTGCCATGGGAACCCATCTTTCCTTCAGTACCGCTTTCCACCCTCAGTCGAGTGGTCAGGTGGAACGGGTCAATCAAATTCTCGAAGACATGATCAGAGCTTGCGTTATCTCATTCGGTATGGATTGGGAGAAATGTCTTCCTTTCGCCGAGTTTGCCTATAACAATAGCTACCAATCCAGCCTCAAGAAAGCTCCTTTTGAGGTTCTCTATGGACGAAGATGTCGAACACCTTTGAACTGGTCAGAAACCGGTGAAAGACAATTCTTTGGACCGGACATGATCCAGGAGGCAGAAGAGCAAGTTCGCATCATTCGTGAGAATTTGAAAACAGCCCAGACTCGTCAAAAGAGTCAGTATGATCGTCATCATAAGGATATGACCTATGAAGTTGGCGAAAAGGCTTACCTTCGGGTTACTCCTTTGAAGGGTACCCATCGTTTCGGTATCAAGGGCAAGTTGGCTCCTCGTTACATTGGTCCTTTTCGCATTCTCGCTAAACGAGGAGAGGTTGCCTACCAGTTGGAACTACCCCCACATCTTTCTCGAGTTCATGATGTCTTCCACGTCTCTCAACTCAGGCGTTGCTTCTCGGATCCCATCCGCGGAGTGGACCACGAAACGCTTGATCTCCAAGATAACCTCACATACCTAGAGTACCCGGTTCGCATTCTTGATCAAGCAGAGCGTGTCACTCGACGTCAGAACATCAAGTTTCTCAAAGTTCAGTGGTCTCATCATTCCGAGAGAGAAGCTACTTGGGAGCGAGAAGATCGTCTTCGACTGGAGTACCCCACTTTCTTTCCGTCGACCCCTGAATCTCGAGACGAGATTCTTTCAAGTGGGGGCGAGTTGTCACATCCCTAGTCTGGTATGACCTAGACTAGCTAGTCATTTGTGCATCATGTTTAAATTTCATTTAAAATTGAAATGAGGATTGATGGAACCCTCAGAATCATTTTTGAAAATGACCCAAATAAAAAAATTTCTCCAAAAGGGTCCAAGAAAATGCTCATGTTGCTCTCTGAAAATATTGGACAGAGATAAAAATCAAAACAATATTTTTAGGAGCTCATGGATATTTATTTTGGCCATTTGGATTAATTCAATAAATATTTGCATTGGAAATATATTAGTTATATATATTAATATGGTCCAAAAATTATGCCATTTATAAAGGAGCTCTGGAATAATATATCTAGCTCCTGCAAAAATTGGCATAAGGTAATTAAATGATTTAATATTTTAATCAAATCAAAACAAATGTCAGAAAAAAAATAGAAAACAGAAATAAAGAGGAGAAACCTTACCTGGGCTTCTGCCTGGCGCCTCTGGCCCAGGAGCAGCAGGCCGGCCCAGCCAGCAGGCGGCCCAGCCCGCCCCCTCCTCTGTCGTCTTCGTCCTCGACAGAGGGAGGGGAGCGTGCCCAGCGCGCGCGCGCGCCACCGCGCCATGCCACCAGCTCGCCACCCTGCCTGCCCTGCCAGCGCGACGCCGCGTTGCTTCTTCTCGGTGCCGCCCCGATCCCCTGGCCTCACCCCCCTCTCTCCCGTGCTTTTCCCCTTCTCCCTCTCTCTCACCCGAGAATCACCGCCGCCGCCGACGAGCATCACTGTAGCCACCGCCTCCCCCTCGCCTCCTCGACACGCTCCCCAGATCCGCCGCGACCCCCTCTACCTCCTCGTCGAGCCACGCAAGATGGAGCACCCCGTGGAGCCGTCGCCCTCGCCAACTTCGCCTCCGGCCGCCGTGGATCCTCGCCGTTTATTCGGGAGCTACCGGGCATCCCTGACCTCGCCCTCGCGCTCGCTGGTCTCGCTGTGAGCCCCCGCACCGAACCCCCTCCTCCCCGTGCTCGTTTGCCTCGTCTAGCTAGCTCAACCACCGCGCCCGTAAGTTCCTCGCCGCTGGCCATGGTGCCACGGTGGCATGAGCCCAAGCCAGCCACTCCCGCGCGCGTCACCGTGTTCCTGGTGATGCCAGGAGGCCGTAGGAGCCCTCCGCTTCCACTGCCGTGCACCACAACGCCGCGGCCGCAAGTCGCCGAGCTCCGGCCGCCGCCGCGAGCTTTGCTCCGGCGAGCTCCGGCGCCCCCGCAGCCCCCCACCAGCTCCCCTGGTTGCGGACGACGACGGGCTACGCCCCGGTGGTCTTCGCGCGACCAAACGCCGCTTGTAGCGCAAGTCCGGCGAGTCGCCGCCGCGCTATTGGTCGCCGCCGGCCAGAACTCCGGCGGGCTGACGTGGCTTTGCTAATTAGGCACTAATCCCCACCTACTGACGCTGACGAGTGGGCCCCAGGGCTTAGTCAAAGCTAATCAGCCAGGTTTGACTCGGGGTTAACCCCAGTGTCACTGACGTGTGGATCCCACACGTCAGGTTTGACCCTGGACAGCCGCGTTGACCCGCTGATGTAGTGATGACGTCATGCTGGCGCAATAATATGATTTCTGGATTTAAATTAATCAGGAAATTCCAGAAATTGATTTAAACTTCAAAAATTCATAGAAATTCAACTGTAGCTCAGATTAAAATAATTTATATATGAAAAATTATCAGAAAAATGCAATCTTTCCATCTGTACTAGTTTCATGCATGAAAAACCAACTTATACATGCTGTATATGAGAAATCACATTATGGCATATATAGGATCTTATCCTGGAGATGCATTTGAACCTTTGGTTCAAATGGACTTCAAACCAAATGTTTTCTAGTTGCATTAGCTCAAATAACATCACATCTTTATGCCATGTTCATGCATCATATTGTTGCATATGTTTGTGTATTGATTGCCGGCACCGTTCCTTCTCGATAGGTCTTGCTCCGGAGACCGTTCCAGAGTACCTGTCTGTGAAGCAGTGCCTCCTCTGTTGATTTACCAGGCAAGCAAACCCCCTTGTTCATTTCGATAAAACCCTACTCCCTTGCTCCTGCTCTCAGTTATTGCATTAGGACAACAACGGTTCATCTGCTACTTTGTGTTGCGGTAGTTGAACCCATTCCTCTGCATGACCTGTCATTGCCACAGTAAATAGTTGAAACCCACTAGCATGTGCAGGAGTTGATTGAAGCCACTGATGTGTTCCTACCATGCTATGCCTGCTATTGCTTAGAGTTGTGTCAGGTCTGATTCATTGGGAATGAATTGGAGTGTCACGATATGTTCTGATGCTGAGAGTGATGTGTGTGTGAACACGATTTGGTAAAGGTAGCGGTGAGAGGCCATGTAGGAGTACATGGTGGGTTGTCTCACTGGAACCGTCCTTAAGCACTGAGTTCTATGTATGTTGTCCAATGACTCGATACTACCACACATTGGGTTCCGGTAACTCGACCCCTCTCGACTTATTAACCAACTTGGTCTCTGTCCAGGAGTCGCAAATAGTTTCTGGTGTTTGTAGGTAGTGCTATTTTTCTACCAAGTGGCACCCGGCAGGGTGGGCTTGGGACAGACTAGGCACACGTGGCCTGGTGTACCGAGTGGCACCCGGATGGTGGGCTCGGGAACCCTGTACACATTGTTTGGGGCCGTAAGCGACACCCCGGCCGGATCTCCTTGTGGGTGGAACCCGAATAGGCGATAAACCTGGACTAGAGTCTTGTGTGGTTAGTCAGGTCGTGGCCGACACCCTCGCCATGCTTCCGCTTGAAGGTTGCCGAGATACATGACGTGTACATGGCGGTAAGTGGCGAGAGCGTGTGTGATGAAGTACACCCCTGCAGGGTTAACATGATCTATTCGAATAGCCGGGTCCGCGGTTATGGACTTCTTGGATGCTTACATGGTACATAGACAACTTGAAGTGGATACTCTAAAATGCTCAAGACATGTGTGAGTGCTATGGATGGCCTTCTCGTAGGGAGACGGGGATGAATCCATAGTAGTGTATTGTATGGTGATTAGTGGACTCGTGTACGTTGTCTCACCTCCAGAGTTTTCTGGTAGTCGTAGAACAGGATAGCCACAGAGTCAAAGCTGGCTTGCTGAAACTAAACCCCACATTACCCTCTTGATACAAATGCATGTATGATAGGATTTGATGTAAGTCTTGCTGAGTACCTTTGTACTCATGTTGCTTTATTTATGTTTTTGCAGCAGAGACTTCGGTCTTACTAGGGTTCTCATGGACTTCGACTAGTAGCTAGTACCTCAGCTACGATCTTGATCGGATGTTGTAGATAGTCAGGCTCGTCAGCCTTTTCATTTGTAGATGTCTGTACCCAGACATGTAATGCTTCCGCTTGATTGCTTGTATGCTCTGTATGATGGGTTTTGTGACCCCTGTTTGCAATAAATGCTATGATGGCTCTTCTGAGCCTTTATCTATATGATTGTTGAGTTATGCTGTGATGCCATGTTGTACAGCACATACTTGCATGTTATGCGTACGTGTAATGTGTATTGCTATGTGTGGGATCTGACTATCTAGTTGTTTATTCTTAGTAGCCTCTCTTACCGGGAAATGTCTCCTAGTGCTTCCACTGAGCCCTGGTAGCTTGCTACTGCTCCGGAACACTTAGGCAGGCCGACATGTGTCCTTCTTCGATCATGTGTCTGTCCCTTCGGGGAAATGTCACGCGATGAATACCGGAGTCCTGCTAGCCCGCTACAGCCCGGTTCACCGGAGTCCTGTTAGCCCAGTGCTACAGCCTAGATTCACTCGTTGATGACCGACACGTTCGATGCTGGGTCATGGATGCCTGTCCCTGTAAGTTAGTGCCACTTTGGTTTTACGACTAGCCATGTCAGCCCGGGCTCTTTATCATATGGATGCTAGCGACACCATCATATACGTGTGCCAAAATGCGCAAACAGTCCCGGGCAAAGGTAAGGCGACACCCGTGGGGATACCGTGCGTGAGGCCGCAAAGTGATATGAGGTGTTACATGCTAGATCGATGTGGCATTGAGTCAGGGTCCTGACACGGGCCATGATCACGTCGGGTGTTGATCACGGGTATATACTATACATACATACTATACATGTTGTGACTAAAGTTGGGTCGGCTCGTTGAGTACCCGCAAGTGATTCCGATGATGGGGGCTGAAGGGGCAGGTGGTTCCACCCAGGTAGTGGTGGGCCTGGGTTCCCGATGGCCCCCGAATGATACTTTGAGGTGGAGCAACAGGGCAGGTTGAGACCACCTAGGAGAGAGGTGGGCCTGGCCCTAGTCGGCGTCCGCGGTTATGTCAAAATAACACGCTTAACGAGATCTTGGTATTTGATCTGAGTCTGGCCACTGACCTATACGCACTAACCAACTACGCGGGAACAGTTATGGGCACTCGACGTCGTGGTATCAGCCGAAGCCTTTATGACGTCAGCGACTAAGAGGCGCGCACCGGGTTGGAACGCGTAAGCAACTTCCTTTGTAATGGAGGTTGCTAGGTCTGCTCTCCGGCCGCCCACGCAACGTGCAGGTTTGCAATGGGTGATGAGCCCAGACCCCTGCGCCATAGGATTTAGACAAGCGTGTTGACCTGTCTGTTGTGCCTAGGTAGGGCTGTGACGTGTTGATCTTCCGGGGCCAGGCATGACCTAGAAAAGTGTGGCCGGACAAAGGGGATCGAGCGTGTTGGGAAATATGGAGTTAATCTATTCGAATAGCCGTGATCTTCGGTAACATGACGACTTGGAGTTGTACCTTGACCTTATGACAACTAAAACCGGATACTTAATAAAACAGACCCTTCCAAGTGCCAGATACAACCGATGATCGCTCTCTCACAGGGCGACAAGGGGAGGATCATCGGTTAGGATTATGCTATGCAATGTTACTTGGTGAACTTACAATCTACTCTCTTCCACATGCTGCAAGATGGAGGTGGCCAGAAGCGTAGTCTTCGATAGGACTAGCTATCCCCCTCTTATTCCGGCATTCTGCAGTTCAATCCACATATACTACCCTTATTTCATTTGATACCAATGCATACATATGTAGTGTAGCTCCTTGCTTGCGAGTACTTTGGATGAGTACTCACGGTTGGTTTGCTCCCCCTTTTCCCCCTTCCTATACCCGATTGCTACGACCAGACATTGGAGTCCAGGAGCCAGATGCCACTGTCGATGACGACTGCTACTACTCGGGAGGTGCCTACTACTACGTGCAGGCTGCTGACGACGACCAGGAGTAGATTAGGAGGATCCCAGGCAGGAGGCCTGCGCCTCTTTTGATATGTATCCCAGTTTGTGCTAGCCTTCTTAAGGCAAACTTGTTTAACTTATGTCTGTACTGAGATATTGTTGCTTCCGCTGCCTCGTCTATGATCGAGCTCTTGTATTTGAGCCCTCGAGGCCCCTGGCTTGTAATATGATGCTTGTATGACTTATTTTTATTTGTAGAGTTGTGTTGAGATATCTTGCCATGAGTCCCTAATCTCGATCGTACACGTTTGTGTGTATGATTAGTGTATGATTGAGTCGGGGGCATCATAATTATTGGGCTTTATTCTTCACTTTTACATTATTTTTGGGACTAACCTATTAATCGAAGTCCCAACATAGAATTGATGTTTTTTCCTATTTCAGAGTTTCGCGGAAAAAGAATATCAAACGGAGTCCAAATGGAATGAAACCTTCGGGAACGTGATTTTCGTAACGAACATGATCCAGGAAACTTGGACCCTACGTCAAGCAACCAACAGGGAAGCCACGAGGTAGGGGGTACGCCTACCCTCCCAAGGCGCGCCCTCCACCCTCGTGGGCCCCTTGTTGCTCCACCGACGTACTCCTTCCTCCTATATATACCTATGTACCCCCAAACGATCAGAGACGGAGCCAAAACCCTAATTCCACCGCTGTAACTTTTTGTATCCACGAGATCCCATCTTGGGGCCTATTCCGGAGCTCCACCGGAGGGGGCATCGATCATGGATGGCTTCTACATCAACACCATAGCCTCTCCGATGATCTGTGAGTAGTTTACCTCAGACCTTCGGGTCCATAGTTATTAGCTAGATGGCTTCTTCTCTCTTTTTGCATCTCAATAGAATGTTCTCGCCCTCTCTCGTGGAGATCTATTCGATGTAATCTTCTTTTGTGGTGTGTTTGCTGAGACCGGTGAATTGTTGGTTTATGATCAAGTTTATCTATGAACAATATTTGGATCTTCTGAATTCTTTTATGTATGATTGGTTATCTTTGCAAGTCTCTTCGAATTATCAGTTTGGTTTGGCCTACTAGATTCATCTTTCTTGCAATGGGAGAAGTGCTTAGCTTTGGGTTCAATCTTGCGGTGTCCTTTCCCAGTGACAGTAGGGGCAGCAAGGCACGTATTGTATTGTTGCCATCGAGGATAACAAGATGTTTTTTTATCATATTGCATGAATTTATCCCTCTACATCATTTCATCTTGCTTAAAGCATTACTTTGTTCTTATGAACTTAATACTCTAGATGCATGCTGGATAGCGGTCGATGTGTGGAGTAATAGTAGTAGATGCAGGCAGGAGTCGGTCTACTTGTCTCGGACGTGATGCCTATATACATTATCATACCTAGATATTCTCATAACTATGCTCAATTCTGTCAATTGCTCAACAGTAATTTGTTCACCCACCGTAAAATACTTATGCTCTTGAGAGAAGCCCCTAGTGTAACCTATGGCCCCCGGGTCTATCTTCCATCATATTAATCTTCCAACACTTAGTTATTTTCATTGCCTTTTATTTTACTTTGCATCTTTATCATAAATATACCAAAAATATTATCTTATCATATCTATCAGATCTCACTCTCGTAAGTGACCGTGTAGGGATTGACAACCCCTTATCACGTTGGTTGCGAGGATTTATTTGTTTTGTGTAGGTGTGAGGAACTCGCGTGTAGCCTCCTGCTGGATTGATACCTTGGTTCTCAAACATTGAGGGAAATACTTACGCTACTTTGCTGCATCACCCTTTCCTCTTCAAGGGAAAACCAACGCAGTGCTCAAGAGGTAGCACAGATAAATCAAACAAGGAAGGAGCAGGTAGGTAATAGTCTCAGGATGATTTTTACCAAATACTAATTTGTACTTAAGCGCAATTTCCCTATTCTTAACAATAAATTCATGTGCTACCATACTCTTATAATCTAGATAAACAGGAGGCAACAATTTTTCTTCTTTCTCATAATGCCCAATAGGTATGTTATAGTATGCAGCGAGGCGCGAGGCGAAGATGCCTCCCAAGATGGGGCCCTTAGTACGGTTAAGGTTTAACTGCTCTGCAACAATAGCGCACATACTAAATGTGTCATCATGAAATAAGGCATGGCACAAAATAACAATATCAGGGGCACTCAGGTTTCCACAGTTTCTGCGCCCAATTAAGCATCTACTAGCAAATATAGCAAAGTAACGTAGAACAGGAAAGTGTATGCTAGTAATTCGTGCGTCGGAAACCTTCCTCGTTTCCCCTATAGCAATGGTATCAATAAACCCGTCCACATTGTCACGATGTGGTTCCTCTACACTGCCCTCAAAAGGGATCAAACAAACCCGACAAAAATCACGAAGTGACATCTCCTTATGCTCATCATGTAAATAAAATTCCACCGTAAGTGGTGAGCTCCTAGCATGGAAATGAAAGTTTTGCACAAAGGTATTGGTGAGTAAGAGATATTGTTCGCGTTGGTCGTGGAGGAAGGCGGTGAGGCCTGCATTCTCAGCCAACTCATAGAAATAATCATAAATCCCGGCTGCTCTTAAGAAATCATCACAAGGCCATTCACACGGCCGGACCTCCGCGGTGCGAGGGAGATTATATTTGGGCCTCTTATCCTCCTCACCTTGCTTATCCTTCGAGCATCGGCTCGATGAGCCCCCCAAAAATTTCTTCATCTTTTTCTGAAAATATCTGAAATTTTTAGTAACTTCAAAATAAAAGTGAACCAAACTCAACAATATTGATAGCAACTACTCCTACAAGTGCCTAGAGCCAATATCATGCATCAAAACTACTTTTGAATACATAAATTTGACATGCAAGCTCAAGAATAGGGTCACCTAAGCAGCAAAAATTTGCAATGAATAAAGCACTAGAACAAAAACTAATTGGACCATTATAGGAGTCACATACCAAGGAACAATCCCCCAAAGCTGTTTTGTGAATGGAGCTTTGAGCAAGGAGATCGAAAATGGCACCAAAATGAGCTTGGACTCGGGTTTGAGCTGGTTGGTGATTTTTATGGGAGGAAGGAGTGTGTGGTGGCTGGAATAAGTGGAGGGGAGCCACCGTGGGCCCACGAGGAAGGGGGGCGCGTCCAGGGGGTAGGGCGCGCCCTCCACCCTCGTGGGCAGGTGCTTGCTCCCCCTGCTGTGTTCTCAGTGCCAAATATTCTCAAATATTCTAGAAAAAATCATATTTAATTTTCAGGGCATTTGGAGAACTTTTACTTTTGGGATTATTTTTTATTGCATGGATAATTCAGAAAACAGATAGAAATTACTATTTTTTCTTTATTTAATATAAATAACAGAAAGAAAAAGAGGGTACGGAGAGTTGTGTTTTCGAAATTCATCCATCTCATGCTCATCAAAAGGAATCCACTAACAAGGTTGATCAAGTCTTGTTAACAAACTCATCCCGAATTGCATGAAACCGGAGAATTTTCAAATAACACTAGGTTACCTCAACGGGGATATGCATGTCCCCAAAAATAAGAATATCATATTTCTTCTTGACAGTAGGAAGAGGAAATTCAAAACCTCCAATAGTAATTGTTGAAAATTTTCCAATAGAATTGATACTATGGACTTGAGGTTGTTTCCTCGGAAAGTGTACCGTGTGCTCATTACCATTAACATGAAAAGTGACATTGCCTTTGGTGCAATCAATAACAGCCCCTGTAGTATTCAAAAAGGGTCTTCCAAGAATAATAGACATACTATCGTCCTCAGGAATATCAAGAATAACAAAGTTCGTTAAAATAGTAACATTTGCAACCACAACAGGCACATCCTCACAAATACCGACAGGTATAGTAGTTGATTTATCAGCCATTTGCAAAGATATTTCAGTAGATGTCAACTTATTCAAATCAAGTCTACGATATAAAGAGAGAGGCATAACACTAACACCGGCTCCAAGATCACATAAAGCAGTTTTAACATAGTTTCTTTTAATGGAGCATGGTATAGTTGGTACTCCTGGATCTCCAAGTTTCTTTGGTATTCCACCCTTAAAAGTATAATTATTCATGGTGGAAATTTCATCTTCCGATATCTTTATTTTATTAGTAACAATATATTTCATGTACTTACCATAAGGATTCATTTTTAGCATATTAGTCAAACTCATACGCAAGAAGATGGGTCTAATCATTTCGGCAAAGCGCTCAAAATCCTCATCATCCTTTTTCTTGGATGGTTTAGGAGGAAAAGACATGGGTTTCTGAACCCATGGTTCTCTTTCCTTACCGTGCTTCCTGGCAACAAAGTCTCTCTTATCATAATGTTGATTCTTTGATTGTGGGTTATCAAGATCAACAGTACGTTCAATTTCTACATCATTATCATTGCTAGGTTGAGCATCAACATGAACATCATTATTAACATTATCACTAGGTTCATGCTCATTACCAGATTGTGTTTCAACATCAAAAATAGAAATATCATTGGGATTGTCAGGTGTGTCATCAATAGGTTCACCAGAAGCATGCAAAGTCCTATCATTTTCCTTTTTACTCCTCTTAGAAGGACTAGGTGCATCAATATTATTTCTTTGAGAATCTTGCTCAATTCCCTTAGGATGGCCCTCAGGATACAAAGGTTCCTGAGTCATTTTACCACCTCTAGTCATAACTCTAACAACATTATCATTCTTATTATTTAATTCATTGAGAAAATCATTCTGAGCTTTAAGTACTTGTTCTACTTGAGTGGTAACCATAGAAGCATGTTTGCAAATGAGTTTAAGTTCACCTTTAACTCTGGACATACAATCACTCAAGTGTTCAATCATATAAGCATTGTGTTTTAATTCTCTACCAAAATAAGCATTGAAGCCTTCTTGCTTAACCATAAAGTTATCAAATTCATCCAAACATTGGCTAGCAAACTTAGTAGGAGGGATTTCAGCTTTATCATATCTATAGAGAGAATTTACCTTTACTCCCCATGTCGGGTTATCAAGACCATGTGTTTCTTCGGTAGGTGATGAATTAAGACCATGTATTTATTCAACAGGCGGTAAATTCTTAACATCTTCAGCTTTTATACCTTTTTCTTTCATACATTTCTTTCCCTCTTGCATATCTTCAGGACTGAGAAATAGAATACCCCTTTTCTTCAGAGTTGGCTTAGGAGTTGGTTAAGGAATTGGATCAGGAAGTGTCCAATTATTTTCATTGGTCAACATATTATTCAATAAAATTTCACATCTAGTGTTCTTTCCTTGAAAACACAATCAACAAAACTATCCAGGTGGTCTCCAGAAGCATCGATTAGTCCATTATAAAAGATATCAAGTATTTCATTTTTCTTAAGAGGATGATCAGGCAAAGCATTAAGTAATTGGACAAGCCTCCCCCAAGCTTATGGGAGACTCTCTTCTTCAATTTGCACAAAATTATATATTTCCCTTAAAGCAGTTTGTTTCTTATGAGTGGGGAAATATTTAGCTGAGAAGTAATAAATCATATCCTGGGGACTACGCACACAACTAGGATCAAGATAATTAAACCATATCTTAGCATCACCCTTTAATGAGAACGGAAATATCTTAAGGATATAATAGTAACGAGTTTTCTCATCATTAATGAACAGAGTGGCTATATCATTTAATTTAGTAAGATGTGCCACAAGAGTTTCAGATTCATAGCCATAGAAAGGATCGGATTCAACCAAAGTAATTATATCAGGGTCGACAGAGAATTCATAATCCTTATCAGTAGCAAAGATAGGTGAAGTAGCATTAGCAGGATCATATTTTATTCTAGCATTCAGAGTTTTTTGTTTCAGCTTAGCTAATAATTTCTTAAGAACACTCCTATCATTGCAAGCAAGAAAATCACTCTCTAGCCCTAGCAAGTTGTTCATCAATAAATTCACCAAGTGGCACAGTAGTATCAAGCATAGAAGTAGTTTCATCATAAGTATCATCCATAACATAACCCTCAGGAACAACATGTAATTCATATCTAGGGGCAGAATCTTCATCATCACTTTCATCAATATTATCAGTTTCAATAATTTCATTCTCTCTAGCCCTAGCAAGTTGTTCATCAATAAATTCACCAAGTGGCACAGTAGTATCAAGCATAGAAGTAGTTTCATCATAAGTATCATGCATAGCAGAAGTGGCATCATCAATAACATGCGACATATCAGAATGAATAGCAGGTGTAGGTGTCGCAAGTTTACTCAAAACAGAAGGTGAATCAAGTGCAGAGCTAGATGGCAGTTCCTTACATCCCCTCGTAGTTGAGGGATAAATCTTGGTTCTTGGATCTTTCAAGTTCTTCATAATGATAAGAAGATATAAATCCCAAGTGACTCAAAGAATAGAGCTATGCTCCCCGGCAACGGCACCAGAAAATAGTCTTGATAACCCACAAGTATAGGGGATCGCAAAAGTTTTCGTGGGTAGAGTATTCAAACCAAGTGTATTGATTCGACATAAGGGGAGCCAAAGAATATTCTCAAGTATTAGCAGCTGAGTTATCAATTCAACAACACCTGGGAACTTAATATTTGCAGCAAAGTGTTTAGTAGCAAAGTAATATGATAGTGGTGGTAACGGTGGTAAAAGGTAACTGTAGCAAAAGTAATATTTTTGGGTTTTTTAGTGATTGTAACAATAGAAACAGAAAAGTAAATAAGCGAAGAACAATACATGGAAAGCTCATAGGCAATGGATCGGTGATGGAGAATTATGCCGGATGCGATCGATCATGTAACAGTCATAACATAGGGTGACACAGAACTAGCTCTAATTCATCAATGTAATGTAGGAATGTATTCCGAATATAGTCATACGTGCTTATGGAAAAGAACTTGCATGACATCTTTCGTCCTACCCTCCCGTGGTAGCGGGGTCCTATTGGAAACTAAGGGATATTAAGGCCTCCTTTTAATAGAGTACCGGACCAAAGCATTAACACATAGTGAATACATGAACCCCTCAAACTACGATCATCACCGGGAGTGGTCCCGATTATTGTCACTTCGGGGTTGCCAGATCATAACACATAGTAGGTGACTATAGACTTGCAAGATAGGATCAAGAACTCTCATATATTGATGAAAACATAATAGTTTCAGATCTGAAATCATGGCACTCGGGCCCTAGTGACAAGCATTAAGCATAGCAAAGTCATAGCAACATCAATCTCAGAACATAGTGGATACTAGGGATCAAACCCTAACAAAACTAACTCGATTACATGATAAATCTCATCCAACCCATCACCGTCCAGCAAGACTACGATGGAATTACTCACGCACGGCGGTGAACATCATGAAATTGGTGATGGAGGAAGGTTTATGATGACAATGGCGATGGATTGCCCTCTCCGGAGCCCCGAACGGACTCCAGATCAGCCCTCCCGAGAGAGTTTAGGGCTTGGCGGCGGCTCCGTATCATAAAACATAATGAATCCTTCTCTCTTATTTTTTCTCCCCGAAAGTGAATATATGAAGTCAAGGTTGAGGTTGGTGGAGCGTCAGGGGACCCACGAGGCAGGGGGCGCACCCAAGGGGGGCGGGCGCGCCCCCCACCCTCGTGGACAGGTGGAGGCCCCCCTGACGTGGATTCTTCTTCCAGCATTTTTATATATTCCAAAATAATTCTGTGTTGATTTTCAAGTCATTCCGAGAACTTTTATTTCTGCACAAAAATAACACCATGGCAATTCTGCTGAAAACTGCATTAGTCCGGGTTAGTTCCATTCAAATCATGCAAGTTAGAGTCCAAAACAAGGGCAAAAGTGTTTGGAAAAGTAGATACAATGGAGACGTATCATGTACCAGGATGTGCAATGATTCAAGAGTGACATGTATAAAAATTATGAGCGGTGGCTTTGCCACAAATACGATGTCAACTACATGATCATGCAAGGCAATGTGACAATGATGGAGTGTGTCATAAAAAATGGAACGGCGGAAAGTTGCGTGGCAATATATCTCAGAATGGATATGGAAATGCCATAATAGGTAGGTATGGTGGCTGTTTTGAGGATGATATAAGAAGGTTTATGTGTGAAAGAGCGTATCATATCACAGCGTTTGGATGCACCGACGAAGTTTGCACCAACTCTCGAGGTGGGAAAGGGCAATGCACGATACCAAAGAGGCTAGCAATGATGCAAGGGTGAGAGTGCGTATAATCCATGGACTCAACATTAGTGATAAAGAACTCACATACTTATTGCAAAAATAAACAAGTCATCAAAACCAAGCACTACGCGCATGCTCCTAGGGGATAGACTGGTAGGAAAAGACCATAGCTCGTCCCCGACTGCCACTCATAACGAAGAGATTACTTTAGGGTACGAAACCACCTCAAAGTTATTCTTTCTGATCAATATATTTGGCTATTCCTATAAGTGTCACAAAAAGCCCTAGAGTTCGTAGTAAAATAACACCTTAAGACACAAATCAACCAAAACCCTAATGTCACCGAGATACTCCAATGTCACCTCAAGTATCCGCGGGTATGATTATACGATATGCATCACACAATCTCAGATTCATCTATTCAACCAACACAAAGAACTTCAAAGAGTGCCCCAAAGTTTCTACCGAAGAGTCAAGATGAAAACATGTGCCAACCCCTATGCATAAGTTCACAAGGTCACAGAACTCGCAAGTTGATCACCAAAACATACATCAAGTGGATCACGTGAATATCCCAATGTCACCATAAATAAGCACATGCAAGACACACATCAAGTGTTCTCAAATCCTTAAAGACTCAATCCGATAAGATAACTTCAAAGGGAAAACACAACTCATCACAAGGAGATAGAGGGCGAGAAACATCATCAGATCCAACTATACTAGCAAAGCTCGTGGTACATCAAGATCGTGCCATATCAAGAACACGAGAGAGAGAGAGAGAGATCAAACACATAACTACTGGTACATAACCTCAGCCCAGAGGGTGAACTACTCCCTCCTCGTCCTGGAGAGCACCGGGATGATGAAGATGGCCACTGGTGATGGATCCCCCTCCGACAGGGTGCCGGAACAGGGTCCCAATTGGTTTTTGGTGGCTACGGAGGCTTGCGGTGGCGTGATGTCTACTACACAACCTTCTTCTTGTAGACGTTGTTGGGCCTCCAAGTGCAGATGTTTGTAGGACAGTAGCAAATTTCCCTCAAGTGGATGACCTAAGGTTTATCAATCCGTGGGAGGCGTAGGATGAAGATGCTCTCTCTCAAACAACCCTGCAACTAAATAACAAAGACTCTCTTGTGTCCCCAACACACCCAATACAATGGTAAATTGTATAGGTGCACTAGTTCGGCGAAGAGATGGTGATACAAGTGCAATATGGATAGTAGATAAAGGTTTTTGTAATCTGAAAATATGAAAACACCAAGGTAGAAAGTGGTAAAAGTGAGCGTAAATGGTATTGCAATGCTAGGAAACAAGGCCTAGGGTTCCTACTTTCGCTAGTGCAAGTTCTCTCAACAATAATAACATAATTGGATCATATAACTATGCCTCAACATGCAACAAAGGGTCACTCCAAAGTCACTAATAGCGGAGAACAAATGAAGAGATTATTGTAGGGTACGAAACCACCTCAAAGTTATTCTTTCTGATCGATCTATTCAAGAGTTCGTACTAGAATAACACCTTAAGACACAAATCAACCAAAACCCTAATGTCACCTAGATACTCCAATGTCACCTCAAGTATCCGTGAGTATGATTATACGATATGATCACACAATCTCAGATTCATCTATTCAACCAACACAAAGAACTTCAAAGAGTTCCCCAAAGTTTCTACCAGAGAGTCAAGACGAAAACGTGTGCCAACCCCTATGCATAAGTTCATGAGGTCATGGAACTCGCAAGTTGATCACCAAAACATACATCAAGTGGATCACGTGATATCCCATTGTCACCACAGATAAGCAAATGCAAGACATACATCAAGTGTTCTCAAATCCTTAAAGACCCAATCTGATAAGATAACTTCAAAGGGAAAACTCAATTCATCACAAGAGAGTAGAGGCGGAGAAACATCATAAGATCCAACTATAATAGCAAAGCTCGCGGTACATCAAGATCATGCCAAATCAACAACACGAGAGAGAGAGGGAGAGATCAAACACATATCTACTGGTACATACCCTCTTTCTGGAAGTTTTGGGTTATATAAGAGGTGTTGGAGTCGGGAACAAGTAAGGGGGTTCTCCGGGCTATCCACAAGGCAGGGAGGCGTGCCCAGGGAGGTGGGCGCGCCTCCACCCTCGTGGGCAGCCCGAGACTCTTCTGGCCCAATTCTTTTACTTCCTGGCCCTCTTCTGGTCCAGAAATAAACTCCGTCAAGTTTCAGGTCAATTGGACTCCGTTTGGTTCTCCTTTTCTGCGATACTCAAAAACAAGGAAAAAACAGAAACTGGCACTGGGCTCTAGGTTAATAGGTTACTACCAAAAATGATATAAAATAGCATATAAATGCATATATAACATCCAAGGTTGATAATATAATAGCATGGAACAATAAAAAATTATAGATACGTTGGAGATGTATCATGGCGGAACTCCCGATCTAGGTTATTTTCTGGAGGTTTCTGTATTTGTAGGAATTTTTGGTATCGGTCTCATGTCAGGGGGGTCTCCGAGTCATCCACGAGGTAGGGAGGTGAGCCTAGGGGCGTAGGGCGCGCCCTCCACCCTTGTGGATGGCTCGGGACTCTTCTGGCCCAACTCTTTAATTTCGGGGGCTTCTTTTGGTCCATAAAAAATCATCAAAAATTGGCACGTTAATTGGATTCCATTTGGTATTCCTTTTCTGTAAAACTCAAAAACAAATAAAAAACAGAAGCTGGCACTGGGCTCTACGTTAATAGGTTAGTCCCAAAAATCATATAAGATAGCATATAAAACATCCAAGATTGATAATATAATAGCATGGAACAATAAAAAATTATAGATACGTTGGAGATGTATCAACAGCAACGATGATTGTGGTAAAATAAAATGCAAAGACTCAAATCATACAAGACGCTCCAAGCAAAACACATATCATGTGGTGAATAAAAATATAGCCTCAAGTAAAGTTACTGATAGACGAAGACGAAAGAGGGGATGCCTTCCGGGGCATCCCCAAGCTTAGGCTTTTGGTTGTCCTTGAATTTTACCTTGGCATTCCATGGGAATCCCAAGCTTAGGCTCTTGCCACTCCTTATTCCAAAATCCATCAAATCTTTACCCAAAAACTTGAAAACTTCACAACACAAAACTTAAACAGAAAATCTCATGAGCTCCGTTAGTATAAGAAAATAAATCACCACTTTAAGGTACTGTAATGAAATTATTATTTATTTATATTGGTGTTAAACCTACTGTATTCCAACTTCTCTATGGTTCATACCCCCGATACTAGCCATAAATTCATCAAAATAAGCAAACAACACACGAAAAACAGAATCTGTGAAAAACAGAACAGTCTCTAGAAATCTGGAGGTTTCAAATACTTCTGTAACTACAAACATTATGAAAAATTAGGAAGACCTAAATAATTTTTATATTGATCTACTGCAGTTGGAATTGGTATTTTATCACTCTTTGGTAAAAAATGAAAATTATTCTCGTGGGCGCATACTTTTTTTCCAGCAAGATCAAACAACAATCACCCAAGAAGATACTAAAGGTTTTACTTGGCACAAACACTAATTAAAACATAAAAAACACAATCATAACAGCGGATTGATGAATTATTTATTACTAAATAGGAACGAAAACAAGGAACAAAAATAAAATTGGGTTGCATCCCAACAAGCGCTAGAATAGATCTAAGTATTGCCATCTTTGGTATGCAATCCATAAGTGGATCTCATAATAGATTCAAAAGGTAATTTAATTTTCTTTCTAGGAAAGTGTTCCATGCCTTTCCTTCAAGGAAATTGGAATCTAACATTTCCTTCTTTCATGTCAATAATTGCACCAATCGTTCTAAGGAAAGGTCTACCAAGAATAATAGGACATGTAGGATTGCAATCTATATCAAGAACAATGAAATATACGGGCACATAATTCCTATTTGCAACAGTAAGAACATCATTAATTCTTCCCATAGGTTTCTTAATGGTGGAATCCGCAAGGTGCAAATTTAAAGAACAATCATCAAATTTACGAAAACCTAACACATCACACAAAGTTTTTGGAATCATGGAAACACTAGCACCCAAATCACATAAAGTATAGCATTCATGATCTTTGATCTTAATTTTAATGGTAGGTTCCCACTCATCATAAAGTTTTCTAGGGATAGAAACTTCTAGTTCAAGCTTTTCTTCATAAGATTGCATTAAAGCATCAACGATATGTTTAGTAAAAGCCTTATTTTGATCATAAGCCTGAGGAGAATTTAACACGGATTGTAACAAGGAAATACAATCTATCAAAGAGCAATTATCATAATTAAATTCCTTGAAATCCAAAATAGTGGGTTCATTGCTATGTAATGTTTTTGACCTCTTCAATCCCACTTTTATTAATTTTAGCATCAAGATCTAAGAACTCCGAATCATTGGGACGCCTTTTAACTAAAGTTGACTCATCTCCAGTCCCATCTTTATCAAGATTCATAATGGAAAACAAAGATTTAATAGGAGACACATCAATCACTTTTAGATCTACATCTTTATTATCATGTAGATCCTCCGGTTTAGCGGCCATATTATTAACTAAGGTGGCTTGCTTATCCGAAATTTGACCTACTAAATTTCAAGATGAGCAAACTGAGATTTCAAACCATAAAATTCTTTAGACATATCATCGAGCTCTTTATTCATGTACTCCATCAAACTTTTTTGTTCTTTAAGCTCGTTTCTGAAGAAATTATTATGCTCAAATTGCAAAGACATAAGGCTTCTAACATTGTTTTCAATTTCTTCTAACCTTCTAAGGTGAGGATCAACGCTTTTAGGCAAGGCCATCAGGAAAACAAGCACACAAGAGGCAAGAGAAAAGAGGCAAATGAAAAAGGTCGAATAAAACGACAAAGGTCAAGTGGGGGAGAGGGAAACGACATGCGAATGGCAAATAATATAATGCGAGTGAGAAGAGTTTGTGATGGGTACTTGGTATGTCTTGACTTGAGCATAGATCTCCCTGGCAACGGCGCCAGAAATCCTTCTTGCTACCTCTTGAGCATGCATTGGATTTCCCTTGAAGAGGAAAGGGTGATGCAGCAAAGTAGCGTAAGTATTTCCCTCAATTTTTGAGAACCAAGGTATCTATCCAGTAGGAGACTACACGCAAGTCTCCTAGTACCTACACAAACAATCAAGAACCTTTTAACCAACACGTTAAAGGGGTTGTCAATCCCTGCATGACCACTTGCAAATGTGAGATCTGATAAAGATAATAAGATAAATATTTTTGGTATTTTTGTTGTATAGATGGGAAAATAAAGATTGCAAAATCAGTAGTAAACTAGAATTATAGATCGGAAACTTATATGATGTAAAGTAGACCCGGGGGCCATAGGTTTCACTAGTGGCTTCTCTCATGATAGCATAAATTACGGTGGGTGAACAAATTACTGCCGAGCAATTGATAGAAAAGCGCATAGTTATGATGATATCTAAGGCAATCATCATGAATATAGGCATCACGTCCGTGTCAAGTAGACCGAAACGATTCTGCATCTACTACTGTTACTCCACACAGCAACCGCTATCCAGCATGCATCTAGAGTATTAAGTTCATAAGAATGGAGTAACGCATTAGGCAAGATGACATGATGTAGAGGGATAAACTCAAGAAATATGATATAAACCCCATCTTTTTATCCTCGATGGCAACAATACAATACATGCCTTGCTGCCCCTGCTGTCACTGGGAAAGGACACCGCAAGATTGAACCCACACTAAACCGATAATTCGAAGAGGCTTGCAAAGATATCAAATCATGCATATAATAATTCAGAGAAGAACCAAATAATATTCATAGATAATCAAATTCATAAACCCACAATTCATCAGATCTCGGAAAACACACCGCAAAAGAGTATTATGTCGAATAGATCTCCAAGAACATCGAGGAGAACTTTGTATTGAGAACCAAATAGAGAGAATAAGCCATCTAGCTAATAACTATGGACCCAAAGTTCTGTGGTAAACTACTCACACATCATTGGACAGGCTATGGTGTTGATGTAGAAGCCCTCCGTGATTGAATCCCCCTCCGGCAGATCGCTGGAAAAGGCCCGCAGATGGGATCTCATGGGTACAGAAGGTTGCAGCGGTGAAAAAGTGGTTTCGTGGCTCTCCTGGATGTTTTTAGGGTACATGGGTATATATAGGCGAAAGAAGTACGTCGGTGGAGCTCCGTGGGGCCCACGAGGGTGGGGGCGCGCCTACCCCCTTGGGCGCGCCCCCTGCCTTGTGGAAGCTTCACGGACTTCTAGAATTATACTCCAAGTCTCCTGGGTTGCATTTGTTCCAAGAAAGATCCTCGCGAAGGTTTCGTTCCATTTGGATTCCGTTTGATATTCCTTTTCTGCGAAACAATGAAATAGGCAAAAAAACAACAATTTGCAATGGGCCTTTCGTTAATAGGTTAGTCCCAAAAATAATATAAAAGTGCATATTAAAGCCCATTAAACATCCAAAATAGATAATATAATAGCATGGAAAAATAAAAAATTATAGATATGTTGGAGACGTATCACTAGGCACGTATTAAACGAACATAACTTTTTGAAGACGGTGAGGGTTCTACAGCGCCCCCAGCCTCCTTTCGTTTTGAATGACTACCCTGCGAAGGGGCCACCCTTGAGGAGGTGTGGTCTGCCGAGTGCCGATCCTATTGAGTACGGATTAGTACAATGGCCAATTGTGCAAGCATGGACTTCTTTTTGAAAGCTCTTCAGATACTTACGATGGAGAAGGGATAGGGGCGAGGGTAGTCGGTGGCGATAGGCACTTCCGAACCGTCAAGGCTCGCTTGACAAAATACCCCATCATCAAACTCTATGTATATATCTAGATCCTCGTAGAAACCAGGGTCTTCATCGCGATTATGATCCTCTGGCTTTGGGGCAGGACAGTAAACGTCCTCGATCATCTTCCTCCATGACTGTTTAGTAACAACAAAAAATAACCGGATTAGGATGTCGTGATAGCAATAAAGTGACACAAGTAATCGAAATCTTACCCACTCAATGGGGTTGTACATGGAGTAACCTTCCCGGTAGTTTAAGTGGAGGAAATCTTCCTTGTCGCCCTTGTACAGGTCGTTCAGGATCATGGCCAGTTCGGTTGGGGTATCCGGACCCCTGCGTCTGTAACGAGACGCATCGTGTTCTCCGTTGTAGAACAATAAGGGGGTTACTCTAGACTGGAGAGGATGGACGCATCTTTTTATTACAATCGCCATAACCTCAATTTCGAGAGCCCGGTATGGGCTAATAATGTGACCATGCTGACCAGCCTTTTTATTTCCGCATTGTCCTCCTCCTTGGGACTCCGGGGACGCCAGTTGAGGCACTTCTTTAAGGGAGCTCTGGAAAATTCAGGAAGGCCGCACTGAACTAGGTCCGATAGTGGGACGTCATCCATGTAAAACCACTCCAAAGACCATTGTGGATATGGTTCTCGGGGAGTTCCAATGGTGTATCCGGATCCGGCTATACGCCATACTTCGGCACCACGCACTTCAAATATAGAACCTCCTCGATGATGGGGGACAAGACAAATGAACTTTTTCCATAGTTCAAAATGGGCTTCAATGCCCAAGAACAGCTCACAGAGGGCAACAAAACCTAAGATGTGCATAATCGAACCTGGGGTGAGGTTGTGCAGCTGGATGCCGTAAAATTCCAATAGACCCCTAAGAAAGACATGGATTGGAAAACCTAAGCCCCGCAAAAGGAATGGGACGAAGTAGACTCTCTCCTCCCTATTGGGGTTCTGGAAATTTTCAGCCAACACGTCGTTACCTATTTTGGCCAATCCTGCTCGAACGGAGACTATATCTGCGATGGGAAGATATCCCTGCATTTGGAGCCGACTCAGCTGAAGATGAGGAACTGAGCATCTTTGCCAATCGCCCTCTTGAGGGCCATGGGGGCGCGAGGAAGAGCCTGGGCCATTAGCCATGTTTGGAGGCTTTTTGTGGCTGATCTTGGTGTTTCCTCTGTGCGATGTGGATGGCACTTTGAGTATTCGATCTCTTTATATAGGCACCATCCTTGCGTGGCCGGGTGTTTTCTTTTTAATAAAAAATGGTGGACCATTCGCATTCGCCTAGCTCATGGAAATCAAGGCGACATGGAAGGAGTCATAAAGACAGAACAAGGAAGCCAGAGTCGAGCTATTGTCCACCTAGTATACAGTGAAGAACCAGCCTTGCAAAAGCCAAAGACGTAAGCTGGATACTGCATCATCATTTGAAGAGCAATTCAGGGGCTACTGAGGGAGTCCTAGAGTAGGGGGTCCTCGGGTGTCCGGACTACTGGGTGTGGGCCGGACTAATGGGCCGTGAAGATACAAAGCAGAACACTACTAGGGAAAACCCTAATAGTAGCGCTTGTTTTATAGCTAGCAGTAGCGCTTGTACAAGCGCTACCACTAAGGTGCTACAGCTAACTAGTAGCAGTAGCGCTGGAAAGGGAGCGCTACTACTATACCTAGTTAGCAGTAGCGCTTTCATTGGGAAAGCACTACTGATAGTAGTAAGTAGCAGTAGCATTTCTTCTGAAAAGTGCTGCTGCTAACTTTTTCCATATTTTTAAAAATATAGCTTATTTTCGTTGTGGTTTTATATACAGTACATTCATCATATGATTTTATGACCATGATTAGTTATTATATATAACAGTGGTGGCAACAGGTGGTGCATGTCGAAAGTAATACTCTAATCAAAACTCGATCAAGTTTGGATTAGAGTTGTACTTTCAACATGCACCATGATACGTCTTCGTCGTATCAATAATTTTTGATCGTTCCATGCCAATATTCTACAACTTTCACATACTTTTGGCAACTTTTTATACTATTTTTGGGACTAACATATTGATCCAGTGCCCAGTGCCAGTTCCTTTTGGTTGCATGTTTTTTTTGTTTCGCATAATATCCATATCAAACGGAATCCAAACAGGATAAAAACTGACGGAGATTTTTTTGGAATATATATGATTTTTGGGAAGAAAAATCCACGCGAGACGATGCCCGAGGGGGCCACGAGGAAGGGGGGCGCGCCCCTAACCCTCGTGGCCACCCTGTAAGGCGGTTGATGCCCTTCTTTCGCCGCAATAAAGCTAATATCCGGATAGAGATCGTGTTAAAATTTCAGCCCAATCGGAGTTACGTATCTCTGGGAATATAAGAAACGGTGAAAGGGAAGAATCTGAGAACGCAGAAACAGAGAGAGACAGATCCAATCTCGGAGGGGCTCTCTCCCCTCCCACGCCATGGAGGCCAAGGACCAGAGGGGAAACCCTTCTCCCATCTAGGGAGGAGGTCAAGGAAGAAGAAGACGAAGGGGCCCCCTCTCCCCTTCTCTTCCGGTGGCACCCGAACACCGTCATGGCCATCATCATCACCGCAATCTTCACCAACAACTTCACCGCCATCATCACCAACTCTTCCCCCCTCTATGTAGCGGTGTAACCTCTCTCTTACCCGCTGTAATGTCTACTTAAACATGGTGCTCAACGCTATATATTATTTCCCAATGATGTATGGCTATCCTATGATGTTTGAGTAGATCCGTTTTGTCCTATGGGTTATTTGATGATCGTGATTGGTTTGAGTTGCATGTTTTATTATTGGTGGTGTCCTATGGTGCTATCCATGTCGCGCAAGCGTGAGGGATCCCCTCTGTAGGGTGTTGCAATACGTTCATGATTCGCTTATAGTGGGTTGCGTGAGTGACTGAAACACAAACCCGAGTAAGGGGGTTGTTGCGTATGGGATAAAGAGGACTTGATACTTTAATGCTATGGTTGGGTTTTACCTTAATGATCTTTAGTAGTTGCGGATGCTTGCAAGAGTTCCAATCATAAGTGCATATGATCCAAGTAGAGAAAGTATGTTAGCTTATGCCTCTCCCTTGAATAAAATTGCAATAATGATTACTGGTCTAGTTATCGATTGCCTAGGGACAAATAACTTTCTCATAACAAAAAGCTCTCATTAAACCTAACTTAGTTATGTCTTTTTCTAAATAGCCCCTACTTTTTATTCACGTGCTCTTTATTATCTTGCAAACCTATCCAACAACACCTACAAAGTACTTCTAGTTTCATACTTGTTCTTGGTAAAGCGAACGTCAAGCGTGCGTAGAGTTGTATCGGTGGTCGATAGAACTTGAGGGAATATTTGTTCTACCTTTAGCTCCTCGTTGGATTCGACACTCTTACTTATCGAAAGAGGCTACAATTGATCCTCTATACTTGTGGGTTATCAAGACCTTTTTCTGGCGCCGTTGCTGGGGAGCAATAGCGTGGGGTGAATATTCTCGTGTCTGCTTGTTTACTTTATCACTAAGTAAATTTTATTTGCTCTTCTTAGTTGTTCTCTATCTTTAGTTATGGATATGGAACACAAAATACCAAAAAAAATTAGGTGTACTTGGTACTCATGGAGATGAGGAACCTCCTAAAATCCTCGATGCTGGTTATGTGAAAGATATTATGTACTACTTTAATAATCTTGAGAAAACCCCATTCAATTATGTAATGGGAGTAACGTTGGATCAACGTGAATACTTTAGGGATTATCGCTTGACACAAAAAGGGAAACTATTATGGGATCAAATTCATATATTGATGTGTATGCTCGGCAAGTATGCTTGAGATATGATTATACTTGTTGCTCTAGGATGAAGGTTCCACACCTTCCCTTTTCATGTGAATTTAATGATAATCTTGTCTTCTTATGCTAATGGTATATATGATTACTATGATGTGGAACAAATAGAAGAATTTGTTGCTTTTAAGGGTGCTTATGAAATTGAATCTTTGTTTGAAAAGAATGAAGCTTTTGATGATGATGTTTATAGGCCTGAATATTTAGCTATCTTAAAATATTGCTATGATAATTATGAATATAATTCCTATATTAATGCACTTATTGAGAAAGTTTCCGCTGTCCAAGAAGAGACTAATATTTTGCTGGAATCTATGGAGGAAAAAGTTGATGAAATTGTGAGCTCATTGGATGAAAAAGATGAGGAAGAGAGAAAAGAACAAAAGGAGGAAGAGCGGATGATCACCCGTGCCCACCTTCTAATGAGAGTAACTCTTCAACTCATACATTGTTTAATTTCCCTTCATGCTTACCGAAGGATGAATGCTATGATAATTGCTATGATCCTGTTGATTCTTTTGAAATATCCCTTTTTGATGATGCTTGCTATGCTTGTGGCCAAGATACCAATATGAATTATGCTTCTGGAGATGAACTTGCTATAGTTCCTTATGTTAAACATGAAATTGTTGCTATTGCACCCACACATGATAGTCCTATTATATTTTTGAATTCTCCAAACTACACTATATCGGAGAAGTTTGTGCTTATTAAGGATTATATTGATGGGTTGCTTTTTACTACTACTGTGGGAGTCCTGGATTAGGGGGTCTCTGGACTGCCGGATTATATCCTTTGGCCAGACTGTTGGACTATGAAGATACAAGATTGAAGACTTCGTCTCGTGTCCGGATGGGACTCTACTTGGCATGGAAGGCAAGCTTAGGCAATACGGATATGTATATCTTCTCCTTTGTAACCGACCTTGTGTAACCCTAGCCCCCTCCGCTGTCTATATAAACCGGAGGGTTTTAGTCCGTAGGACAACATACAATGATACCATAGGCTAGCTCCTAGGGTTTAGCCTCTCCGATCTCGTGGTAGATCAACTCTTGTACTACCCATATCATCAATATTAATCCAGCAGGACGTAGGGTTTTACCTCCATCAAGAGGGCCCAAACCTGGGTAAAACATCGTGTCCCCTGCCTCCTGTTACCATCTGCCTTAGACGCACAGTTCGGGACCCCCTACCCGAGATCCGCCGGTTTTGACACCGACATTGGTGCTTTCATTGAGAGTTCCTCTGTGACGTCACCAGAAGGAAGGATGTCTCATCTCGTCTTTAAAGACGATATTACTATTGGGGGAGCTTTGGCTGTCGGCCAAACTCTTCGGCTAGGCGGTTTCATCATGACCGCCTGTTCGGCCGCTGCGCCAACGATGACTTCTCGGGTCATCGAAAACAGCCACCACGTTAAGTCGGCACTCGCTGAACAGATGGATCCGGTGGAGCTCGCCTCCATAAACGAGCTCTTGGATCGCATCGCCGCCCTGGGAGTCGATACAGACTATGATCGGATTGGGCTTAAACCCAATCAAAGGGAGATTAACTCTCCGCCGGTCACCCATCATATTGCAGTGGTGGAGGAACAATGTGGCGACCTCTCCTCCATATTGAGGACCAACTATGTCCAGATTCCTGAGCTCTCCGAACCGAATACCCGTTCGTGGGAGGACATCATCCAATCCCTGAACTTAGAGTCAGGCAGTGGGCCAGGATTATCGGGCAACACCCCGGAACCAGAATTTCCAAAATTATAAATTCCTTGGCCCCTGGATCCTAGAACGGGTAAGGGTTCGGATTCAATTCCACCCACCCACCCAAACATAAGTGATCTTTCCCACATCAGGCAAGAGCCCCAGGAAACAGTACATCACTATTGGGCTAGATTCCTCCTTGCGAAGAACAAGGTTAAGGACTGTCGCGAGGAAGACGCAATCTTATTTTTCTGCAATAATTGCACGGACAAGGGAATCCTTAACGCCATAAATCGTCGTGAGATATCACGCTTCGCTGACTTGGCGTCCATAGTATGAAAGTGCTGTGCGATGGAAAGTGCCTGGAAAACTGAAACAAACTTTTGGGATAATCCGGCCCTAAATACGAACCCAGTTCGAAATAAAAGGGTGCACTATCAAAAGACACCCGGGTCAACTACCAAAAAGCAAAAACCCTCTACAGGGCATGGAACCGTACTGGAGGGATCGCTCAATGGACCCTACAAAATTCATAGTACAACGGATACAATACCAACACACAGCATGTTGGATACACCGGCAGGTGGCCAAAAGCGGGGAGGATCTTCTTATCCCAAATGCCACGGAGCACCATCCCGTGGATAACAATACGGTGTTAACAGTCTTTGATACATTTGCGTCAAATAATAGGTGCAAGCGAACACTCCGCACCATGGCCGAAATCTGCCATGTAGCAGCAATAAATCCATGGAGTGACACGACTATTACCTTCAATGCCAGTGATGAACCTAAATTCCGAACAGCCCGAGCACCAGCCGTGCTGGTCCTCAGTCCAATTGTGGACGGCTTTCCACTCACCAAGGTACTCATGGACGGCAGTGGCGGATTAAACCTCATCTATGAGGAAACTCCTCAAAAGATGGAAATAGACTGGAACCGCATTGAGCAAAGTAGCACAACCTTTAGAGGAATCATCCCCAATCGGGAAGCACACTGTGCTGGGAAAATATCACTAGATGTGGTATTCGGCACGCCGGATAATTACAGGTCCGAAGAAATTACATTCCAAGTGGCCCCGTTCAGCAGTGGTTATCACGCCCTTTTAGGACGGGAGGCATTCACAATCTTCCAGGCCGTACCCCATTATGGGTACATGAAGCTCAAAATGCCTAGGCCCAACGAAATCATCACTCTCGCCAGCGATCCGGACACGGCACTCCGCGCCGAAAACAAAACAGCTACACTGGCCCTCGAGGAAATATCCGAAGCCCTCTCGGCCGAGGAATCAACCACGCTACACTCCAAAGTGGACAGGGACAACGTGATACTCGACAAGAGATCCAAGTCCACCTCTTTTAAACCACCGGATGAAATAGTCAAATTCCAAGTCCACCCAACGGACCCTACAAAAACAGCCTCCATCGGGGCACAGTTAAACCCCGCTGTGGAAGCCGCACTACGAGAGTTCCTGCGCGAGAACTGGGACATATTCGCCTGGCATCCCTCAAACATGCCAGGAATCCCACGCAGGCTGGCCGAGCATAGCCTTAATATCCTAAAGGGATTCAAGCCGGTCAAGCAAGCTCTTCGGCGTTTCTCCGAACCTAAGAGACAAGCCATGGGAGAGGAGGTAGCCAAGTTATTGGAGGTCGGATTCATCAGAGAAATAAAACACTCGGACTGGCTAGAAAACCTGGTGATGGTACCAAAGAAGGACAAATCCTGGCGCCTTTGTGTCGACTTCAAAGACCTCAATAAAGCTTGCCCATAGGATCCCTTCCCCCTCCCACGCATCGATCAAATCATTGATGCTACCGCAGGACACGATTCATTGTGTTTCCTCGACGCATACTCCGGTTACCACCAAATCAAGATGGCGGAGTCCGACCAAGCCGCAACCGCATTCATCACACCATACGGTCCCTTCTGTTTTAACACAATGCCTTTTGGGCTCAAAAATGCCGGCGCAACATATCAGCGCATGATTCAGACATGTCTAGAGAAACAAATCGGTAAAACAGTAGAGGTATACGTAGATGATGTGGTCGTCAAAACCAAACACGTCGACTCTTTGGTAGACGATTGAGACTCACATTCGACAACCTCCGAACATACGACATCAAGCTCAATCCGGGAAAATGTGTTTTCAGCGTACCAACCGGAAAGCTCCTGGGTTTCATTGTCTCCAGTAGAGGTATTGAAGCTAATCCGACCAAAATCCGAGCTTTGTCATAGTTGGCTACCCCAACAGACCTCAAACAAATCCAGAAATTAACTGGATGCATGGCGGCTCTAAGCCGCTTTATCTCCCGCTTAGAGAAAAGGCTTTACCCCTTTATCTCCTCCTTTGACACACTGAACACTTCGAGTGGACGGACGCGGCCACAGCCGGATTGGAAGAAATAAAGGCCATCTTGGCAACCAACCCAATCCTGGCTGCGCCAAACATCGGCGAACCAATGTTGTTGTACATTGCGGCAACTCATCAAGTTGTAAGCGCGGTGCTCGTTGTCGAACGGGAAGCGGACGGACATAAATTCCCTATTCAAAAGCCGGTATACTATTTATCCACTGTTCTCACTCCATGCAAATCACGGTACCCGCATTACCAAAAGATAGCATATGCAGTATTCATGGCATCGCGGAAGCTGCAACACTACTTTCAAGAGTGTTCAATTACAGTAGCCTCGGAAGTGCCACTTAATGATATTATAAACAACCGCGACGCTATGGGCCGGATTGCCAAATGGGCCATTGAGCTCCTCCCGTTTGACATAACATACAAACCTCGACGAGCCATTAAGTCGCAAGTATTGGCCGACTTCGTCGCCGAATGGACGGAGGCCGAGCTCCCTAAAGAGTACGGCGCATACTCCAATTGGATCATGCACTTCGACGGTTCTAAAATGCTGGCTGGTCTACGGGCTGGTGTCATCCTGACGTCCCCAACCGGAGATATCGTGCAATATGTATTGCAAATATTATATACAGACTCCAACAATGCAGCCGAATACGAAGCTCTGTTGCATGGTCTTCGGATGGCAGTCTCCATGGGCATTCAACACCTGGAGGTGCGTGGGGATTCAAACCTCGCAATATCCCAAATAAATGGAGACTTTGACGCCAAGGATCCAAAAATGGCAGCCTATCGAAACACCGTCCTAAAAATGTCAGCTCGGTTCGAGGGTCTCGAATTTCACCATGTGGCTCGGGAAAACAATCAGTCGGCGGATATCCTCGCCCGCATCGGCGCAAAACGTGATGCGGTCCCCCCAACATATTGTTGGAAAGGCTGTTCAAGCCATCCGTAGTATGGGAAGGGGACACTGGTAACAATAGTTCGGACCCGACCAAAATACACGATACCGAACTCTCTGACACAATCGGAGGCTCTGCCACCGAAATAACACCTTCAGTCCACGAAATAATGGCCATTATTGCCCCATGGACAGAACCATTCTTGGCCTACCTAACTAGACAGGAACTTCCGGAGGACCAAAATGAGGCACACTGCATAGTGCGGCGATCCAAGGCCTACAGGCTCCATGAGGGAGAATTGTACAAAAAAAGCACTACCGGAGTCCTTCAAAGGTGCATCTCCGAAGAGGAAGGGCGCAATCTTTTGGCAGAAATTCACGCCGGACTCAGCGGTCACCACGCCGCAGCCCGGGATCTTGTAAGCAAGGCCTTCCGTACAGGATTCTATTGGCCAACGGCCCAGGCAGATGCACGGGACTTGGTCCAACGCTGCACCGGTTGCCAGCTCTTTGCAAATCAAAGCCACATGCCACCCACCGCCCTCCAAACAATCCCCATTACATGGCCCTTTGTGGTCTGGGGGCTTAGGTTAAGTCAAGTCAAGCGAGCAAACGGTCTTATAATGAGCGGCATTAAACCCAGATTAGTGCGCTCCTTAATGGAGTCTAACACGCACTGGGTAGAGGAGCTTGACTCCGTACTCTGGGGGCTGCGGACCATGCCAAATCGTAGTACCGGATATACACCCTTCTTTATGGTGTACGGCGCAGAGGCAGTCTTGCCATGTGACATAATTCATGACTTACCTCGAATGCGCATGTACAAAGAAAGAGAAGCCGAGCTCGATCGGCAGGACAGTTTGGACACCCTGGAGGAGGAGCGCGATGTAGCCAAAGCCCGTTCCGCATTTTATCAGCAACAGGATCGTAGATACCAAAGCAGAGAAGTACGGGCCAAAACTTGTAACGTTGGCGAACTAGTTCTACGCCTGCCGGATAAGAAAAAGAACAAGCTCGAGCCCAAATGGGAAGGTCCCTTCATTATTGACCAAGTTCTGACCGGTGGAGCGTACCGACTGCGAGATGCATCGACTAGTCGACTCGAGCCGAACCCATGGAACGCGGCCAGGCTCCGAAGATTCTACGCCTAGAACCGGACTCTATGTTAGTCCCCTCCCTTTGTCCATTTTCTGCATACACATTATCTGTCTTGTTTCTCTTTCTTTCTTTCTTTCTTTTATTATTTCTCTAGGCCTTCAAGGGTCACCTTGTGCCTCGCTTGCACATTACAGATGCACTAGCCGCACTCTTCATACCTGGGAGCTTCTTTCACAAAAGCTTAAATTATTTATCCGGGCCTCATGCCCCACACATGTGTTATACTTCCGCATGTACCTTTTTTCACCATTATATGCATTGATATGACTTAAGTTTTGGCCAAGCTGGGTTGCCTGGCTCTTGTATTTATGCCCTACGTTCCCGTTAATTCGGCTAGGGCATAAGGGGAGCACCTCTGCGATTGTTACTGCCGGGTGAGCCGAATGTGTACCTCAGACTGGGTGAAGCCGAAAGCTAGCGTTCTTAAGGGAATATTCGGTCGGTGAACAAAAGATGATTTTTATTTATTGTCCATATCTGCCCCTAGATGGTTTTCCTGCGTTTCCCATCGCAGTCCGGACATGCACTATAGGGCATGCTTACCTAGGGAAAGGAACCCTTAACAGAACTATTCTCCCTGGAAGATGTTTCTTACTACCCATGCAATATAACATAACTAGTTGGGCACTTGTCTGATAAAGCACTAATGACCCCTACGTCTGGTCTCCACGCATACCCCGGTTCTTATCTAACTGAGCCGGTATTTGGATAGACTCCGGACTATTGGGCCCGAAGGTTGAAGCGAAAAGGTCCGCAACGACAAATGATCTACAATCCGGCTAGAAGGCATTATACATGTCACTTTAATTACATAGTTATGCAGACTGACTAAATTCCTCTTCTATACCATCCAACAGGCAGTCTAGCTTAGAATCCTGTTGAGAATACCTTGCGGCTAATTCTACTTGCCCATAAACTAAGCTAATGGGGATCTCTTTCCCGGCAGGCCCCACAGGTCTGACTTCGGCCATGTGATTTGGGTCTGCCTTGGTATACCGCGTCTTCACCATGGCCCAGGCTTCTCTGGCACCCTGTCGGCAGGTTGATATGTTCCATAATCGGAAGTGCCGCCATGCCCCCTTGAGGTTCTCCGCAAGCTCGGGAACGCCCTCTGGCAGGGAGATGGACGACCACAAGGACTGGGCAACACCCTGCATCACCTGCCGAACTTGTTCGTGCAGAAGTGACAGCTCGGACAGAAGATCACCCATAGACCCGTGCATTTCCTCCGCGGGACGACCCGTCAGCATACTTACAGACATAACGCTGTTAGTCGGCTTCTTCGCCGAACTCCTTTAAAAGGATTCGTTCAAGCACTTGCTGAAAATGCCGGGCCGAAGCCGCTTATTCTCCTTCTCGGAGTCTGCAAGCTGGCCCCAAACGTCTTTTACTTCCACGCTCAGCTTAATATTGGCATCTTGGAGATTATTTTTCTCCTGCCTAACCTCAGTCAGCACGCGTTTGCCAGCCTCTAGCTGTCGCATAACATGTTGGTCCTCCAGATTTTCTCTGGATTCATCTGCAACATCTGTTGTTAGATCTACAGCCATGCCACACGTTATATGGTAACCATCATTCTTTAAAGTAAATGTTACCAGCAGGTGACTTTTTCGGTTCCTACAATGCGGCCACAACAGCCCGCAGTTGGGTCTTGCATTCCTCCAGCTCCTGTGACATCATAGTATTCTTCTCTGTAAGAACCTGCACAATAAAGATGATCCTTAAATCAGTTTTGCTAACTGTTTCAAGTCTCAGGGGCTACTGATACATATAAATCGTTAGATTTACTCACCCGTACATCCTTTACATACTGATCCGTGGCTCTGGCTAGACCATCTTGAGCAGCACGGAGGTACGCCTCTCCAGAATTGAAGGCGTCAAACGCCTCTGATGAGAAACAAGCGTCACGGAGTACGGCCCGGCGGCGCCTATGATTCATGGCGCTTTCCACTTCTGAGTTTGTAGCGGATAATCTATCTGCATCCTCTGTAGGGGGATTATCTGGCGCCTGCCTCATATCGGCTTCTGCCTCCATGTCCGGTCCTGGCGCCCAACTAGTGGAAGCGTGATTGGCAACATCGCCGGACATATTCCGGTGAGCGTTTTTTCTGTTAAAGAAACGCGGGCATCATTACAGTTTTGAGAAAGACGACAACCACAGAGCGGGGTTTTTCTTATACCTTTGCGTTGGCGTCTCCGTCCTGACCGCCTTCCTTTTTGGCCTGCCCGGCCTCGGTGCCTCTTGTTGGCGAGTTGCTGCGGGTTCGACGGGGCGTCCTGAATGCCTTCCCTATAAAAGATGCCATGTGTATATAGTGGGTGAAGTGCCTAAAAGGGGATCCTAGCTTTGGAGTTGGGATTTTTGGTTTTTCTTACTTGCTATGCAGGGAGCAGTCCGGGATAGTCGGCCGTAATGGCCACCATGGAATCACCGCAGCTTAACTGATAGAACTGTCGGTCTATTAGCTCCACGAATATAACCGAACCTTCTTCAAGTCCGGAGTCGAGGGCCCGGTTAGGGTCCTCTGGTTGTGGAGAAGGGCTGCTGACCTCCTTTATGGCTTTTCGCAGTTCCTGTCGCGAAGTGGCAAGGTGAATACTTACGACAAAGAATGCGGGAAAAATGGGAGCAGGGAGATATTAACTTACCCAGCTTGGAGGATTGTACATGGAGAATCCATCCCGTGGCTTGATGCGGGTGAACTCCTCTTCCTCGCCCTTGAACAGTTCGGACAGAATTTTCGCTAGAGCGGCAGCATTGTCCGGACCCTTACGCCCGCAGTGGGTGGCGTCATCCGCCCCGTTATAACACCACAAGGGGTACCCACGATATTGAAGTGGCTGCACTCCCCGCATTATGCAAATCGACATAACTTCGATTATTGTCAATCCTGATTGAGCCAGTGCTTTGATCCGGTTCATCGGATAGAGGACTTCTCTGTTGTCTTCTGCCTGGGGGCTCCGTGGGTGCCAACTCTTCAACTCATACATTGTTTAATTTCCCTTCATGCTTACCGAAGGATGAATGCTATGATAATTGCTATGATCCTGTTTATTCTTTTGAAATATCCCTTTTTGATGATGCTTGCTATGCTTGTGGCCAAGATGCCAATATGAATTATGCTTATGGAGATGAACTTGCTATAGTTCCTTATGTTAAACATGAAAT
Source organism: Triticum aestivum (assembly GCF_018294505.1). Lineage (NCBI taxonomy): Eukaryota > Viridiplantae > Streptophyta > Magnoliopsida > Poales > Poaceae > Triticum > Triticum aestivum. The sequence goes on from NC_057794.1 coordinate 513,376,094, forward strand.
TGTTGCTATTGCACCCACACATGATAGTCCTATTATATTTTTGAATTCTCCAAACTACACTATATCGGAGAAGTTTGTGCTTATTAAGGATTATATTGATGGGTTGCTTTTTACTACTACTGTGGGAGTCCTAGATTAGGGGGTCTGGACTGCCGGATTATATCCTTTGGCCAGACTGTTGGACTATGAAGATACAAGATTGAAGACTTCGTCTCATGTCCGGATGGGACTCTACTTGGCGTGGAAGGCAAGCTTAGGCAATACGGATATGTATATCTTCTCCTTTGTAACCGACCTTGTATAACCCTAGCCCCCTCCGATGTCTATATAAACCGGAGGGTTTTAGTCCGTAGGACAACATACAATCATACCATAGGCTAGCTTCTAGGGTTTAGCCTCTCCGATCTCATGGTAGATCAACTCTTGTACTACCCATATCATCAATATTAATCCAACAGGACGTAGGGTTTTACCTCCATCAAGAGGGCCCGAATATGGGTAAAACATCGTGTCCCTGCATCCTGTTACCATCCACCTTAGACGCACAGTTCGGGACCCCCTACCCGAGATCCACCGGTTTTGACACCGACAACTACACATGATGATTTTGATAGATATGATATGCATGTGCTTGCTTCTCCTACTTGCAATTATTATGAGAGAGGAACTATATCTCCGCCTCTCTATGTTTCCCACATGATAAAATTGCAAGAAACTGTTTATACTATGCATTGGCCTTTACTTTGTATGCATGAATTGTTCTTTTATGACATGTCGATGCATAAGAAGAGAGTTAGACTTCGTCATTACATTATATATGTTACTTTGTGCTCACTACTAAATTGCAAATCTTTGTTAATTAAAATTGGCTTTGATATACCTTGGGATCCGGGTGGATTCACTACTTGAGCACTATATGCCTAGCTTAATGGCTTTAAAGAAAGCGCTGCCAGGGAGACACGCCGGAAGTTCTAGAGAGTCATTTATTTCGGTTGAGTGCTTTTATATAGTTTTAAAAAACAAAAATCAAGAGGGGAACCCAAAACTTTTTCAAAAAGGAAAGTGAAAGTGAGAAAGACAAGCATTGTTCAAGTGGGAGAGCTCCTTGAACTTTGTTCATGCTCACGGGAACTTTGTGAATCTTGATTACAGAAACTTTTCAAAAATAATAATTATCCCCTTGTACAATTCCATTGTATTATAAAAATAATGTGCCAAGGTTTACCTTTAGGATGTTTACATTTGCTTGATGGTTTGTATGGTGCAGGACAGAAACTTTTGCAGTAGTGTGCGATTTTACATTGTTAGTTGGAATGTCAAACGGTTCTGATTCTTTTTGCACTGTCTTTCTATGCAAATTGTTTATTTTTCCTAATTGTGGCAGAATTTTTCAAGTATCATAAGTATGGTGAATGTTCAGATTATTACAGACTGTTCTGTTTTAGACAGATTCTGTTTTTGATGCATAGTTTGCTTGTTTTGATGAAACTATCGAATTATATCAGTGGATTAAGCCATGAAAAAGTTATATTAAAGTAGAAAGAATGCAAAAACAAAATATTAATTGGTTTGCAACAGTACTTAGAGTAGTGATTTGCTTTATTATACTAACGGATCTTACTGAGTTTTCTGTTGAAGTTTTGTGTGGATGAAGTGTTCGATTATCGGGAAGGTCTCGATTTGAGAAGAAGGAATATAGGAAAGAGCTAAATCTTGGGGATGCCCGAGGCACCCCAAGTAAATATTCAAGGAGACTCAAGCGTCTAAGCTTGGGTATGCCCTGGAAGGCATCCCCTCTTTCTTCAACAAGTATTGGTATGTTTTCAGATTCGTTTCGTTCATGCGATATGTGCAATCTTCGAGCGTCTTTCGCATTTAGTTTTCATTTTTTTTCTTTTATGCACCATCCTGGTTTGAGATAGTCCTTGGTTGATTTATAGGATGCTCTATGCACTTCACTTATATCTTTTGAGTACGGATTTATAGAATGCCTCATGTGATTCACTTATATCATTTGAAGTTTGAATTGCCTGTTTCTCTTCACTTAGACAACCGCCATTTGTAGAATGCTTTTTTGCTTCACTTATATTTGTTAGAGCGTGGGCATATCTTTTGTAGAAAGAATAAAACTCTCTTGCTTCACTTATACCTATTTAGAGAGATGACAGGAATTGGTCATTCACATGGTTAGTCATAAAATCCTTCATAAAACTTGTAGATCACTGAATATGATATGTTTGATTCCTTGCAATAGTTTTGCAATATAAAGATGGTGATATTAGAGTCATGCTAGTGGTTAGTTGTGGATTAGTAGAAATACTTGTGTTGAGGTTTGTGATTCCCGTAGCATGCACGTATGGTGAACCGTTATGTAACGAAGTCGGAGCATGATTTATTTATTCATTGTCTTCTTTATGAGTGGCGGTCGGGGACGACCGATGGTCTTTTCCTACCAATCTATCCCCCTAGGAGCATGCGTGTAGTACTTTGTTTCGATAACTAATAGATTTTTGCAATAAGTATGTGAGTTTTTTATGACTAATGTTGAGTCCGTGGATTATACGCACTCTCACCCTTCCACCATTGCTAGCCTCTCTAATACCGTGCAACTTTCGCCGGTATCATGAACCCACCATATACCTTCCTCAAAACAGCCGTCATACCTACCTATCATGGCATTTCCATAGCCATTCCGAGATATATTGCCATGCAACTTCCATCATCATCATATACATGACTTGAGCATTCATTGTCATATTGCTTTGCATGATCGTAAGATAGCTAGGATGATGTTTCCATGGCTTGTCCGTTTTTTGATGTCATTGCTACGCTAGATCATTGCACATCTCGGTACACTGTCGGAGGCATTCATATAGAGTCATATTTTGTTCTAGATATCGAGTTGTAATATTGAGTTGTAAGTAAATAATGTGATGATCACCATTATTAGAGCATTGCCCCAGTGAGGAAAGGATGATGGAGACTATGATTCCCCCACAAGTCGGGATGAGAATCCGGACCAAAAAAAGAGAAATGGCAAAAAAGAGAAGGCCCCAAAAAAAGAGAAAATAAAAAAATAAAAAATTAGAGAAAAAGAGAGAAGGGGCAATGTTACTATCCTTTTACCACACTTGTGCTTGAAAGTAGCACCATGTTCTTCATATAGAGATTCTCTTGAGTTATCACTTTCATATACTAGTGGGAATTTTCATTATGGAACTTGGCTTGTATATTCCGGTGATGGGCTTCCTCAAATGCCCGAGGTCTTCATGAGCAAGCAAGTTGGATGCACACCCACTTAGTTTCCAGTCTGAGCTTTCATACACTTATAGCTCTTAGTGCATCTGTTGCATGGCAATCCCTACTCACTCAGATTGATATCTATTGATGGGCATCTCCATAGCCCGTTGATACGCCTAGTTGATGTGAGACTATCTTCTCCTTTTTGTCTTCTCCACAACCACCATTCTATTCCAACTATAGTGCTATGTCCATGGCTCACGCTCATGTATTGCGTGAAAGTTGAAAAGGTTTGAGAACATCAAAAGTATGAAACAATTGCTTGGCTTGTCATCGGGGTTGTGCATGATGTGAATATTTCGTGTGGTGAAGATGGAGCATAGCCAGACTATATGATTTTGTAGGGATAACTTTCTTTGGCCATGTTATTTTGAAAAGACATGATTGCTTTATTAGTAGGCTTGAAGTATTATTGTGTTTATGTCAAATGATAGACCATTGCTTTGAATCACTCGTATCTTAATATTCATGCCATTAATAGATATGTGATCAAGATTATGCTAGGTAGAATTCCACATCAAAAATTATCTTTTTTATCATTTACCTACTCGAGGACGAGCAGGAATTAAGCTTGGGGATGCTGATACGTCTCCGTCGTATCTATAATTTTTGATTGTTCCATGCTAATATTCTACAACTTTCATATACTTTTGGCAACTTTTAATACTATTTTGGGACTAACATATTGATCCAGTGCCCAGTGCCAGTTCATGTTTGTTGCATGTTTTTTCTTATGCAGAATATACATATCAACCGGAGTTCAAACGGGATAAAAACTGACGGAGATTTTTTTTGCAATATATATGATTTTTGGGAAGAAAAATCCACGCGAGACGATGCCCGAGGGGGCCATGAGGTAGCGGGGCGCGCCCCAGGGGGGCAGTTACGCCCCTGACCCTTGTGGCCACCCCGTAAGGCGGTTGATGCCCTTCTTTCGCCGCAAGAAAGCTAATATCCGGATAGAGATCGTGTTAAAATTTCAGCCCAATCGGAGTTACGGATCTCCGGGAATATAAGAAACAGTGAAAGGGAAGAATCTAAAAACGCAGAAACAGAGAGAGACAGAGAGACAGATCCAATCTCGGAGGGGCTCTCACCCCTCCCACACCATGGAGGCCCAGGACCAGAGGGGAAACCCTTCTCCCATCTAGTTAGGAGGTCAAGGAAGAAGAAGACGAAGGGGCCCCCTCTCCCCTTCTCTTCCAGTGGCACCGGAACGCCACCGTGGCTATCATCATCACCGCAATCTTCACCAACAACTTCACCGCCATCATCACCAACTCTTCCCCCCTCTATGCAGCGGTGTAACCTCTCTCTTACCCTCTGTTATTTCTACTTAAACATGGTGCTCAACGCTATATATTATTTTCCAATGATGTATGGCTATCCTATGATGTTTGAGTAAATCCGTTTTGTCCTATGGGTTATTTGATGATCGTGTGATTGGTTTGAGTTGCATGTTTTATTATTGGTGCTGTCCTATGGTGCTCTCCGTGTCGCGCAAGCGTGAGGGATCCCCGCTGTACGGTGTTGGAATACGTTCATGATTCGCTTATAGTGGGTTGCGTGAGTGACTGAAACACAAACCCGAGTAAGGGGGTTGTTGTGTATGGGATAAAGTGGACTTGATACTTTAATGCTACGGTTGGGTTTTCCCTTAATGATCTTTAGTAGTTGCGGATGCTTGCTATAGTTCCAATCATAAGTGCATATGATCCAAGTAGAGAAAATATGTTAGCTTATGCCTCTCCCTCAAATAAAATTACAATAATGATTACCGGTCTAGTTATCGATTACCTAGGGACAAATAACTTTCTCGTAACAAAAAGCTCTCTATTAAACCTAACTTAGTTGTGTCTTTATCTAAACAACCCCTACTTTTTATTCACGCGCTCTTTATTATCTTGCAAACCTATCCAACAACACCTACAAAGTACTTCTAGTTTCATACTTGTTCTAGGTAAAGCGAACGTCAAGCGTGCGTAGAGTTGTATCGGTGGTCGATAGAACTTGAGGGAATATTTGTTCTACCTTTAACTCCTCGTTGGGTTTGACACTCTTACTTATCGAAAGAGGCTACAATTGATCCCCTATACTTGGGGGTTATCACACCACATGTTTCCTCCACTTCAATCTAATCCATGTTTATTTCACCTACTGATATATATATATAATAACTCATCATGCTCATATATCAACTTAGCATCATGCATTATCAATCATAATAATAAATAACTCATCATTGGTATCATAATAACAAGTGATACTCATCATCATCGATCATACAACTTCTACTCAATACCACATCATCATCATAGTCATCTAACCAGTCCTACTTAGTTGTTCTTAGCACATGATCATGAGTACTAGCTAGGACCTACTACCTTCTCTTAGGTAAAATATCATAAAATAAGATAGGCCCTGACTCTCCATTATGGAGAATGGCTTATCCTGTCTCCAATTCTTTCCTTTTGCACAATGGTGCTTCCAAGTACTTCTTTACGACTGTCCATACCTTTTTTCCATTCTTTGATTTTCATGTCTTCACCGGTTTTAGAAATCCGATATGGATAGGTGGGATTCGTAGGATGACCTGGCAGTATGTTCAAAACATCAAGGTGACCATTCTGAAACAGCAGATGAGGCACACAATCCTTCGGGATTTTCTATTGAAAATATAGTAATAACTTTGTAGTTAGCAATGTAGTTCAGTTTTAGAAGAATTTATGCAAAACATGCATGGATGTCGTAATAGTAAAAAATCTTACCATGACATCTCCATGGATGTTACCGTAGTTCAACATGTGCACTAGTGGCACGCATTGACCATAATGTGGAGGAGTTTGATAATATATATTGTAATTCTCAAGATCAGTACAAAATGCGATCAGATGATTTTTCTCCTGATAGGTTAATTCTGAGCCATCGGTGTAGTAGGTTCTGTCTACCATCTTCCGCACATTCTTTGAAGAATGAAAATAAGTTGTCAACTATTTTGAAATAAACAATATAAATTACTTAATAACTATGTTTGAGAAACTCACATAGTGGTAGAATTGGAAGCGTATCAACAAGGACCCAAATGCCCATAGTGTCTTGGTCGATGTCAGGATCACCAACATCCATGGTGACAAGCATACCCTCATAAAAACCATACATCTTGCAAATTGCTTCCCAATTTGTGCAACCAAAATGCATTACGCTCTCAGAATTGTACAGATTTACTTCAAAATCCATACCATGATGGGTCCTTAGGTGAATTTTCTTTGTTTCGAAACTTTCATGGTCTTCAAAATCCATCCTCTCCAAGACATAGAGTCTTGCATGGCATGCGATAAGCTAGTCGAATTGTAAAAGATGAAAATTACACGTTGGAATAGTTGAAGTTGTGCTTAATTACGAAAAAAACACTTGTCGTTGTTGCGTACCATTTCAAAATCGAAGGTCTGCTAGAGCTTAATGCTGAAGCGCCGACCTTCGTCCAGGTGAGGCCTGTCGCACAGACCGTTGGTGATGATCTCTCCTCCTTTTGTCCCCGAGTGCATTACACAAAAATGTCTAGCACACGGGAATGAAGGAGAAGTGACCCCCACGACAACAATCAGGATTTTTCCTCCTCTCATATGTGGTGGAGACTCTCACTCACTGATTCCTCTCTGACATTTGCGACCGTTGGTGATGGTCGTTACTTCTCCTTCCCCTAGTGCATAACAAAGGTCTAGCACACAGAGAAGAAGGAGAAACGACCCCCACAACAACAGTCGGGATTCTTCGTCCTCTCTCATATATGGTGGATACACTCCCTCACTGATTTTTCGACCGTCGGTGATGGAGCCTCGACAGACTTAAAGTCAACCTGCAATATCATTTAATTATTTTTCTAGAAAATCCAGGCCAATCGATATTTCCTACATATTCTAGCACAAGTCATGCCAGAATTCAAGGAAAAATCTGGCATGACCTTTGCTAAAAAAGGACATATCGAGCGCCTGAAATTTGCCGGAACAGAAATTAATCAACACTCCGGCAAAACATAGGTCACCCGGAGGTGTAACCTGCAAACATGGTCAGCCACTTGGGCAAGCACATATCCTATTTGAGCAACACAAGATATACATGTTTATATCTACATCATATGAGCATTCAAACTTGATTGTCATTGCATTTCAAAATTTGGCGGGTCTCACCTCGAGGTCGGAGGTGGTTGTTGATGGGGATGACGGCGCTGATGATGGACGGGCTCCTTGATTTCTGCAAAAACAAAAACCCTATAAGCACCGTGCTCTCCAATTTGAGCATTCAAAGTAGGAGTAGTTTTCCAATTTGAGCATTCAATAAGCAAAACCTAATCGTAAAATAAATTAGTATTCAAATTAGCATGCATGCAATAAGCAAAACTAAAGCATCTCTGTCGTCCGTACATTGTCGAATATTATCACTAATACATCTCGAATAGTATCATACATATAAAATCACTAATACAGCTAAAACCCTAGCGAATGACAGGTATCGGCGCGGGCGATGGACACGCAAAGATAAGGAACCATCATTGGATCATAGCTCCAGTGAGATCCCTGAAGAACCTGCCAGGTATTGGAGAACCTGCCCTCCAATGCAACCATGTAGCGACAGACGTGCTCGTCCTCCATGCTGTCACGGTGACGTACCACCTCCGCAGGGTCCTTAAGCCTCCACACCGTCACTGGCCCACGCGACCGCCACCAAAGAAGGTTCGGGTCAACGACAAGCTGGCTCCTCACCAAGCTGCGCTCCCCGGAAGGTAGCACTTCCCAGTACCAGCCCGACGGAGCCCAGTCCTGGACATGGACCCTCTGATCAAGCAGGCCTCCACCGCCGAGTCGACGACGAGGATGCGAGATAGGCATCATCGACGTCGATGCGGGAATAATTTCTTTAACTAAAAAATAGGAACAAATGTGACATGTTCAAAATATGACATGTCCACTTAAAAATGAATCAACCTAGAATTCTGTTAAATACACCTAAAACACCTAAATTCTGTTAACTACACCTAATTAAAAACCTACATTTTGAACATGATTCAATCATAACTAGGGTTCATACTAAATTATTCTAAGATTATACACCTAAAATACCTACATTAAATTAACAACATGGGGTGGCTGGTCTCACCTCGATCGAGGTCAGAGGTGGTCGGTGACGGGGACGACGACGGGGTTGATGTAGGGGACCCTTGATTTCTGCAAAAACAAAAAATATATATATATAAATATTATCCTTGTCTTCGGACTTAGTGAAAACCCTAAATCAAAATATAAACAAAAACCTACATTTACTAAAAAAATTCCTATTCTATTCAAAAGACCTACATTTACTTATTCTTTTCAATTTCTTATATTTTGTTCTATTCAAATTTACTTATTCAAAATTTCAAAAAAATTCCTATTCTATTCAAGAGACCTACATTTACTTATTCTTTCCAATTTCATATTTTATTATATTCAAATTACTTATTCAAATTTGAGGGGGAGGAGGAGAGAGCAGGAGGGGGAGGAGGAGGGAGGAGGAGGAGGGGGCCGTCGGAGAGGGAGGAGGGAGTCGTCGGCGGAGAGGGAGGAGGAGGGAGGGACCTTGGTGGGCAGGAGGATGACGGCGACGGAGGAGGAGGGACGGAGGGAGGATGATGGCGGCCATGGCGGCGGAGGTGGCAGAGGCGATGAGAGAGTGTGAGGAGGAGGAGGAGGAGGAGGAGGAAGGGACCTTGGGGGGATGGGGACGACGGAGGAGGACGATGGCGACGGAGGAGGATGGTGGCGACGATGATGGAGCCGACAGAAGTGATGAGAGAGTGTGAGGGGGAGAGTAAGAGGACACGCGCTGGCAAGGTATTACTTACCTTTGTTCTCCTCAAGCTGCCTCTTGGCAAGGCCGAGCTCTTTCTCGGACCCCTCGAGGTCCTGCTTAAGTGTGGCGACCTCCGCAGTCAGTGCGGCAGAGGTCAGCAGCGAAGCCTGCATACGCATACAGACATACTTATATTAGACTCCTGCATATATTATTTGATCCTCTATTCGGCTTTTCTTTGTGAACACCAAACAGAGCATCAGGGGTTACTGTCTATGCGGTAATATTTTTCCTATATTTTAAATACTTACCTCAAAGCCTGTTAGAAGGCTGGCACAGGCTTCAGTCAGTCCGCTCTTGGCGGACTGAACCTTCTTTATCACCGCACTCATAATAGTGCGGTGCTCTTCTTCGATGGAAGCGCCGCGAAGCGCTCCCAGCAGGTTGTCCGGTGACTCTGGATGGACAGAGGTCACCGGCACGGGCGTCTTGCCCCTTTTGCAAGGGGGTCGCCTGCCCGAGTCCGGAACCACTGGAGGTTCCGGCGCGGTGTTCGGCTGAGAGCCGAACTTGGAGCCCCCGGGAGCCTTGCTCCCTTTGCTCCTGGAGTCCGGAAGGTCGCCTTGAGGCGCCTCAGGGACTATCTCCCCCCGGCTCGGTGCCCCCTGAGACAGTACCTCGGCATTGTCCATAGGGCCAGGAGAGGTAGCGGTCGGAAGTGTATCACTATTCATGTCCGACGAGTCCAAGGAACCGTCTGACGATGATACATCGATACGGGCGTGGGGCGGACTGCATAATCATATTCGACGTTAGGAGAAGCAGTGCGGCAAAGGTATACTATGAGTTACTATGGTATCCGAATACTTACGACTTTGCCAGGGGCTTGGCCCTGACCAGCCACTCGTCTTCGCTGTCGGCGGTGGTGGTGGAGCATTTCGGAAGGAGAGTCCTTCCCTTCTTGGACCCTTCGGCCTCCCCGGTTGGGGCGGCTTTCCTTTTGTTGTCTCCCCCGGGTGGAGGGGGAGACTCTTCATCATCCTTCTCCTCGTTTTCATGGGAGGAGGGTGTCTCGGTGTTGTCGGACGATGAGTTCGATACCACATGGCGCCGGGAACTCTTTCGGGTTCCCTTGGCCTTATTCTTGGTCTTGTCCGGCACCTCATAAGGAGCCGGAGTCCGCATCGCCGTTAGGAGAGTGTCCGCAGGGTCTTTGGGCAGAGGGGCCAGATAGTTGATCTGCTCTGATGTCTTCACCCAGTCCTGTCAAAGGCATGGGAGCTCATACACCGCACATGGGTAAGCTATGGGAAATACATACCCTACCAGATGTACAGAACTTACCGGATTCGCACGGCACTTCGCGCTTAGCCTGCGGTCCTCGGTAAGAGAAGGAGGGACCTTGGCGCGCTTGAACAGCACCCTCCAGACGTCTTTATGTGTCGTGTCGAAGAGCTCGCTGAGAGTCTGGTGCTGGGCCGGGTCGAATTCCCATAAGTTGACGTCCCGTTGTTGACATGGGAGGATCCGGCGGAAGAGCATGACCTGGACTATGTTCACCAGCTTAAGTTTCTTGCTTGTCATGTCCCGGATACACTTCTGGAGTCCGTCCAGCTCCACCGATGAACCACAGGACAGGCCCTTCTCCTTCCAGGAAGTGAGCCGCGTGGGGATTCTGGATTGAAACTTGAGGGCCGCCACCCAGTTGGTGTTGCGCGGCTCGGTGATGTAGAACCACCCCGATTGCCACCCCTTTATGGTCTCCACGACGGAGCCCTCGAGCCATATGACGTTGGGCATCTTGCCCACCATGGCTCCGCCGCATTCCGCTTATTGGCCGCCCACCACCTTCGGCTTGATATTGAAGGTCTTCAGCCACAAGCCGAAGTGGGGTCGGATGCGGAGGAAGGCCTCGCACACGACGGTTAACGCCGAGATGTTAAGGATGAAGTTCGGGGCCAGATCATGAAAGTCCAGCCCATAATAGAACATGAGGCCGCAGACAAATGGATGGAGGGGAAACCCTAGTCCGTGGACGAAGTGGGGGTGGAAGACCACCCTCTCATCAGGTTCTGGGGTAGGGATGACCTGCCCCGCGGCAGGCAGCCAGTGCGCAATATCCGCGGCTAAGTATCCGGCTCCACGTAGCTTTTCGATGTGTCCCTCCATGACGGAGGAGGCCATCCACTTGCCTACCGCTCCGGACATGTTTTGAGTTAAGGAGAAGGATGTGGACTTGGGCGTTGGAGCTCGAGTGCGCGAGAATGGATGAGCAAGGAGGAAGAAGGCGTGGGAACAAAATAGGTGAGGTCTTATCCCTTTATAAGGGCGGACTAAACAATGCGCCCCCACTAGCCTGGTAAAACTCGCTTATCCCCCAAGCGCCGTAATTGATGGCACGGTTGGGTTACCCACGTCCGTATTGATGAGAATCCCGTAATAAGGGGAACACGATCTCTGCTTTGACAAGACGTGTCAAGAAACAGCCTCGTGTTATGTGCGGGGCTGGTTAAAGAAAAACTGTTCAAATAATTACCGGGCCATGGCATGATGTCATGCTGCCAAAACATGTCAGAAGATTAGATTTGTGGAAAGATTATTCTCTCTATGGTGGTATGTGGAACTTATTTTGCAGGGTCGGACACTATCCTCATATTCAAATTCTTCTGTGATGTATTCGGAGAAGGAACCCGCCTTGCAATGCCAAAGACAACTACGTGCCGGATTCATCGTCATTGAAGCTTGGTTCAGGGGCTACTGAGGGAGTCCTAGATTAGGGGGTCTCCGGACAGCCGGACTATCTCCATTGGTCGGACTGTTAGACTATGAAGATACAAGATTAAAGACTTCGTCTCATGTCCGGATGGGACTCTACTTGGTGTGGAAGGCAAGCTAGGCAATACGTATATGGATATCTCCTCCTTTGTAACCGACCTTGTGTAACCCTAACCCTCTCCGGTGTTTATATAAACCGAAGGGTTTTAGTCCGTAGGACAACAATCACAACATACAATCATACCGTAGGCTAGCTTCTAGGGTTAGGCCTCTCTGATCTCGTGGTAGATCTACTCTTGTAACACCCATATCATCAATCTTAATCAAGCAGGACGTAGGGTTTTACCTCCATCAAGAGGGCCCGAACCTGGGTAAAACTTCGTGTCCCTTGCCTCCTCTTACCATCCGGCCTAGACGCACAGTTTGGGACCCCCTACCCGAGATCCGCCGGTTTTGACACCGACATTGGTGCTTTCACTAAGAGTTCCTCTGTGTCGTCGCCGTTAGGCTTGATGGCTCCTACTATCATCGATAGCGATGCGGTCCAGGGTGAGACTTTTCTCCCTGGACAGATCTTCATATTCGGCGGCTTTGCACTGCGGGCTAATTCGCTTGGCCATCTGGAGCAGATTGAAAGCTACGTCCCTGGCCATCAGGTCAGATTTGGAAGTTTGAATTACACGACCAACATCCATGGGGACTTGATCTTCGACGGATTCGAGCCACAGCCGGGTGTGCCGCACTGTCGCGATGGGTATGACCTAGCTCTACCACCGAACAGTACCCCAGAAGCCGGGCCCGCATCAGCTCCGACCCTTAGTTTGGAGCCAACTTCGCCAATCGAGAACGGGTGGTTAGACAGCGCCTCAGGGGTTGCAGTCTCAACGGCGATCGAGCCGAACACCAGCATAAATCTCTGTGCAGCCCATGACTCCCAGGTGCCGGACTCTCTTCTGGACCCCAAACCATCCGCGCCCCTGCCAATCGAATCCGATTGGGCGCCGATCATGAAATTCACCGCCGCGGATACCTTTTTGCACTCGCCCTTCGGCGACATTCTGAATTCACTAAGGAATCTATCTTTGTCAGGAGAGCCCTGGCCGTATCATGGCCAACAGGATTGGGATGTGGATGACGAAGAAATTTGACGCCCACCCACCACCCACTTAATAGCCACTATCGATGATTCACCCGACATGCTTGACTTCGACTCCGAAGACATCGACGGTATGGACAACGATGCGGGAGGCAAAGAGGAACCACCGCCCACAGGGCGCTGGACGTCCACTTCATCATATGACGTATACATGGTGGATACACCAAAAGAAGACGACGAGGAACGGAAGGACGCACCGATGGCTTATTCCCTCGAGAAGCAGTCAAAACGGCGGCGCAAGCGCCGCCCCAAATCATGCCTCGCCAGAAATAACGATAACACAGACCCAGCGTTGGAGCAGGGCGAACCACTATCGGACCACGGCAATACGGAGAATCAAACCGAACAAACCAATTCGATCAAAGATAATAGTCCGGATGACACAACACCGGACAGGCACCCGGAGCAGTAGAATGCCCGTCAAAGGCTTGTTGCAACCACGAGGAGTCTGAAAAAGCAGCAGCAAAGGCTCAAGGCTGTGCATGACACACTCCAAATCAGATGGAGTAAAGTACTCAACACAGCAGCGAAGTACGGCAACAATCGTCCTACCAAGAGCTACCCAAAGCGGAGGTTGCTACCTGAATTCGATGAGGAGGCCTCAGACACCTCACAACCAAAAATCAAAATAGCCACCTGGCCGGATAGACGACCTCACGGCCAACATAGAGCGGCAAACAATGTCACCCACAAGACAATACGCGATTCATGCGAGGCCTCCGCACTCCGCCTGGTGACCGCTCACTATCTTCGGCTTGATGTTGAAGGTCTTCAGCCATAAGCCGAAGTGGGGCTTGATGCAGAGGAAGGCCTCGCACACGGCGATAAACGCCGAGATGTTGAGGATGAAGTTCGGGGCCAGATCGTGGAAATCTAGGCCATAATAAAACATGAGCCCCCGGACGAAGGGATGGAGAGGGAATCCCAGTCCGCGGAGGAAATGGGTGAGCAATACCACCCTCTCATAGGGCCTGGGGGTGGGGATGAGCTGCCCCTCATCTGGGAGCCGGTGCGCGATGTCGTCGGGAAGGTATCCGTCTCTCCTCAGTTTCTTGACGTCTCCCTCCATGAAGGAGGAGACCATCCACTTGCCTCCCGCTCTGGACATGGTTGGAGAAGGTTGAGATGGAAGTGAGAGCTTGGGCACTAGAGCTCGAGTGTGCGGGAGCGGATGAGCAGAGGAGGAAGAAGGCATGGATAGAAAGGTGAATCCTTATCCCTTTATATGGGCAGACAAAATTAAGCGTCCCCACTTGCCTGATAAAACTCGCTTATCTCCCAAGCCCCGCAATTGATGAGAATCCCGTAATAAGGGGACACGATCTCTGCTTTGACAACACGTGTCGAAAAACTGCCTCGCGTTATGTGCGGGGCTGGTTAAAAGAAATGGTTCGAATAATCACCGGGCAATGACGTAACGTCATGCTGCCAAAACAAGCTAGCAAATTAGATCTGTGAAAACATTATTCTCTCTACAGTGGAATGTGGAACTTATTTTGTAGGGTCGGACACTATCCTCGTATTCAAATTCTTCTATGATGTATTCGGAGAAGGAACCCGCCTTGCAATGCCAAAGACAACTACGTGCCGAATTCATTGTCATGGAAGCTTGGTTCAGCGGCTACTGAGGGAGTCCTAGATTAGGGGGTCTCCAGACAGCCGGACTATCTCCATTGGTCGGACTGTTAGACTATGAAGATACAAGATTGAAGACTTTGTCTCGTGTCCGGATGGGACTCTACTTGGCGTGATAGGCAAGCTAGGAAATACGTATATGGATATCTCCTCCTTTGTAACCGACCTTGTGTAACCCTAACCCTCTCCGGTGTCTATATAAACCGAAGGGTTTTAGTTCATAGGACAACAATCACAACATACAATCATACTGTAGGCTAGCTTCTAGGGTTAGGCCTCTCTGATCTCGTGGTAGATCTACTCTTGTAACACCCATATCATAAATATTAATCAAGCAGGACGTAGGGTTTTACCTCCATCAAGAGGGCCCGAACCTGGGTAAAACTTCGTGTCCCTTCCCTCCTGTTACCATCCGGCCTAGACACACAGTTCGGGACCCCCTACCCGAGATCCGCCGGTTTTGACACCGACATTGGTGCTTTCACTGAGAGTTCCTCTGTGTCGTCGCCGTTAGGCTTGATGGCTCCTACTATCATCGATAGCGATGCGGTCCAGGGTGAGACTTTTCTCCCCGGACAGATCTTCATATTCTGCGGCTTTGCACTGCGGGCTAATTCACTTGGCCATATGGAGCAGATTGAAAGCTACGTCCCTGGCCATCAGGTCAGATTTGGAAGTTTGAATTACACGGCTAACATCCGCGGGGATTTGATCTTCGACGGATTCGAGCCACAGCCGGGTGTGCCGCACTGTCGCGATGGGTATGACCTAGCTCTGCCACCGAACAGTACCCCAGAAGCCGCGCCCGCATCAGCTCCGACCCTTAGTTTGGAGCCAACTGCGCCAATCGAGGACGGGTGGTTAGACAGCGCCTCAGGGGTTGCAGTCTCAACGGCGATCGAGCCAAACACTAGCATAATCCAACCCTTAGTTTGGAGCCAACTGCGCCAATCGAGGACGGGTGGTTAGACAGCGCCTCAGGGGTTGCAGTCTCAACGGCGATCGAGCCAAACACCAGCATAAATCTCTGTGCAGCCCGTGACTCCCAGGTGCCGGACTCTCTTCTCGACCCCGAACCATCCGCGCCCCTGCCAATCGAATCCGATTGGGCGCCGATCATGAAATTCACTGCCGCGGATACCTTTCAGCACTCGCCCTTCGGCGACATTCTGAATTCACTAAGGTCTCTCTCTTTGTCAGGAGAGCCCTGGCCGTATCATGGCCAACAGGATTGGGATGTGGAGACGAAGAAATTCGACGCCCAACCACCACCCACTTAATAGCCACTATTGATGATTCACCCGACATGCTTGACTTCGACTTTGAAGACATCGATGGTATGGACAACGATGCGGGAGGCCAAGAGGAACCACCGCCCACAGGGCGCTGGACGTCCACTTCATCATATGATGTATACATGGTGGATACACCAAAAGAAGACGACGTGGAACAGAAGGATGCACCGATGGCTTATTCCCTCGAGAAGCAGTCAAAATAGAGGCGCAAGCGCCGCCCCAAATCATGCCTCGCCAGAAATAACGATAACACAGACCCAGCGTTGGAGCAGGGCGGACCACTGCCAGACCACGGCAATACGGAGAATCAAACCGAACAAACCAATTCGGTCAAAGATAATAGTCCAGACGACACAATGCTGGATAGGCACCCGGAGCAGCAGAATGCCCATCAAAGGCTTGTTGCCACCGCGAGGAGTCTGAAAAAGCAGCAGCAAAGGCTCAAGGCTGTGCATGACACACTCCAAATCAGATGGAGTAAAGTACTCAACACAGCAGCGAAGTACGGCAACAATCGTCCCACCAAGAGCTACCCAAAGCAGAAGTTGCTACCTGAATTCGATGAGGAGGCCTCAGACACCTCACAACCAAAAATCAAAATAGCCACCTGGCCGGATAGATGACCTCACGGCCAACATAGAGCGGCAAACAATGCCACCCACAAGACAATACGCGATTCACGCGAGGCCTCCGCACTCCGCCTGGCGACCGCTCACTATCTTCGGCTTGACGTTGAAGGTCTTCAGCCATAAGACGAAGTGGGGCTTGATGCAGAGGAAGGCCTCGCACACGATGATAAACGCCGAGATGTTGAGGATGAAGTTCGGGGCCAAATCATGGAAATCCAGGCCATAATAAAACATGAGCCCCGGACGAAGGGATGGAGAGGGAATCCCAGTCCGCGGAGGAAATGGGTGAGCAATACCACCCTCTCATAGGGCCTGGGGGTGGGGATGAGCTGCCCCTCATCTGGGAGCCGGTGCGCGATGTCGTTGGGCAGGTATCCGTCTCTCCTTAGTTTCTTGACGTCTCCCTCCGTGACGGAGGAGACCATCCACTTGCCTCCCGCTCCGGACATGGTTGGAGAAGGTTGAGATGGAAGTGAGAGCTTGGGCGCTAGAGCTCGAGTGTGCGGGAGTGGATGAGCAGAGGAGGAAGAAGGCGTGGATAGTAAGGTGAATCCTTATCCCTTTATATGGGCGGACAAAATTAAGCATCCCCACTTGCCTGATAAAACTCGCTTATCCCCCAAGCGCCGCAATTGATGGCGCGGTTGGGTTACCCATGCCCGTATTGATGAGAATCCCGTAATAAGGGGACACGATCTCTGCTTTGACAAGACGTGTCAAAAAACTGCCTCACTTTATGTGTGGGGCTGGTTAAAAGAAATGGTTCGAATAATAACCGGGAAATGACGTAACGTCATGCTGCCAAAACAAGCTAGCAAATTAGATCTGCGAAAACATTATTCTCTCTACGATGGAATGTGGAACTTATTTTGCAGGGTCGGACACTATCCTCGTATTCAAATTCTTCTGTGATGTATTCGGAGAAGGAACCCGCCTTGTAATGCCAAAGACAACTACGTGCCGGATTCATCGTCATTGAAGCTTGGTTCAGGGGCTACTGAGGGAGTCCTAGATTAGGGGGTCTCCGGACAGCCGGACTATCTCCATTGGTCGGACTGTTAGACTATGAAGATACAAGATTGAAGACTTCGTCTCGTGTCTGGATGGGACTCTACTTGGTGTGGAAGGCAAGCTAGGCAGTACGTATATGGATATCTCCTCCTTTGTAACCGATCTTGTGTAACCCTAACCCTCTCCGGTGTCTATATAAACCGAAGGGTTTTAGTCCGTAGGACAACAATCACAACATACAATAATACTGTAGGCTAGCTTCTAGGGTTTAGCCTCTCTGATCTCGTGGTAGATCTACTCTTTTAACACCCATATCATCAATATTAATCAAGCAGGATGTAGGGTTTTACCACCATCAAGAGGGCCAGAACCTGGGTAAAACTTCATGTCCCTTGCCTCCTGTTACCATCCGGCCTAGACGCACTCTTCGGGACCCCCTAACCGAGATCCGCCGGTTTTGACACCGATATTGGTGCTTTCATTGAGAGTTCCTCTGTGTCATCACCGTTGGGCTTGATGGCTCCTACTATCATTGATAGCGATGCGGTCTAGGGTGAGACTTTTCTCCCCGGACAGATCTTCGTATTCGGCAGCTTTGCACTGAGGGCCAATTCGCTTGGCCATCTGGAGCAGATTGAAAGCTACGCCCCTGGCCATTAGGTCAGATTTGGAAGTTTGAATTACACGGCCAACATCCGTGGGGACTTGATCTTCGACGGATTCGAGCCACAGCCGGGCGCGCCGCACAATCGCGATGGGTATGACCTAGCTCTGCCACCGGATGGTACCCCAGAGGTCGCGCCCGCATCAGCTCCGACCCTTAGCTCGGAGCCAGCTGCGCCAATCGAGGATGGGTGGCTGGACACCGTCTCAGGGGGTTCAGTCTCGACGGTGATCGAGCCAAACACTAGCATAATCCTCTGCGCAGCCCGTGACTCCAAGGTGCCGGACTCTCTTCCGGACCCCGAATCATCCGTGCCCCTGCCAATCAAATCCAATTGGGCGCCGATCATGGAATTCACCGCCGTAGATATCTTTCAGCACTCGCCCTTCGGTGACATTCTGAATTCACTAAGGTCTCTCTCTTTGTCAGGAGAGCCCTGGCCGGATTATGGCCAACAGGATTGGGTTGCGGACGAGGAAGATATTCGACGCCCACCCACCACCCACTTTGTAGCCACTGTCGAAGATTTAACCGACATGCTTGACTTCGACTCCGAAGACATCGACGGTATGGACAACGATGTAGGAGACGAACATGAACCAACACCTATAGGGCACTAGAAAGCCACCTCGTCATATGACATATACATGGTGGATACACCCAATGAAGGCAACAGTGACGAGATAGCGGAGGATGACCCCTCCAAGAAGCAACCCAAGCGCCGATGTCAGCGGCACCGCTCCAAGTCCCGCTAAAGCAAAAGTGGTGATACCGGCACAGGAGATAATAACACTCCAGATAGCGCCGAAGACAACAACAACCCCTCCAGCAAGATTTAGAGCAGCTGTTGGGGAACATAGTAATTTCAAAAAAATTCCTATGCACACGCAAGATCATGGTGATGCATAGCAACGAGAGGGGAGAGTGTGATCTACGTACCCTCATAGACCAACAGCGAAGCGTTATGACAACGCGGTTGATGTAGTCGTACGTCTTCACGGCCCGACCGATCAAGCACCGAAACTACGGCACCTCCGAGTTTTAGCACACGTTCAGCTCGATGACGATCCCCGGACTCCGATCCAGCAAAGTGTCAGGGAAGAGTTCCGTTAGCACGATGGCGTGGCGATGATCTTGATGTTCTACCGTCACAGGGCTTCGCCTAAGCACCGCTACAATATTATCGAGGAGTATGGTGGAAGGGGGCACCGCACACGGCTAAGAAAACGATCACATGGATTAACTAGTGTGTCTAGGGGTGCCCCCTGCCCCGTATATAAAGGAGCAAGGGGAGGAGGCTGGCCGGCCCTAGGGCGCGCCAAGGAGGAGGAGTCCTCCTCCTAGTAGGAGTAGGACTCCCCTCTTTCCTACTCCTACTAGGAGGAGGAAAGGAAGGGGGAGAGGGAGAAGGAAAGGGGGGCGCCGCCCCCCTCTCCTAGTCCAATTCGGACCAGAGGGGGAGGGGGCGCACGGCCCACCCTGGGTGCCCCTGTCTCTCCACTAGGGCCCATAAGGCCCATTACTTCTCCCGGGGGGGTTCCGGTAACCCTCCGGCACTTCGGTTTTCTCCGAAATCACCCGGAATACTTCCGGTGTCCGAATATAGCCGTCCAATATATCAATCTTTATGTCTCGACCATTTCGAGACTCCTCGTCATGTCCGTGATCACATCCGGGACTCCGAACTGACTTCGGTACATCAAAACTCATAAACTCATAATATAACTGTCATCGAAACCTTAAGCGTGCGGACCCTATGAGTTCGAGAACACTGTAGACATGACCGAGACACGTCTCTGATCAATAACCAATAGCGGAACCTGGATGCTCATATTGGCTCCCACATATTCTACGAAGATCTTTATCGGTCAGACCGCATAACAACATACGTTGTTCCCTTTGTCATCGGTATGTTACTTGCCCGAGATCCGATCGTCGGTATCTTAATACCTAGTTCAATCTCGTTACCGGCAAGTCTCTTTACTCGTTTCATAATACATCATCTCACAACTAACTCATTAGTTGCAATGCTTGCAAGGCTTATGTGATGTGCATTACCGAGAGGGCCCAGAGATACCTCTTCGACAATCTAAGTGACAAATCCTAATCTCGAAATACGCCAACCCAACATGTACCTTCGGAGACACCTGTATAGCTCCTTTATAATCACCCATTTACGTTGTGACGTTTGGTAGCACACAAAGTGTTCCTCCAGCAAACAGGAGTTGCATAATCTCATAGTTATAGGAACATGTATAAGTCATGAAGAAAGCAATAGCAACATACTAAACGATCAGGTGCTAAGCTAATGGAATGGGTCATGTCAATCACATCATTCTTCTAATGATGTGATCCCATTAATCAAATAACAACTCTTTTGTTCATGGTTAGGAAACATAACCATCTTTGATTAACGAGCTAGTCAAGTAGAGGCATACTAGTGACACTCTGTTTGTCTATGTATTCACACATGTATTATGTTTCCGGTTAATACAATTCTAGCATGAATAATAAACATTTATCATGAAATAAGGAAATAAATAATAACTTTATTATTGCCTCTAGGGCATATTTTCTTTAGTCTCCCACTTGCACTAGAGTCAATAATCTAGTTCACATCGCCATGTGATTTAACACCAATAGTTCACATCATTATGTGACCAACACTCAAAGGGTTTACTAGAGTCAATAATCTAGTTCACATTGCTATGTGATTAACACCCAAAGAGTACTAAGGTGTGATCATGTTTTGCCTGTGAGAGAAGTTTAGTCGACGTGTCTGCCATATTCAGATCCGTATGTATTTTGCAAATTCTATGTCTACAATGCTCTGCATGGAGCTACTCTAGCTAATTGCTCCCACTTTCAATATGTATCTAGATCAAGACTTAGAGTCATCTAGATCTGTGTCAAAACTTGCATCGACGTAACTTTGTACGACGAACCTTTTGTCACCTACATAATTGAGAAATATTTCCTTATTCCACTAAGGATAATTTTGACCGCTGTCCAGTGATCTACTCTTAGATCACTATTGTACTCCCTTGCTTAACACAGTGTAGGGTATACAATAGATCTGGTACACAGCATGGCATACTTTATAGAACCTATGGCTGAGGCATAGGGAATGACTTTCATTCTCTTTCTATCTTCTGTCGTGGTCGGGCTTTGAGTCTTACTCAATTTCACACCTTGTAACACAGCCAAGAACTCTTTCTTTGACTGTTCTATTTTTGAACTACTTCAAAATATTTTCAAGGTATGTACTCATTGAAAAAACTTATCAAGTGTCTTGATCTATCTCTATAGATCTTGATGCTTCACCGAGGTCTTTCTTTGAAAAACTTTTTTCCAAAACACTCCTTTATGCTTTGCAGAATAATTCTACATTATTTTCGATCAACAATATGTCATTCACATATAGTTATCAGAAATGCTGTAGTGCTCCCACTCACTTTCTTGTAAATACAGGCTTCACCGCAAGTCTGTATAAAACTATATGCTTTGATCAACTCATCAAAGCGTATATTCCAACTCTGAGATGCTTGCACCAGTCCATAGATGGATCGCTGGAGCTTGCATATTTTGTTAGCACCTTTAGGATTGACAAAACCTACTGGTTGCATCATATACAACTCTTATTTAATAAATCCATTAAGGAATGCAGTTTTGTTTATCCATTTGCCAGATTTCATAAAATGTGGCAATTGCTAACATGATTCGGACAGACTTAAGCATAGATACGAGTGAGAAACTCTCATCGTAGTCAACACCTTGAACTTGTCGAAAACCTTTTGCGACAATTATAGCTTTGTAGATAGTAACACTACTGTCAACGTCTGTCTTCCTCGTGAAGATCCATTTAATCTCAATGGCTTGCCCATCTTTGGGCAAGTCAATCAAAGTCCATACTTTGTTCTTATACATGGATCTCATCTCAGATTTCATGGCCTCAAGCCATTTCGCGGAATCTGGGCTCATCATCGCTTCCTCATAGTTCGTAGGCACGTCATGGTCAAGTAACATGACCTCCAGAACATGATTACCGTGCCACTCTGGTGCGGATCTCACTCTGGTTTACCTACGAGGTTCGGTAGCAACTTGATCTGAAGTTACATGATCATCATCATTAGCTTCCTCACTAATTCGTGTAGTAGTCACAGGAACATATTTCTATGATGAACTACTTTCCAATAAAGGAGCAGGTACAGTTACCTCATCAAGTTCTACTTTCCTCCCACTCACTTCTTTCGAGAGAAACTCTTTTTCTAGAAAGGATCCATTCAAAGAAACGAATATATTGCCTTCGGATCTGTGATAGAAGGTGTACCCAACAGTCTCCGTTGGGTATCCTATGAAGACATATTTCTCCGATTTGGGTTTGAGCTTATCAGGATGAAACTTTTTCATATAAGCATCACAACCCCAAACTTTAAGAAATGACAACTTTGGTTTCTTGCCAAACCACAGTTCAGATTGTGTCGTCTCAACAGATTTAGATGGTGCCCTATTTAACGTGAATGCAGTTGTCTCTAATGCATAACCCCAAAACGATAGTGGTAGATCGGTAAGAGACATCATAGATCGCACCATATCTAATAAAGTACTGTTATGATGTTCGGACAGACCATTACATTGTGGTGTTCCAGGTGGCATGAGTAGTGAAACTATTTCACATTTTTTTAACTGAAGGCCAAACTCGTAACTCAAATATTTTACTTCTGCGATCATATCGTAGAAACTTTTATTTTTGTTACGATGATTCTCCACTTCACTCTGAAATTCTTTGAACTTTTCAAATATTTCAGACTTGTGTTTCATCAAGTAGATATACTCATATCTGCTGAAATCATCTGTGAAGATTAGAAAATAATGATACTTGTTGCGAGCTTTAATATTCATCGGACCACATACATCAGTATGTATGATTTCCAACAAATCTGTTGCTCGCTCCATTGTTCCAGAGAATAGAGTGTTTAGTCATCTTGCCTATAAGGCATGGTTCGCAAGCACCAAGTGATTCATAATCAAGTGATTCCAAAATCCCATCAGCATGGAGTTTCTTCATGCGCTTTACACCAATATGACCTAAATGGCAGTGCCACAAATAAGTTGCACTATCATTATTAACTTTGCCTCTTTTGGGTTCAATATTATGAATATGTGTATCACTACGATCGAGATCCAATGAACCATTTTCATTGGGTGTGTAACCATATAAGGTTTGATTCATGTAAACAGAACAACAATTTATTCTCTTACTTAAATGAATAACCGTATTACAATAAACATGATCAAATCATGCATATAATAATTCAGAGAAGAACCAAATAATATTCTTAGATAATCAAATTCATAAACCCACAATTCATCAGATCTCGGAGAACACACCGCAAAAGAGTATTATGTCGAATAGATCTCCAAGAACATCGAGGAGAACTTTGTATTGAGAACCAAATAGAGAGAATAAGCCATCTAGCTAATAACTATGGACCCAAAGTTCTGTGGTAAACTACTCACACATCATCGGACAGGCTATGGTGTTGATGTAGAAGCCCTCTGTGATCGAATCCCCCTCCGGCAGATCGCTGGAAAAGGCCCGCAGATGGGATCTCATGGGTACAAAAGGTTGCAGCGGTGAAAAAGTGGTTTCGTGGCTCTCCTGGATGTTTTTAGGGTACATGGGTATATATAGGCGAAAGAAGTACGTCGGTGGAGCTCCGTGGGGCCCACGAGGGTGGGGGCGCGCCTACCCCCTTGGGCGCGCCCCCTGCCTTGTGGAAGCTTCACGGACTTCTAGAATTATACTCCAAGTCTCCTGGGTTGCATTTGTTCCAAGAAAGATCCTCGCGAAGGTTTCGTTCCATTTGGACTCCGTTTGATATTCCTTTTCTGCGAAACAATGAAATAGGCAAAAAAACAACAATTTGTAATGGGCCTTTCGTTAATAGGTTAGTCCCAAAAATAATATAAAAGTGCATATTAAAGCCCATTAAACATCCAAAACAGATAATATAATAGCATGGAACAATAAAAAATTATAGATATGTTGGAGATGTATCACTAGGCACGTATTAAACGAACATAACTTTTTGAAGACGGTGAGGGTTCTACAGCGCCCCCAGCCTCCTTTCGTTTTGAATGACTACCCTGCGAAGGGGCCACCCTTGTGGTCTGCCGAGTGCCGATCCTATTGAGTACGGATTAGTACAATGGCCAATTGTGCAAGCATGGACTTCTTTTTGAAAGCTCTTCAGATACTTACGATGGAGAAGGGATAGGGGCGAGGGTAGTCGGTGGCGATAGGCACTTCCGAGCCGTCAAGGCTCGCTTGACAAAATACCCCATCATCAAACTCTATGTATATATCTGGATCCTCGTAGAAACCAGGGTCTTCATCGCGATTATGATCCTCTGGCTTTGGGGCAGGACAGTAAACGTCCTCGATCATCTTCCTCCATGACTGTTTAGTAACAACAAAAAATAACCGGATTAGGATGTCGTGATAGCAATAAAGTGACACAGGTAATCGAAATCTTACCCACTCAATGGGGTTGTACATGGAGTAACCTTCCCGGTAGTTTAAGTGGAGGAAATCTTCCTTGTCGCCCTTGTACAGGTCGATCAGGATCATGGCCAGTTCGGTTGGGGTATCCGGACCCTTGCGTCTGTAACGAGACGCATCGTGTTCTCCATTGTAGAACAATAAGGGGGTTACTCTAGACTGGAGAGGATGGACGCATCTTTTTATTACAATCGCCATAACCTCAATTTCGAGAGCCCGGTATGGGCTAATAATCTGACCATGCTGACCAGCCTTTTTATTTCCGCATTGTCCTCCTCCTTGGGACTCCGGGGACGCCAGTTGAGGCACTTCTTTAAGGGAGCTCTGGAAAATTCAGGAAGGCCGCACTGAACTAGGTCCGATAGTGGGACGTCATCCATGTAAAACCACTCCAAAGACCATTGTGGATATGGTTCTTGGGGAGTTCCAATGGGGTATCCGGATCCGGCTATACGCCATACTTCGGCACCACCCACTTCAAATATAGAACCTCCTCGATGGCGGGGGACAAGACAAATGAACTTTTTCCATAGTTCAAAATGGGCTTCAATGCCCAAGAACAGCTCACAGAGGGCAACAAAACCTAAGATGTGCATAATCGAACCTGGGGTGAGGTTGTGCAGCTGGATGCCGTAAAATTCCAATAGACCCCTAAGAAAGACATGGATTGGAAAACCTAAGCCCCGCAAAAGGAATGGGACGAAGAAGACTCTCTCCTCCCTATTGGGGTTCTGGAAATTTTCAGCCAACACGTCGTTACCTACCTATTTTGGCCAATCCTGCTCGAACGGAGACTATATCTGCGATGGGAAGATATCCCTGCATTTGGAGCCGACTCAGCTGAAGATGATGAACTGAGCATCTTTGCCAATCGCCCTCTTGAGGGCCATGGGGGCGCGAGGAAGAGCCTGGGGCATTAGCCATGTTTGGAGGCTTTTTGTGGCTGATCTTGGTGTTTCCTCTGCGCGATGTGGATGGCACTTTGAGTATTCGATCTCTTTATATAGGCACCATCCTTGCGTGGCCGGGTGTTTTCTTTTTAATAAAAAATGGTCGACCATTCGCATTCGCCTAGCTCATGGAAATCAAGGCGACATGGAAGGAGTCATAAATACAGAACAAGGAAGCCAGAGTCGAGCTATTATCCACCTAGTATACAGTGAAGAACCAGCCTTGCAAAAGCCAAAGACGTAAGCTGGATACTGCATCATCATTTGAAGACCAATTCAGGGGCTACTGAGGGAGTCCTAGAGTAGGGGGTCCTCGGGTGTCCGGACTACTGGGTGTGGGCCGGACTAATGGGCCGTGAAGATACAAAGCAGAACACTACTAGGGAAAACCCTAATAGTAGCGCTTGTTTTATAGCTAGCAGTAGCGCTTGTACAAGCGCTACCACTAAGGCGCTACAGCTAACTAGTAGCAGTAGTGCTGGAAAGGGAGCGCTACTACTATACCTAGTTAGCAGTAGCGCTTTCGTTGGGAAAGCACTACTGATAGTAGTAAGTAGAAGTAGCATTTCTTCTGAAAAGTGCTGCTGCTAACTTTTTCTATATTTTTAAAAATATAGCTTATTTTCGTTGTGGTTTTATATACAGTACATTCATCATATGATTTTATGACCATGATTAGTTATTATATATAAAAGTGGTGGCAACAGGTGGTGCATGTCGAAAGTAATACTCTAATCAAAACTCGATCAAGTTTGGATTAGAGTTGTACTTTCAACATGCACCATGATACGTCTTCGTCGTATCTATAATTTTTGATCATTCCATGCCAATATTCTACAACTTTCACATACTTTTGGAAACTTTTTATACTATTTTTGGGACTAACATATTGATCCAGTGCCCAGTGCCAGTTCCTTTTGGTTGCATGTTTTTTGTTTCACAGAATATCCATATCAAACGGAATCCAAACGGGATAAAAACTGACGGAGATTTTTTTTGGAATATATATGATTTTTGGGAAAAAAAATGCACGCAAGACGATGCCCGAGGGGGCCATGAGGAAGGGGGGCGCGCCCCTGACCCTCGTGGCCACCCCGTAAGGCGGTTGATGCCCTTCTTTCGCCGCAATAAAGCTAATATCCGGATAGAGATCGTGTTAAAATTTCAGCCCAATCGGAGTTACGTATCTCCGGGAATATAAGAAACGGTGAAAGGGAAGAATCTGAGAACGCAGAAACAGAGAGAGACAGATCCAATCTCGGAGGGGCTCTCTCCCCTCCCACGCCATGGAGGCCAAGGACCAGAGGGGAAACCCTTCTCCCATCTAGGGAGGAGGTCAAGGAAGAAGAAGACGAAGGGGCCCCCTCTCCCCTTCTCTTCCGGTGGCACCGGAACACCGTCGTGGCCATCATCATCACCGCAATCTTCACCAACAACTTCACCGCCATCATCACCAACTCTTCCCCCCTCTATGTAGCAGTGTAACCTCTCTCTTACCCGCTGTAATGTCTACTTAAACATGGTGCTCAACGCTATATATTATTTCCCAATGATGTATGGCTATCCTATGATGTTTGAGTAGATCCGTTTTGTCCTATGGGTTATTTGATGATCGTGATTGGTTTGAGTTGCATGTTTTATTATTGGTGGTGTCCTATGGTGCTATCCATGTCGCGCAAGCGTGAGGGATCCCCTCTGTAGGGTGTTGCAATACGTTCATGATTCGCTTATAGTGGGTTGCGTGAGTGACTGAAACACAAACCCGAGTAAGGGGGTTGTTGCGTATGGGATAAAGAGGACTTGATACTTTAATGCTATGGTTGGGTTTTACCTTAATGATCTTTAGTAGTTGCGGATGCTTGCTAGAGTTCCAATCATAAGTGCATATGATCCAAGTAGAGAAAGTATGTTAGCTTATGCCTCTCCCTTGAATAAAATTGCAATAATGATTACTGGTCTAGTTATCGATTGCCTAGGGACAAATAACTTTCTCATAACAAAAAGCTCTCATTAAACCTAACTTAGTTGTGTCTTTTTCTAAACAGCCCCTACTTTTTATTCACGTGCTCTTTATTATCTTGCAAACCTATCCAACAACACCTACAAAGTACTTCTAGTTTCATACTTGTTCTTGGTAAAGCGAACGTCAAGCGTGCGTAGAGTTGTATCGGTGGTCGATAGAACTTGAGGGAATATTTGTTCTACCTTTAGCTCCTCGTTGGGTTCGACACTCTTACTTATCGAAAGAGGCTACAATTGATCCCCTATACTTGTGGGTTATCAAGACCTTTTTCTGGCGCCGTTGCTGGGGAGCAATAGCGTGGGGTGAATATTCTCGTGTCTACTTGTTTACTTTATCACTAAGTAAATTTTATTTGCTCTTCTTAGTTGTTCTCTATCTTTAGTTATGGATATGGAACACGAAATACCAAAAAAAATTAGGTGTACTTGGTACTCATGGAGATGAGGAACCTCCTAAAATCCTCTATGCTGGTTATGTGAAAGATATTTTGTACTACTTTAATAATCTTGAGAAAACCCCATTCAATTATGTAATGGGAGTAACGTTGGATCAACGTGAATACTTTAGGGATTATCGCTTGACACAAAAACGGAAACTATTATGGGATCAAATTCATATATTGATGTGTATGCTCGGCAAGTATGCTTGAGATATGATTATACTTGTTGCTCTAGGATGAAGGTTCCACACCTTCCCTTTTCATGTGAATTTAATGATAATGAAACCTTGTCTTCTTATGCTAATGGTATATATGATTACTATGATGTGGAACAAATAGAAGAATTTGTTGCTTTTAAGGGTGCTTATGAAATTGAATCTTTGTTTGAAAAGAATGAAGCTTTTGATGATGATGTTTATAGGCCTGAATATTTAGCTATCTTAAAATATTGCTATGATAATTATGAATATAATTCCTATATTAATGCACTTATTGAGAAAGTTTCCGCTGTCCAAGAAGAGACTAGTATTTTGCTGGAATCTATGGAAGAAAAAGTTGATGAAATTGTGAGCTCATTGGATGAAAAAGATGAGGAAGAGAGAAAAGAACAAAAGGAGGAAGAGCGGATTGATCACCCGTGCCCACCTTCTAATGAGAGTAACTCTTCAACTCATACATTGTTTAATTTCCCTTCATGCTTACCGAAGGATGAATGCTATGATAATTGCTATGATCCTGTTGATTCTTTTGAAATATCCCTTTTTGATGATGCTTGCTATGCTTGTGGCCAAGATACCAATATGAATTATGCTTCTGGAGATGAACTTGCTATAGTTCCTTATGTTAAACATGAAATTGTTGCTATTGCACCCACACATGATAGTCCTATTATATTTTTGAATTCTCCAAACTACACTATATCGGAGAAGTTTGTGCTTATTAAGGATTATATTGATGGGTTGCTTTTTACTACTACTGTGGGAGTCCTGGATTAGGGGGTCTCTGGACTGTCGGATTATATCCTTTGGCCAGACTGTTGGACTATGAAGATACAAGATTGAAGACTTCGTCTCGTGTCCAGATGGGACTCTACTTGGCATGGAAGGCAAGCTTAGGCAATACGGATATGTATATCTTCTCCTTTGTAACCGACCTTGTGTAACCCTAGCCCCCTCCGCTGTCTATATAAACCGGAGGGTTTTAGTCCGTAGGACAACATACAATGATACCATAGGCTAGCTCCTAGGGTTTAGCCTCTCCGATCTCGTGGTAGATCTACTCTTGTACTACCCATATCATCAATATTAATCCAGCAGGACGTAGGGTTTTACCTCCATCAAGAGGGCCCAAACCTGGGTAAAACATCGTGTCCCCTGCCTCCTGTTACCATGTGCCTTAGACGCACAGTTCGGGACCCCCTACCCGAGATCCGCCGGTTTTGACACCGACATTGGTGCTTTCATTGAGAGTTCCTCTGTGACGTCACCAGAAGGAAGGATGTCTCATCTCGTCTTTAAAGACGATATTACTGTTGGGGGAGCTTTGGCTGTCGGCCAAACTCTCCGGCTAGGCGGTTTCATCATGACCGCCTGTTCGGCCGCCGCGCCAACGATGACTTCTCGGGTCATCGAAAACAGCCACCACGTTAAGTCGACACTCGCTGAACAGATGAATCCGGTGGAGCTCGCCTCCATAAACGAGCTCTTGGATCGCATCGCCGCCCTGGGAGTCGATACGAACTATGATCGGATTGGGCTTAAACCCGATCAAAGGGAGATTAACTCTATGCCGGTCACCCATCATATTGCAGTGGTGGAGGAACAATGTGGCGACCTCTCCTCCATATTGAGGACCAACTATGTCCAGATTCCTGAGCTCTCCGAGCCGAATACCCGTTCGTGGGAGGACATCATCCAATCCTTGAACTTAGAGTCAAGCAGCAGGCCAGGATTATCGGGCAACACCCCGGAACCAGAATTTCCAAAATTAGAAATTCCTTGGCCCCTGGATCCTAGATCGGGTAAGGGTTCGGATTCAATTCCACCCACCCACCCAAACATAAGTGATCTTTCCCACATCAGGCAAGAGCCCCAGGAAACAGTACATCACTATTGGGCCAGATTCCTCCTTGCGAAGAACAAGGTTAAGGACTGTCGCGAGGAAGACGCAATCTTATTTTTCTGCAATAATTGCACGGACAAGGGAATCCTTAACGCCATAAATCGTCGTGAGATATCACGCTTCGCTGACTTGGCGTCCATAGTATGAAAGTACTGTGCGATGGAAAGTGCCTGGAAAACTGAAACAAACTTTTGGAATAATCCGGCCCTAAATACGAACCCAGTCCAAAATAAAAGGGTGCACTATCAAAAGACACCCAGGTCAACTACCAAAAAGCAAAAACCCTCTACAGGGCATGGAACCGTACTGGAGGGATCGCTCAATGGACCCTGCAAAATTCATAGTACAACGGATACAATACCAACACACAGCATGTTGGATACACCGGCAGGTGGCCAAAAGCGGGGAGGATCTTCTTATCACAAATGCCACGGAGCACCATCCCGTGGATAATAATACGGTGTTAACAGTCTTTGAGACATTTGCGTCAAATAATAGGCGCAAGCGAACACTCTGCACCATGGCCGAAATCTGCCACGTAGCAGCAATAAATCCATGGAGTGACACGGCTATTACCTTCAATGCCAGTGATGAACCTAAATTCCGAACAGCCCGAGCACCAGCCGTGCTGGTCCTCAGTCCAATTGTGGACGGCTTTCCACTCACCAAGGTACTCATGGACGGCAGCGGCGGATTAAACCTCATCTATGAGGAAACTCCTCAAAAGATGGAAATAGACTGGAACCGCATTGAGCAAAGTAGCACAACCTTTAGAGGAATCATCCCCAATCGGGAAGCACACTGTGCTGGGAAAATCACACTAGATGTGGTATTCGGCACGCCGGATAATTATAGGTCCAAAGAAATTACATTCCAAGTGGCCCCGTTCAGCAGTGGTTATCACGCCCTTTTAGGACGGGAGGCATTCACAATCTTCCAGGCCGTACCCCATTATGGGTACATGAAGCTCAAAATGCCTAGGCCCAACGAAATCATCACTCTCGCCAGCGATCCGGACACGGCACTCCGCGCCGAAAACAAAACAACTGCACTGGCCCTCGAGGAAATATCCGAAGCCCTCTCGGCCGAGGAATTAACCACGCTACACTCCACAGTGGACAGGGACAACGTGATACTCGACAAGAGATCCAAGTCCACCTCTTTTAAACCAGCGGATGAAATAGTCAAATTCCAAGTCCACCCAACGGACCCTACAAAAACAGCCTCCATCGGGGCACAGTTAAACCCCGCTGTGGAAGCCGCACTACGAGAGTTCCTGCGCGAGAACTGGGACATATTCGCCTGGCATCCCTCAAACATGCCAGGAATCCCACGCAGGCTGGCCGAGCATAGCCTCAATATCCTAAAGGGATTCAAGCCGGTCAAGCAAGCTCTTCGGCGTTTCTCCGAACCTAAGAGACAAGCCATGGGAGAGGAGGTAGCCAAGTTATTGGAGGTCGGATTCATCAGAGAAATAAAACACTCGGACTGGCTAGAAAACCTGGTGATGGTACCAAAGAAGGACAAATGCTGGCGCCTTTGTGTCGACTTCAAAGACTTCAATAAAGCTTGCCCAAAGGATCCCTTCCCCCTCCCACGCATCGATCAAATCATTAATGCTACCGCAGGACACGAGTCATTGTGTTTCCTCGACGCATACTCCGGTTACCACCAAATCAAGATGGCGGAGTCCGACCAAGCTGCAACGGCATTCATCACACCATACAGTCCCTTCTGTTTTAACACAATGCCTTTTGGGCTCAAAAATGTCGGCGCAGCATATCAGCGCATGATTCAGACATGTCTAGAGAAACAAATCGGTAAAACAGTAGAGGCATACGTAGATGATGTGGTCGTCAAAACCAAACACGTCGACTCTTTGGTAGACGATTGAGGCTCACATTCGACAACCTCCGAACATACGACATCAAGCTCAATCCAGGAAAATGCGTTTTCAGCGTACCAACCGGAAAGCTCCTGGGTATCATTGTCTCCAGTAGAGGTATTGAAGCTAATCCGACCAAAATCCGAGCTTTGTCACAGTTGGCTACCCCAACAGACCTCAAACAAATCCAGAAATTAACTGGATGCATGGCGGCTCTAAGCCGCTTTATCTCTCGCTTAGAGAAAAGGCTTTACCCCTTTATCTCCTCCTTCGACACACTGAACACTTCGAGTGGACGGACGCGGCCACAGCCGGATTGGAAGAAATAAAGGCCATCTTGGCAACCAACCCAATCCTGGCCGCGCCAAACATCGACGAACCAATGTTGTTGTACATTGCGGCAACTCATCAAGTTGTAAGCGCGGTGCTCGTTGTCGAACGGGAAGCGGACGGACATAAATTCCCTATTCAAAAGCCGGTATACTATGTATCCACTGTTCTCACTCCATGCAAATCACGGTACCCGCATTACCAAAAGATAGCATATGCAGTATTCATGGCATCGCAGAAGCTGCAACACTACTTTCAAGAGTGTTCGATTACAGTAGCCTCGGAAGTGCCACTTAATGATATTATAAACAACCGTGATGCTATGGGTCGGATTGCCAAATGGGCCATTGAGCTCCTCCCGTTCGACATAGCATACAAACCTCGACGAGCCATTAAGTCACAAGTATTGGCCAACTTCATCGCCGAATGGACGGAGGCCGAGCTCCCTAAAGAGTACGGCGCATACTCCAATTGGATCATGCACTTCGACGGTTCTAAAATGCTGGCTGGTCTAGGGGCTGGTGTCATCCTGACGTCCCCAACCGGAGATACCGTTCAGTACTTATTGCAAATATTATATACAGACTCCAACAATGCAGCCGAATACGAAGCTCTGTTGCATGGTCTTCAGATGGCAGTCTCCATGGGCATTCAACGCCTGGAGGTGCGTGGGGATTCAAACCTCGCAATATCCCAAATAAATGTAGACTTTGACACAAGGGATCCAAAAATGGCAGCCTATCGAAACACCGTCCTAAAAATGTCAGCTCGGTTCGAGGGTCTCGAATTTCACCATGTGGCTCGGGAAAACAATCAGGCGGCGGATATCCTCGCCCGCATCGGCGCAAAACGTGATGCGGTCCCCCCAACATATTTTTGGAAAGGCTATTCAAGCCATCCGTAGTATGGGAAGGGGACACTGGTAACAATAGTTCGGACCCGACCAAAATACACGATACCGAACTCTCTGACACAATTGGAGGCTCTGCCACCGAAATAACACCTTCAGTCCATGAAATAATGGCCATTATTGCCCCATGGACAGAACCATTCTTGGCCTACCTAACTAGACAGGAACTTCCGGAGGACCAAAATGAGGCACACTGCATAGTGCGGCGATCCAAGGCCTACAGGCTCCATGAGGGAGAATTGTACAAAAAAAGCACTACCGGAGTCCTTCAAAGGTGCATCTCCGAAGAGGAAGGGCGGAATCTTTTGGCAGAAATTCACGCCGGACTCAGCGGTCACCACGCCGCAGCCCGGGCTCTTGTAAGCAAGGCCTTCCGTACAGGATTCTATTGGCCAACGGCCCAGGCAGATGCACGGGACTTGGTCCAACGCTGCGCCGGTTGCCAGCTCTTTGCAAATCAAAGCCACATGCCACCCACCGCCCTCCAAACAATCCCCATTACATGGCCCTTTGTGGTCTGGGGGCTTGACATAGTTGGACCCCTTAAAGGGGGAACCCACAAGAAAAAATACTTATTGGTTATGGTGGACAAATTCACCAAATGGATAGAGGCCAAACCTGTTAAAACAGCCGAACCCGGACCAGTGATAGACTTCATATCCGGGGTTGTACACCATTATGGCATCCCCCACAGCATCATCACTGATAATGGCACGAACTTCACGGCCGACGAGGTAAAACTCTGGTGCAGCAAAATGGGTATCAAGCTCGATTATGCTTCAGTCTATCACCCACAAACCAACGGTCAAGTCGAGCGAGCAAACGGTCTTATAATGAGCGGCATTAAACCCAGATTAGTGCGCTCCTTAATGGAGTCTAACACGCACTGGGTAGAGGAGCTTGACTCCGTACTCTGGGGGCTGCGGACCATGCCAAATCGTAGTACCAGATATACACCCTTCTTTATGGTGTACGGCGCAGAGGCAGTCTTGCCATGTGACATAATTCATGACTTACCTTGAATGCGCATGTACAAAGAAAGAGAAGCCGAGCTCGATCGGCAGGACAGTTTGGACACCCTAGAGGAGGAGCGCGATGTAGCCAAAGCCCGTTTCGCATTTTATCAGCAACAGGATCGTAGATACCAAAGCAGAGAAGTACGGGCCAAAACTTGTAACGTTGGCGAACTAGTTCTACGCCTGCCGGATAAGAAAAAGAACAAGCTCGAGCCCAAATGGGAAGGTCCCTTCATTATTGACCAAGTTCTGACCGGCGGAGCGTACCGACTGCGAGATGCATCGACTAGTCGACTCGAGCCGAACCCATGGAACGCGGCCAGGCTCTGAAGATTCTACGCCTAGCACCGGACTCTATGTTAGTCCCCTCCCTTTGTCCATTTTCTGCATACACATTATCTGTCTTGTTTCTCTTTCTTTCTTTCTTTCTTTTATTATTTCTCTAGGCCTTCAAGGGTCACCTTGTGCCTCGCTTGCACATTACAGATGCACTAGCCGCACTCTTCATACCTGGGAGCTTCTTTCACAGAAGCTTAAATTATTTATCCGGGCCTCATGCCCCACACATGTGTTATACTTCCGCATGTACCTTTTTTCACCATTATATGCATTGATATGACTTAAGTTTTGGCCAAGATGGGTTGCCCGGCTCTTGTATTTATGCCCTACGTTCCCGTTAATTCGACTAGGGCATAAGGGGAGCACCTCTGCGATTGTTACTGCCGGGTGAGCCGGATGTGTACCTCAGACTGGGTGAAGCCGAAAGCTAGCATTCTTAAGGGAATATTCGGTCGGTGAACAAAAGATGATTTTTATTTATTGTCCATATCTGCCCCTAGATGGTTTTCCTGCATTTCCTATCGCAGTCCGGACATGCACTATAGGGCATGCTTACCTAGGGAAAGGAACCCTTAACGGAACTATTCTCCCTGGAAGATGTTTCTTACTACCCATGCAATATAACATACCTAGTTGGGCACTTGTCTGATAAAGCACTAATGACCCCTACGTCTGGTCTCCACGCATACCCCGGTTCTTATCTAACTGAGCGGGTATTTGGATAGACTCCGGACTATTGGGCCCGAAGGTTGAAGCGAAAAGGTCCGCAACGACAAATGATCTACAATCCGGCTAGAAGGCATTATACATGTCACTTTAATTACATAGTTATGCAGACTGACTAAATTCCTCTTCTATACCATCCAACAGGCTGTCTAGCTTACAATCCTGTTGAGAATACTTTGCGGCTAATTCTACTTGCCCATAAACTAAGCTAATGGGGATCTCTTTCCCGGCAGGACCCATAGGTCTGACTTCGGCCATGTGATTTGGGTCTGCCTTGGTATACCGCGTCTTCACCATGGCCCAGGCTTCTCTGGCACCCTGTCGGCAGGCTGATATGTTCCATAATCGTAAGTGCCGCCATGCCCCCTTGAGGTTCTCCGCAAGCTCGGGAACACCCTCTGGCAGGGAGACGGACGACCACAAGGACTGGGCAACACCCTGCATCACCTGCCGAACTTGTTCGTGCAGAAGTGACAGCTCGGACAGAAGATCACCCATAGACCCGTGCATTTCCTCCACGGGACGACCCGTCAGCATACTTACAGACATAACGCTGTTAGTCGGCTTCTTCGCTGAACTCCTTTAAAAGGATTCGTTCAAGCACTTACTGAAAATGCCGGGCCGAAGCCGCTTATTCTCCTTCTCGGAGTCTGCAAGCTGGCCCCGAACATCTTTTAGTTCCACGCTCAGCTTAATATTGGCATCTTGGAGATTGTTTTTCTCCTGCCTAACCTCAGTCAGCACGCGTTTGCCAGCCTCTAGCTGTCGCATAACATGTTGGTCCTCCGGATTTTCTCTGGATTCATCTGCAACATCTGTTGTTAGATCTGCAGCCATGCCGCACGTTATATGGTAACCATCATTCTTTAAAGTAAATGTTACCAGCAGGTGACTTTTTCGGTTCCTACAATGCGGCCACAACAGCCCGCAGTTGGGTCTTGCATTCCTCCAGCTCCTGTGACATCATAGTATTCTTCTCTGTAAGAACCTGCACAATAAAGATGATCCTTAAATCAGTTTTGCTAACTGTTTCAAGTCTCAGGGGCTACTGATACATATAAATCGTCAGGTTTACTCACCCGTACATCCTTTACATACTGATCCGTGGCTCTGGCTAGACCATCTTGAGCAGCACGGAGGTACGCCTCTCCAGAATTGAAGGCGTCAAACGCCTCTGATGAGAAACAAGCGTCACGGAGTACGGCCCAGCGGCGCCTATGATTCATGGCGCTTTCCACTTCTGAGTTTGTAGCGGATAATCTATCTGCATCCTCTGTAGGGGGATTATCTGGCGCCTGCCCCATATCGGCTTCTGCCTCCATGTCCGGTCCTGGCGCCCAACTAGTGGAAGAGTGATTGGCAACATCGCCGGACATATTCCGGTGAGCATTTTTTCTGTTAAAGAAACGCGGGCGTCATTACATTTTTGAGAAAGACGACAACCACAGAGCGGGTTTTTTCTTATACCTTTGCGTTGGCGTCTCCGTCCTGACCGCCTTCCTTTTTGGCCTGCCCGGCCTCGGTGCCTCTTGTTGGCGAGTTGCTGCGGGTTCGGCGGGGCGTCCTGAATGCCTTCCCTATAAAAGATGCCATGTGTATATGGTGGGTGAAGTGCCTAAAAGGGGATCCTAGCTTTGGAGTTGGGATTTTTGGTTTTTCTTACTTGCTATGCAGGGAGCAGTCCGGGATAGTCGGCCGTAATGGCCACCATGGCATCACCGCAGCTTAACTGATAGAACTGTCGGTCTATTAGCTCCACGAATATAACTGAACCTTCTTCAAGTCCGGAGTCGAGGGCCCGGTTAGGGTCCTCTGGTTGTGGAGAAGGGCTGCTAACCTCCTTTATGGCTTTTCGCAGTTCCTGCCGCGAAGTGGCAAGGTGAATACTTACGACAAAGAATGCGGGAAAAATGGGAGCAGGGAGATATTAACTTACCCAGCTTGGAGGATTGTACATGGAGAATCCATCCCGTGGCTTGATGCGGGTGAACTCCTCTTCCTCGCCCTTGAACAGTTCGGACAGAATTTTCGCTAGAGCGGCAGCATTGTCCGGACCCTTACGCCCGCAGCGGGTGGCGTCATCCGCCCCGTTATAACACCACAAGGGGTGCCCACGATATTGAAGTGGCTGCACTCCCCGCATTATGCAAATCGACATAACTTAGATTATTGTCAATCCTGATTGAGCCAGTGCTTTGATCCGGTTCATCGGATAGAGGACTTCTCTGTTGTCTTCTGCCTTGGGGCTCCGTGGGCGCCAACTCTTCAACTCATACATTGTTTAATTTCCCTTCATGCTTACCGAAGGATGAATGCTATGATAATTGCTATGATCCTGTTGATTCTTTTGAAATATCCCTTTTTGATGATGCTTGCTATGCTTGTGGCCAAGATGCCAATATGAATTATGCTTATGGAGATGAACTTGCTATAGTTCCTTATGTTAAACATGAAATTGTTGCTATTGCACCCACACATGATAGTCCTATTATATTTTTGAATTCTCCAAACTACACTATATCGGAGAAGTTTGTTCTTATTAAGGATTATATTGATGGGTTGCTTTTTACTACTACTGTGGGAGTCCTGGATTAGGGGGTCTCTGGACTGCCGGATTATATCCTTTGGCCAGACTGTTGGACTATGAAGATACAAGATTGAAGACTTCGTCTCATGTCCGGATGGGACACTACTTGGCGTGGAAGGCAAGCTTAGGCAATACGGATATGTATATCTTCTCCTTTGTAACCGACCTTGTATAACCCTAGCCCCCTCCGATGTCTATATAAACCGGAGGGTTTTAGTCCGTAGGACAACATACAATCATACCATAGGCTAGCTTCTAGGGTTTAGCCTCTCCGATCTCATGGTAGATCAACTCTTGTACTACCCATATCATAAATATTAATCCAACAGGACATAGGGTTTTACCTCCATCAAGAGGGCCCGAATGTGGGTAAAACATCGTGTCCCCTGCATCCTGTTACCATCCACCTTAGACGCACAGTTCGGGACCCCCTACCCAAGATCCGCCGGTTTTGACACAGACAACTACACATGATGATTTTGATAGATATGATATGCATGTTCTTGCTTCTCCTACTTGCAATTATTATGAGAGAGGAACTATATCTCCGCCTCTCTATGTTTCCCACATGATAAAATTGTAAGAAACTGTTTATACTATGCATTGGCCTTTACTTTGTATGCATGAATTGTTCTTTTATGACATGTCGATGCATAAGAAGAGAGTTAGACTTCGTCATTACATTATATATGTTACTTTGTGCTCACTACTAAATTGCAAATCTTTGTTAATTAAAATTGGCTTTGATATACCTTGGGATCCGGGTGGATTCACTACTTGAGCACTATATGCCTAGCTTAATGGCTTTAAAGAAAGCGCTGCCAGGGAGACACGCCGGAAGTTTTAGAGAGTCATTTATTTCGGTTGAGTGCTTTTATATAGTTAAAAAAAACAAAAATCAAGAGGGGAACCCAAAACTTTTTCAAAAAGGAAAGTGAAAGTGAGAAAGACAAGCATTGTTCAAGTGGGAGAGCTCCTTGAACATTGTTCATGCTCACGGGAACTTTGTGAATCTTGATTACAGAAACTTTTCAAAAAAAATAATTATCCCCTTGTACAATTCCATTGTATTATAAAAATAATGTGCCAAGGTTTACCTTTAGGATGTTTACATTTGCTTGATGGTTTGTATGGTGCAGGACAGAAACTTTGGCAGTAGTGCGCGATTTTACATTTTTAGTTGGAACGTCAAACGGTTCTGATTCTTTTTGCACTGTCTTTCTATGCAAATTTTTTATTTTTCCTAATTTTGGCAGAATTTTTCAAGTATCATAAGTATGGTGAATGTTCAGATTATTACAGACTGTTCTGTTTTAGACAGATTCTGTTTTTGATGCATAGTTTGCTTGTTTTGATGAAACTATCGAATTATATCAGTGGATTAAGCCGTGAAAAAGTTATATTAAAGTAGAAAGAATGCAAAAACAAAATATTAATTGGTTTGCAACAGTACTTAGAGTAGTGATTTGCTTTATTATACTAACGGATCTTACCGAGTTTTCTGTTGAAGTTTTGTGTGGATGAAGTGTTCGATTATCGGGAAGGTCTCGATTTGAGAAGAAGGAATATAGGAAAGAGCTAAATCTTGGGGATGCCCGAGGCACCCCAAGTAAATATTCAAGGAGACTCAAGTGTCTAAGCTTGGGTATGCCCTGGAAGGCATCCCCTCTTTCTTCAACAAGTATTGGTATGTTTTCAGATTCGTTTCGTTCATGCGATATGTGCAATCTTCGAGCGTCTTTCGCATTTAGTTTTCATTTTTTCCTTTTATGCACCATCCTGGTATGAGATAGTCCTTGGTTGATTTATAGGATGCTCTATGCACTTCACTTATATCTTTTGAGTACGGATTTATAGAATGCCTCATGTGATTCACTTATATCATTTGAAGTTTGAATTGCCTGTTTCTCTTCACTTAGACAACCGCCATTTGTAGAATGCTTTTTTGCTTCACTTATATTTGTTAGAGCATGTGCATATCTTTTGTAGAAAGAATAAAACTCTCTTGCTTCACTTATATCTATTTAGAGAGATGACAGGAATTGGTCATTCACATGGTTAGTCATAAAATCCTACATAAAACTTGTAGATCACTGAATATGATATGTTTGATTCCTTGCAATAGTTTTGCGATATAAAGATGGTGATATTAGAGTCATGCTAGTGGTTAGTTATGGATTAGTAGAAATACTTGTGTTGAGGTTTGTGATTCCCGTAGCATGCACGTATGGTGAACCGTTATGTAACGAAGTCGGAGCATGATTTATTTATTCATTGTCTTCTTTATGAGTGGCGGTCGGGGACGACCGATGGTCTTTTCCTACCAATCTATCCCCCTAGGAGCATGCGTGTAGTACTTTGTTTTGATAACTAATAGATTTTTGCAATAAGTATGTGAGTTTTTTATGACTAATGTTGAGTCCATGGATTATACGCACTCTCACCCTTCCACCATTGCTAGCCTCTCTAATACCGTGCAACTTTCGCCGGTATCATGAACCCACCATATACCTTCCTCAAAACAGCCGCCATACCTACCTATCATGGCATTTCCATAGCCATTCTGAGATATATTTCCATGCAACTTCCATCATCATCATATACATGACTTGAGCATTCATTGTCATATTGCTTTGCACGATCGTAAGATAGCTAGCATGATGTTTCCATGGCTTGTCTGTTTTTTGACGTCATTGCTACGCTAGATCATTGCACATCCCGGTACACTGTCGGAGGCATTCATATAGAGTCATATTTTGTTCTAGATATCGAGTTGTAATATTGAGTTGTAAGTAAATAATGTGATGATCACCATTATTAGAGCATTGCCCCAGTGAGGAAAGGATGATGGAGACTATGATTCCCCCACAAGTCGGGATGAGAATCCGGACAAAAAAAAGAGAAATGCCAAAAAAGAGAAGGCCCCAAAAAAAGAGAAAATAAAAAAAATAAAAAAATGAGAGAAAAAGAGAGAAGGGGCAATGTTACTATCCTTTTACCACACTTGTGCTTGAAAGTAGCACCATGTTCTTCATATAGAGATTCTCTTGAGTTATCACTTTCATATACTAGTGGGAATTTTCATTATGGAACTTGGCTTGTATATTCCGATGATGGGCTTCCTCAAATGCCCGAGGTCTTCATGAGCAAGCAAGTTGGATGCACACCCACTTAGTTTCCAGTCTGTGCTTTCATACACTTATAGCTCTTAGTGCATCTGTTGCATGGCAATCCCTACTCACTCAGATTGATATCTATTGATGGGCATCTCCATAGCCCGTTGATACGCCTAGTTGATGTGAGACTATCTTCTCCTTTTTGTCTTCTCCACAACCACCATTCTATTCCAACTATAGTGCTATGTCCATGGCTCACGCTCATGTATTGCGTGAAAGTTGAAAAGGTTTGAGAACATCAAAAGTATGAAACAATTGCTTGGCTTGTCATCGGGGTTGTGCATTATGTGAATATTTCGTGTGGTGAAGATGGAGCATAGCCAGACTATATGATTTTGTAGGGATAACTTTCTTTGGCCATGTTATTTTGAAAAGACATGATTGCTTTATTAGTAGGCTTGAAGTATTATTGTGTTTATGTCAAATGATAGACCATTGCTTTGAATCACTCGTATCTTAATATTCATGCCATTAATAGATATGTGATCAAGATTATGCTAGGTAGAATTCCACATCAAAAATTATCTTTTTTATCATTTACCTACTCGAGGACAAGCAGGAATTAAGCTTGGGGATGCTGATACGTCTCCGTCGTATCTATAATTTTTGATTGTTCCATGCTAATATTCTACAACTTTCATATACTTTTGGCAACTTTTAATACTATTTTTGGGACTAACATATTGATCCAGTGCCCGGTGCCAGTTCATGTTTGTTGCATGTTTTTTCTTACGCAGAATATACATATCAACCGGAGTTCAAACGGGATAAAAACTGACGGAGATTTTTTTTGGAATATATATGATTTTTGGGAAGAAAAATCCACGCGAGACGATGCCCGAGGGGGCCATGAGGTAGCGGGGCGCGCCCCAGGGGGGCAGTTACGCCCCTGACCCTTGTGGCCACCCCGTAAGGCGGTTGATGCCCTTCTGTCGCCACAAGAAAGCTAATATCCGGATAGAGATCGTTTTAAAATTTCAGCCCAATCGGAGTTACGGATCTTCGGGAATATAAGAAACAGTGAAAGGGAAGAATCTAAAAACGCAGAAACAGAGAGAGACAGAGAGACAGATCCAATCTCAGAGGGGCTCTCACCCCTCCCACGCCATGGAGGCCAAGGACCAGAGGGGAAACCCTTCTCCCATCTAGTTAGGAGGTCAAGGAAGAAGAAGACGAAGGGGCCCCCTCTCCCCTTCTCTTCCGGTGGCACCGGAACGCCACCGCGGCCATCATCATCACCGCAATCTTCACCAACAACTTCACGGCCATCATCACCAACTCTTCCCCCCTCTATGAAGCGATGTAACCTCTCTCTTACCCTCTGTTATTTCTACTTAAAAATGGTGCTCAACGCTATATATTATTTTCCAATGATGTATGGCTATCCTATGATGTTTGAGTAAATCCGTTTTGTCCCATGGGTTATTTGATGATCGTGTGATTGGTTTGAGTTGCATGTTTTATTATTGGTGCTGTCCTATGGTGCTCTCCATGTCGCGCAAGCGTGAGGGATCCACGCTGTAGGGTGTTGGAATACGTTCATGATTCGCTTATAGTGGGTTGCGTGAGTGACTGAAACACAAACCCGAGTAAGGGGGTTGTTGTGTATGGGATAAAGTG
This sequence comes from Triticum aestivum, assembly GCF_018294505.1. Taxonomy (NCBI): domain Eukaryota; kingdom Viridiplantae; phylum Streptophyta; class Magnoliopsida; order Poales; family Poaceae; genus Triticum; species Triticum aestivum. The sequence goes on from NC_057794.1 coordinate 513,419,072, forward strand.
GACTTGATACTTTAATGCTATGGTTGAGTTTAACCTTAATGATCTTTAGTAGTTGCGGATGCTTGCTATAGTTCCAATCATAAGTTCATATGATCCAAGTAGAGAAAATATGTTAGCTTATGCCTCTCCCTCGAATAAAATTACAATAATGATTACCGGTCTAGTTATCGATTACCTAGGGACAAATAACTTTCTCGTAACAAAAAGCTCTCTATTAAACCTAACTTAGTTGTGTCTTTGTCTAAACAGCCCCTACTTTTTATTCATGCGCTCTTTATTATCTTGCCAACCTATCCAACAACACCTACAAAGTACTTCTAGTTTCATACTTGTTCTAGGTAAAGCGAACGTCAAGCGTGCGTAGAGTTGTATCGGTGGTCGATAGAACTTGAGGGAATATTTGTTCTACCTTTAACTCCTCGTTGGGTTTGACACTCTTACTTATCGAAAGAGGCTACAATTGAACCCCTATACTTGGGGGTTATCACACCACATGTTTCCTCCACTTCAATCTAATCCATGTTTATTTCACCTACTGATATATATATAATAACTCATCATGCTCATATATCAACTTAGCATCATGCATCATCAATCATAATAATAAATAACTCATCATTGGTATCATAATAACAAGTGATACTCATCATCATCGATCATACAACTTCTACTCAATACCACATCATCATCATAGTCATCTAACCAGTCCTACTTAGTTGTTCTTAGCACATGATCATGAGTACTAGCTAGGACCTACTACCTTCTCTTAGGTAAAATATCATAAAATAAGATTGGCCCTGACTCTCCATTATGAAGAATGGCTTATCCTATCTCCAATTCTTTCCTTTTGCACAATGGTGCTTCCAAGTACCTCCTTACGACTGTCCATACCTTTTTTCCATTCTTTGATTTTCATGTCTTCACCGGTTTTAGAAATCCGATATGGACAGGTGTGATTCGTAGGATGACCTGGCAGTATGTTCAAAACATCAAGGTGACCATTCTGAAACAGCAGATGAGGCACACAATCCTTCGGGATTTTATATTGAAAATATAGTAATAACTTTGTAGTTAGCAATGTAGTTCAGTTTTAGAAGAATTTATGCAAAACATGCATGGATGTCGTAATAGTAAAAAATCTTACCATGACATCTCCATGGATGTTACCGTAGTTCAACATGTGCACTAGTGGCACGCATTGACCATAATGTGGAGGAGTTTGATAATATATATTGTAATTCTCAAGATCAGTACAAAATGCGATCAGATGATTTTTCTCCTGATAGGTTAATTCTGAGCCATCGGCGTAGTAGGTTCTGTCTACCATCTTCCGCACATTCTTTGAAGAATGAAAATAAGCTGTCAACTATTTTGAAATAAACAATATAAATTACTAACTATGTTTGAGAAACTCACATAGTGGTAGAATTGGAAGCGTATCAACAAGGACCCAAATGCCCATAGTGTCTTGGTCGATGTCAGGATCACCAACATCCATGGTGACAAGCATACCCTCATAAAAACCATACATCTTGCAAATTGCTTCCCAGTTCGTGCAACCAAAATGCGTTATGCTCTCAGAATTGTACATATTTACTTCAAAATCCATACCATGATGGGTCCTTAGGTGAATTTTCTTTGTTTCGAAACTTTCATGGTCTTCAAAATCCATCCTCTCCAAGACATAGAGTCTTGCATGGCATGCGATAAGCTAGTCGAATTGTAAAAGATGAAAATTACACGTTGGAATAGTTGAAGTTGTGCTTAATTACGAAAAAAACACTTGTCGTCGTTGCGTGCCATTTCAAAATCGAAGGTCTGCTAGAGCTTAATGCTGAAGCGCCGACCTTCGTCCAGGTGAGGCCTGTCGCACAGACCCCAGTCGTCATTGCACCAGTCGCACTCCCTCGGGAGACTTTCGTTGTGCGATGATGACATTTCCTAGGTTCATAATTCAAAGATTAGAATTGTACAATTAAATATATGCACTACAAAAACTAAATTAGATCATTATTATTCATCACGGATTGACTATCGGTCTGCCGAGTCGTTTTCTTGAAAACTCTCAGCTCACGTGGTGTATACATTCAACCGTTGGTGATGATCTCTCCTCCTTTTGTCCCCGAGTGCATTACACAAAAATGTCTAGCACACGGGAATGAAGGAGAAGTGACCCCCACGACAACAATCAGGATTTTTCCTCCTCTCACATGTGGTGGAGACTCTCACTCACTGATTCCTCTCTGACATTTGCGACCGTCGGTGATGGTCGTTACTTCTCCTTCCCCTAGTGCATAACAAAGGTCTAGCACACATAGAAGAAGGAGAAACGACCCCCACAACAACAGTCGGGATTCTTCGTCCTCTCTCATATATGGTGGATACACTCCCTCACTGATTTTTCGACCGTCGGTGATGGAGCCTCGACAGACTTAAAGTCAACCTGAAATATCATTTAATTATTTTTCTAGAAAATCCAGGCCAATCGATATTTCCTACATATTCTAGCACAAGTCATGCCAGAATTCAAGGAAAAATCCGGCATGACCTTTGCTAAAAAAGGACATATCGAGCGCCTGAAATTTGCCGGAACGGAAATTAATCAACACTCCAGCAAAACATAGATCACCCGGAGGTGTAACCTGCAAACATGGTCAGCCACTTGGGCAAGCACATATCCTATTTGAGCAACACAAGATATACATGTTTATATCTACATCATATGAGCATTCAAACTTGATTTTCATTGCATTTCAAAATTTGGCGGGTCTCACCTCGAGGTCGGAGGGGGTTGTTGATGGGGATGACGGCGCTGATGATGGACGGGCTCCTTGATTTCTGCAAAAACAAAAACCCTATAAGCATGGTGCTCTCCAATTTGAGCATTCAAAGTAGGAGTAGTTTTCCAATTTGAGCATTCAATAAGCAAAACCTAATCGTAAAATAAATTAGTATTCAAATTAGCATGCATGCAATAAGCAAAACTAAAGCATCTCTGTCGTCCGTACATTGTCGAATATTATCACTAATACATCTCGAATAGTATCATACATATAAAATCACTAATACAGCTAAAACCCTAGCGAACGACAGGTATCGGCGCGGGCGATGGACACACAAAGATAAGGAACCATCATTGGATCATAGCTCCAGTGAGATCCCTGAAGAACCTGCCAGGTATTGGAGAACCTGCCCTCCAATGCAACCATGTAGCGACAGACGTGCTCGTCCTCCATGCTGTCACGGTGACGTACCACCTCCGCAGGGTCCTTAAGCCTCCACACCATCACTGGCCCACGCGACCGCCACCAAAGAAGGTTCGGGTCAACAACAAGCTGGCTCCTCACCAAGCTGCGCCCCCCGGAAGGTAGCACTTCCCAGTACCAGCCCGACGGAGCCCAGTCCTGGACATGGACCCTCTGATCAAGCAGGCCTCCACCGCCGAGTCGACGACGAGGATGCGAGATAGGCATCATCGACGTTGATGCGGGAATAATTTCTTTAACTAAAAAATAAGAACAAATGTGACATGTTCAAAATATGACATGTCCACTTCAAAATGAATCAACCTAGAATTCTGTTAAATACACCTAAAACACCTAAATTCTGTTAACTACACCTAATTAAAAACCTACATTTTGAACATGATTCAATCATAACTAGGGTTCATACTACATTATTCTAAGATTAAACACCTAAAATACCTACATTAAATTAACAATATGGGGTGGCTGGTCTCACCTCGATCGAGGTCAGAGGTGGTCGGTGACGGGGACGACGACGGGGTTGATGTAGGGGACCCTTTATTTCTGCAAAAACAATATATATATATATATATATATATATATATATATATTATCCTTGTCTTCGGACTTAGTGAAAACCCTAAATCAAAATATAAACAAAAACCTACATTTACTAAAAAAATTCCTATTCTATTCAAAAGACCTACATTTACTTATTCTTTTCAATTTCTTATATTTTGTTCTATTCAAATTTTCAAAAAAAAATCCTATTCTATTCAAGAGACCTACATTTACTTATTCTTTCCAATTTCATATTTTATTATATTCAAATTACTTATTCAAATTTGAGGGGGAGGAGGAGAGAGCAGGAGGGGGAGGAGGAGGGAGGAGGAGGAGGGGGGCCGTCGGAGAGTGAGGAGGGAGTCGTCGGCGGAGAGGGAGGAGGAGAGGGAGGAGGAGGGAGGGACCTTGGTGGGCAGGAGGATGACGACGACGGAGGAGGAGGGACGGAGGGAGGACGATGGCGGCCATGGCGGCGGAGGTGGCAGAGGCGATGAGAGAGTGTGAGGAGGAGGAGGAGGAAGGGACCTTGGGGGGATGGGGACGACGGAGGAGGACGGTGGCGACGGAGGAGGATGGTGGCGACGATGATGGAGCCGACAGAAGTGATGAGAGAGTGTGAGGGGGAGAGTAAGAGGACACGCGCTGGCAAGGTATTACTTACCTTTGTTCTCCTCAAGCTGCCTCTTGGCAAGGCCGAGCTCTTTCTCGGACCCCTCGAGGTCCTGCTTAAGTGTGGCGACCTCCGCAGTCAGTGCGGCAGAGGTCAGCAGCGAAGCCTGCATACGCATACAGACATACTTATATTAGACTCCTGCATATATTATTTGATCCTCTATTCGGCTTTTCTTTGTGAACACCAAATAGAGCATCAGGGGCTACTGTCTATGCGGTAATATTTTTCCTATATTTTAAATACTTACCTCAAAGCCTGTTAGAAGGCTGGCACAGGCTTCAGTCACTCCGCTCTTGGCGGACTGAACCTTCTTTATCACCGCACTCATAATAGTGCGGTGCTCTTCTTCGATGGAAGCGCCGCGAAGCGCTCCCAGCAGGTTGTCCGGTGACTCTGGATGGACAGAGGTCACCGGCACGGGCGTCTTGCCCCTTTTGCAAGGGGGCCGCCTGCCCGAGTCCGGAACCACTGGAGGTTCCGGCGCGGTGTTCGGCTGAGAGCCGAACTTGGAGCCCCCGGGAGCCTTGCTCCCTTTGCTCCTGGAGTCCGGAAGGTCGCCTTGAGGCGCCTCCGGGACTATCTCCCCCCGGCTCGGTGCCCCCTGAGACAGTACCTCGGCATTGTCCGTAGGTCCAGGGGAGGTAGCGGTTGGAAGTGTATCACTATTCATGTCCGACGAGTCCAAGGAACCGTCTGACGATGATACATCGATACGGGCGTGGGGCGGACTGCATAATCATATTCGACGTTAGGAGAAGTAGTGCGGCAAAGGTATACTATGAGTTACTATGGTATCCGAATACTTACGACTTTGCTAGGGGCTTGGCCCTGACCAGCCACTCGTCTTCGCCGTCGGCGGTGGTGGTGGAGCATTTCGGAAGGAGAGTCCTTTCCTTCTTGGACCCTTCGGCCTCCCCGGTTGGGGCGGCTTTCCTTTTGTTGTCTCCCCCGGCTGGAGGGGGAGAATCTTCATCATCCTTCTCCTCGTTTTCATGGGAGGAGGGTGTCTCGGTGTTGTCGGACGATGAGTTCGATACCACATGGCGTCGGGAACTCTTTCGGGTTCCCTTGGCCTTCTTCCTGGTCTTGTCCGGCACCTCATAAGGAGCCGGAGTCTGCATCTCTGTTAGGAGAGTGTCCGCAGGGTCTTTGGGCAGAGGGGCCAGATAGTTGATCTGCTCTGATGTCTTCACCTAGTCCTGTCAAAGGCATGGGAGCTCATACCCCTCACATGGGTAAGCTATGGGAAATACATACCCTGCCAGATGTACAGAACTTACCGGATTCGCATGGCGCTTCGCGCTTAGCCTGCGGTCCTCGGTAAGAGAAGGAGGGACCTTGGCACGCTTGAACAGCACCCTCCAGACGTCTTTATGTGTCGTGTCGAAGAGCTCGCTGAGAGGCTGGTGCTGGGCCGGGTCGAATTCCCATAAGTTGACGTCCCGTTGTTGACACGGGAGGATCCGGCGGAAGAGCATGACCTGGACTATGTTCACAAGCTTAAGTTTCTTGCTTGTCATGTCTCGGATACACTTCTGGAGTCCGTCCAGCTCCACCGATGAACCACAGGACAGGCCCTTCTCCTTCCAGTAAGTGAGACGCGTGGGGATTCTGGATTGAAACTTGAGGGGCCGCCACCCAGTTGGTTTTGCGCGGCTCGGTGATGTAGAACCACCCCGATTGCCACCCCTTTATGGTCTCCACGATGGAGCCCTCGAGCCATATGACGTTGGGCATCTTGCCCACCATGGCTCCGCCGCATTCCGCTTATTGGCCGCCCACCACCTTCGGCTTGATATTGAAGGTCTTCAGCCACAAGCCGAAGTGGGGACGGATGCGGAGGAAGGCCTCGCACACGACGGTTAACGCCGAGATGTTAAGGATGAAGTTCGGGGCCAGATCATGAAAGTCCAGCCCATAATAGAACATGAGGCCGCAGACAAATGGATGGAGGGGAAACCCTAGTCCGTGGACGAAGTGGGGGTGGAAGACCACCCTCTCATCAGGTTCTGGGGTAGGGATGACCTGCCCCGCGGCTGGCAGCCAGTGCGCAATATCCGCGGCTAAGTATCCGGCTCCACATAGCTTTTCGATGTGTCCCTCCATGACGGAGGAGGCCATCCACTTGCCTCCCGCTCCGGACATGTTTTGAGTTAAGGAGAAGGATGTGGACTTGGGCGTCGGAGCTCGAGTGCGCGAGAATGGATGAGCAAGGAGGAAGAAGGCGTGGGAACAAAACAGGTGAGGTCTTATCCCTTTATAAGGGTGGACTAAACAATGCGCCCCCACTAGCCTGGTAAAACTCGCTTATCCCCCAAGCGCCGTAATTGATGGCACGGTTGGGTTACCCATGTCCGTATTGATGAGAATCCCATAATAAGGGGAACACGATCTCTGCTTTCACAAGACGTGTCAAGAAACAGCCTCGTGTTATGTGCGGGGCTGGTTAAAGAAAAACTGTTCAAATAATTACCGGGCCATGGCATGATGTCATGCTGCCAAAACATGTCAGCAGATTAGATTTGTGGAAAGATTATTCTCTCTATGGTGGTATGTGGAACTTATTTTGCAGGGTCGGACACTATCCTCGTATTCAAATTCTTCTGTGATGTATTCGGAGAAGGAACCCGCCTTGCAATGCCAAAGACAACTATGTGCCGGATTCATCGTCATTGAAGCTTGGTTTAGGGGCTACTGAGGGAGTCCTAGGTTAGGGGGTCTCCGGACAGCCGGACTATCTCCATTGGTCGGACTGTTAGACTATGAAGATACAAGATTGAAGACTTCGTCTCGTGTCTGGATGGGACTCTACTTGGTGTGGAAGGCAAGCTAGGCAATACGTATATGGATATCTCCTCCTTTGTAACCGACCTTGTATAACCCTAACCCTCTCCGGTGTCTATATAAACGGAAGGGTTTTAGTTCATAGGACAACAATCACAACATACAATCATAAAGTAGGCTAGCTTCTAGGGTTAGGCCTCTTTGATCTCGTGGTAGATCTACTCTTGTAACACCCATATCATAAATATTAATCAAGCAGGACGTAGGGTTTTACCTCCATCAAGAGGGCCCGAACCTGGGTAAAACTTCGTGTCCCTTGCCTCCTGTTACCATCCGGCCTAGACACACAATTCGGGACCCCCTACCCGAGATCCGCCGGTTTTGACACCGACATTGGTGCTTTCAGTGAGAGTTCCTCTGTGTCGTCGCGGTTAGGCTTGATGGCTCCTACTATCATCGATAGCGATGTGGTTCAGGGTGAGACTTTTCTCCCCGGACAGATCTTCATATTCTGCGGCTTTGCACTGCGGGCTAATTCGCTTGGCCATCTGGAGCAGATTGAAAGCTACGTCCCTGGCCATCAGGTCAGATTTGGAAGTTTGAATTACACGGCTAACATCCGCGGGGATTTGATCTTCGACGGATTCGAGCCACAGCCGGGTGTGCCGCACTGTCGCGATGGGTATGACCTAGCTCTGCCACCGAACAGTACCCCAGAAGCCGCGCCCGCATCAGCTCTGACCCTTAGTTTGGAGCCAACTACGCCAATCGAGGACGGGTGGTTAGACAGCGCCTCAGGGGTTGCAGTCTCAACGGCGATCGAGCCAAACACCAGCATAATCCGACCCTTAGTTTGGAGCCAACTGCGCCAATCGAGGACTGGTGGTTAGACAGCGCCTCAGGGGTTGCAGTCTCAACGGCGATCGAGCCAAACACCAGCATAAATCTCCGTGCAACCCGTGACTCCCAGGTGCCGGACTCTCTTCTCGACCCCGAACCATCCGTGCCCCTGCCAATCGAATCCGATTGGGCGCCGATCATGAAATTCACTGCCGCGGATACCTTTCAGCACTCGCCCTTCGGCGACATTCTGAATTCACTAAGGTCTCTCTCTTTGTCAGGAGAGCCCTGGTCGTATCATGGCCAACAGGATTGGGATGTGGACAACGAACAAATTCGACGCCCAACCACCACCCACTTAATAGCCACTATCAATGATTCACCCGACATGCTTGACTTCGACTCCGAAGACATCGACGGTATGGACAACGATGCGGGAGGCGAAGAGGAACCACCGCCCACAGGGCGCTGGACGTCCACTTCATCATATGATGTATACATGGTGGATACACCAAAAGAAGACGACGTGGAACAGAAGGATGCACCGATGGCTTATTCCCTCGAGAAGCAGTCAAAATAGAGGCGCAAGCGCCGCCCCAAATCATGTCTCGCCAGAAATAACGATAACACAGACCCAGCGTTACTCCTTTGAAGGTAGCATTGCTGCGGCAAATTTTTGTTGGGTCTATCCCCATTTTGCGGACTGTGTCCTGATATATCAGATTTAAACTGCTGCCACCGTCCATCAGGACTCGTGTGAAGTGGTATCCATCAATTATTGGATGTAATACCAAGGCAGCCCATCCTACACGCGGGATACATGCCGAGTAATCCCGATGGTCGAAGGTGATCGGTTGGGACGACCAGTCGCAGAGCTCTGTGGTGATAGGCCCTCGGGCATGTCTTTCTAGGGGTGCCGCTTTGTTTTTCCCCTTTAACACGTGTAAAACGTTGACTGTTTTGACTTCTGGTGGGAATTTCTTCTGTTCCCCTGTGCTTTGCTGGTGAGGCTCATCCTCGTCTTCGCTTGGTGTATCATGCCCCTTATGTTCGGCGTTGAGCTTGCCGGACTGTTTGAAGACCCAACATTCTCTATGGGTATGATTTGCAGGTTTATCAGGGGTGCTATGGATCTGACATATTTGGTCTAGAATTTTGTTTAGGTTGGACAGTTCGTCTCTGTTGCCTTTGGAGGACGGCTTCTACTGACCTGGCCGAGAGCTTCTGAATCCGGCGTTTACCGCCGTGCTCTTCGGGCTGTCTTCCTTATTCCGACGCTTCTTCTTGCTACGTCGTGATTTCCCGTTTCCATCGCTGACTTCGGATGTACTTTGGGTTGCTGGTGCTGCATCGGACTAACCAGCTGTCCTTGCCCATGCAAAAGTGGGTCATGAGGCTTGTTAATGCTGCCATTGTTCTCGGCTTTTCTTGACCGAGGTGTATGGCAACCCATTCGTCTCGAACACATTGCTTGAAAGTTGCTAAGGCTTCAGCGTCCGGATAGTCGACTATTTGGTTCTTTTTAGTGAGGAACATGTTCCAAAGTTTTCGGGCTGACTCACCGGGCTGTTGAGTTATATGACTTAAATCGTCTGCATCTAGTGGTCGGAAATATGTCCCTTGAGAATTTTCCTGAAAGGTGTCTTCGAGCTCTTCCCAGCTTCCGATGGAGTTTTTGGGGAGGCTTTTATGCCAGTGCCGAGCTAACCCTTTAAGCTTGAGCGGTAAGTACTTGATGGCGTGGAGATCATCTCCTCGAGCCATATGGATATGGAGGATGTAGTCCTCAATCCAGACCCTAGGGTCTGTTGTTCCGTCATACGCCTCTATGTTTACGGGTTTGAATCCCTCTGGAAAGTCATGGTCCAGCACCTCGTCGGTGAAACATAGGGGGTGTGCGGCACCCCTGTATTTGGGTGTACTGTGGTGTTCGGATGTTTGTTGTGTTGTATTCTATGTTGGAGCGCGCTTGCGTGGTCCATAGATGGATCTGGTTGCGTCATCCTTTTGATGCGAGCCCTTACACGGATCGCGTACTGGTTTATGTGTGGCTTCATTTGCCGCTTTATGTTGGCTATGAGGTCGGCTATCCGACCGGATGGCCGTTTTATTTTTTAATTGTGGAGGATCTAAGGCCTCCTCATCGAATTCAGGTAGCAACTTTTGCTTCAGATAGCTCTTGGTCTGGCGATTACTGTCGTACTTCGCTGCAGTGTTGAGTACTTCACTCCATTTGATTTTCAGTGTGTCTTGTGCAGCCTTGAGCCTTTGCTTCTGTTTTTCAGACTCCTCGCAGTGGCAACCAGCCTTTGATGGGCATTCTGTTGCTCCGGGTGCCTGTCCGGTGTGATGTCATCCGGATTGTTATCTTCGACAGGGTTGGGTTGTTCGGCTTGATTTTCCGTGTTGCCGTGGTTGGGCAATGGTTCACCCTGCTCTAACGCTGGGTCTATATGATCGTTATTTTTGCCGAGGCGGGATTTGAAGTGGCATTTATGCCGCCGCTTTCACTGCTTCTCGAGGGAACAACCCTTCGCTGCGTCCTTCCGTTCCTCATCGTCGTTTTCTTTGGGTGTGTCCACCATGTATACGTCATGTGATGAAGTGGGCGTCCAATGCCCTATGTGCGGTGGTTCCTGTTCATCTCCTGCATCATCGTCCATACCATCGATGTCTTCGGAGTCGAAGTCAAGCATGTCGGTTAAGTCATCGACAGTGGCTACTAAATGGGTGGAGGGTGGGCGACGAATTTCTTCGCCATTCGCATCCCAATCCTGCCGGACATAGTTCGGCCAGGACTCCCCTGACAAGGAGAGAGAGCTTAACGAGTTCAGTATGTCGCCGAAGGGCGAGTGCTGAAAGATATCCGCATAGGTAAACTCCATGATCGGCGCCCAGTCGGATTTGACAAGCACGGGCGCAGGCGGTTCGGAGTCTGTGGCCGGAGAAGGATCCAACAGTTTGGCAACATGGCTCTCATGAAAGGTAAGGTCGATATTCGGCTCGATCGCTGCTGAGGATACGACTTCCGTGGCGGGGTCTATCCACCTGTCCATGGATGGCGCGATTGGTTCTGAAGTGAGGGACGGAGTGGTTGCTGGTGCGATATCCTGAATACTGTCCGATGACAAAGCTAAATCATGCTCATCGAGGCCGTGCAGCGCACTTGGCAGGGGCTCGAATCCGTCGAAGATCAAGTCTCCGCGGATATCGGCCGTGTAGTTCAAGCTTCCAAACCTGACCTGGTGGCCAGGGGCATAACTTTCGATCTGCTCCAGATGGCCAAGCGAGTTGGCCCGCAGTGTGAAGCCGCCGAATACAAAGATCTGTCCGGGGAGAAAAGTCTCACCCTGGAATGCATCACTATTGATGATTGAAGGAGCCATCAAGCCTAATGGCGACGTCACAGAGGAACTCTCAAAGAAAGCACCAATGTCGGTGTCAAAACTAGCGGATCTCGGGTAGGGGGTCCCGAACTGTGTGTCTAAGGCGGATGGTAACAGGAGGCAGGGGACACGATGTTTTACCCAGGTTCGGGCCCTCTTGATGGAGGTAAAACCCTATGTCCTGCTGCTTTAGTCTTGATGATATGAGTATTACAAGAGTTGATCTACCGCGAGATCGGAGAGGCTAAACCCTAGAAGCTAGCCTATGGTATGATTGTATGTTGTCCTATGGACTAAACCCTCCGGTTTATATAGACACCGGAAGGGGTTAGGGTTACACAAGGTCGGTTACAAAGGAGGAGATATCCATATCTGTACTGCCTAGCATGCCTTCCACGCCAAGTAGAGTCCCATTCGCTCACGAGACGAAGCCTTCAATCTTGTATCTTCATAGTCCAACAGTCCGGCCAAAGGATATAGCCCGGCTGTCCGGAGACCCCCTAATCCAAGACTCCCTGACTAGGCAATACAGATATGTATATCTCCTCCTTTGTAACCGACCTTGTGTAACCCTAGCCCCCTCTGGTGTATATATAAACCGGAGGATTTTAGTCCGTAGGACAACACACAATCATACCATAGGATAGCTTCTAGGGTTTAGTCTCTCCGATCTCATGGTAGATCAACTCTTGTACTACTCATATTATCAAGAATAATCAAGCAGTACGTAGGGTTTTACCTCCATCAAGAGGGCCCGAACCTGGGTAAAACATCGTGTCCCCTGCCTCCTATTACCATCCGCCTTAGACGCACAATTCGGGACCCCCTGCCCGAGATTCGTCGGTTTTGACACCGATAGTCCCGGCGGACTAACTTTTCCGAATGACACTGAGGGGCGCGCACCCATGTGGAAGAAGAAATCTATATTTTGGGACTTGCCCTACTGGAAAGACCTAGAGGTCCGCTCTTCAATCGACGTGATGCACGTGATGAAGCATCTTTGCGTGAACCTGTTAGGCTTCTTGGGCTTGTATTGGAAGACAAAAGATACACCCGAGGCATAGGAGGACCAGCAACGTGTGCATGAAAAAGACGGCATGCCTCCAAAGTAGTATGAAGGTCCTGCCAGCTACGCTCTTACCAAAGAAGAGAAGGAAATCTTCTTTGAATGCCTGCTCAGTATGCAGGTCCCGTCTGGCTTCTCGTTGAATATAAATGGAATAATAAATTGTTGGGGAATGTAGTAATTTCAAAAATTTCCTACGCACATGCAAGATCATGGTGATGCATAGCAATGAGAGGGGAGAGTGTGTCCACGTACCCTCGTAGACCGAAAGTGGAAGCGTTAGCACAACGCGGTTGACGTAGTCATACATCTTCATGATCCGACCCATCAAGTACCGAACGCACGACACCTCCGAGTTCTGCACACGTTCAACTCGATGACATCCATCGAACTCCGATCCAGCCAAGCTTTGAGGGAGAGTTCCGTCAGCACGACGGCGTGGTGACGATGATGTTCTACCGGCGCAGGGCTTCACCTAAGCACCGCTACGATATTATTGAGGTTGATTATGGTGGAGGGGGACACTGCACACGGCTAAGAGATCCAAGGGATCAATTGTTGTGTCTATGGGGTGCCCCTGGCCACATATATAAAGGAGTGGAGGAGGGGGAAAGGGCCAGCCCCTATGGCGCACCCTGGAGGAGTCCTACTCCCACCGGGAGTAGGATTCGTCCCCTTCCAAGTAGTAGGAGTAGGAGACAAGGAAGGGGAAGAGTGAAGAGAAGGAAGGAGGGGGCGCCGCCCCTCCCCCTAGTACAATTAGGACTAGTCATTGGGGGGGGGGGTGGGCGGCCTGCCTCTCTCTCTCCCCTAAAGCCCAATAAGGCCCATATACTTCTTCCCCCATATTCCCGTAACTCCCCGGTACTCCGAAAAATACCCGAACCACTCGGAACCTTTCTGATGTCCGAATATAGTCGTCCAATATATCGATCTTTATGTCTCGACCATTTTGAGACTCCTCGTTATGTCCCCGATCTCATCCAGGACTCCGAACTACCTTCTGTACATAAAAACACATAAACTCATAATTTAACCGTCATCGTACTTTAAGCATGCGGACCCTACGGGTTCGAGAACTATGTAGACATGACCGAGACACGTCTCTGGTCAATAACCTGGATGCTCATATTGGCTCCTACGTATTATAGGAAGATCTTTATCGGTCACAACGCATAACAACATACGGTGTTCCCTTTGTGATCGGTATGTTACTTGCCCGAGATTCTATCGTCGGTATCTCAATACCTAGTTGAATCTCGTTACCAGCAAGTCTCTTTACTCGTTTGGTAATATATCACCCCGCAACTAACTCATTAGTTGCAATGATTGCAAGGCTTAAGTGATGTGTATTACCGAGTGGGCCCAGAGATACCTCTCCAACAATCGGAGTGACAAATCCTAATCTCGAAATACGCCAACCCAACAAGTACCTTCACAGACACCTGTAGAGCACCTTTAACACACAAAGTGTTCCTCTGGTAAACGGGAGTTGCATAATCTCATAGTCATAGGAACATGTATAAGTCATGAAGAAAGCAATAGCAACAAACTAAACGATCAAGTGCTAAGCTAACGGAATGGGTAAAGTCAATCACATCATTCTCCTAATGATGTGATCACGTTAATCAAATGACAAATCTTTGTATGTGGCTAGGAAACATAACCATCTTTGATCAACGAGCTAGTCAAGTAGAGGCATACTAGTGACACTCTATTTGTCTATGTATTCACACATGTATCATATTTCTGTTTAATACAATTCTAGCATGAATAATAAACATTTATCATGATATAATGAAATAAATAATAACTTTATTATTGCCTCTAGGGCATATTTCCTTCAGTCTCCCACTTGCACTAGAGTCAATAATCCAGTTCACATCTTTATGTGATTAGTTCACATCTCCATGTGACTAATACCCAAAGGGTTTATTAGAGTCTATAATCTAGTTCACATCGCTATGTGATTAACACCCAAACAGCGATCATGTTTTGCTTGTGAGAGAAGTATAGTCTACGGGTCTGCAACATTCAGATCCGTTTGTATTTTGCAAATATCTATGTCTACAATGCTCTACACAGAGCTACTATAGCTAATTGCTCCCACTTTCAATATGTATCCAGATTGAGACTTAGAGTCATCTAGATCGATGTAAAAAGCTTGCATCGATGTAACTCTTTACGACGAACTCGTTTAACACCTCCATAACCGAGAAATATTTCCTTAGTCCTCTAAGGATAATTTTGACCGCTGTCTAATGATCTACTCCAAGATCACTATTGTACTCCCTTGCCAGAAAGATGCTAAGGTATACAATAGGACTGGTAAACAACATAGCATACTTTATAGAACCTATGACCGAGGCATAGGGAATGACTTATCATTCTCTTTCTATCTTCTGTTGTGGTCGGGTTTTGAGTCTTTACTCAACTTCACACCTTGCAACACAGGCAAGAACTCCTTCTTTGACTGTTCCATTTTGAACTACTTAAAAATCTTGTCAAGGTATGTACTCATTGAAATAACTTATCAAGTGTCTTGATCTATCTCTATAGATCTTGATGCTCAATGTGTCAGCAGCTTTATCGAGGTCTTTCTTTGAAAAACTCTTTTCAAATACTCCTTTATGCTTTCCAAAAAATTCTACATTCTTTCCGATCAACAATATGTCATTCACATATACTTATCAGAAATGTTGTAGTGCTCCCACTCACTTTCTTGTAAATACAGGCTTCACTGGAAGTCTGTATAAAACCATATAATTTGATCACTTTATCAAAGCATATATTCCAACTCCGAGATGCTTGCACCAGTCCATAGATGGATCGCTGGAGCTTGATCACATTGTTAGCAACTTTAGGGTCGACAAAACCTTCTGGTTGCATCACATACAACTCTTCTTTTTAAGAAATCCATGAAGGAATATAGTTTTGACATCCATTTGCCAGATTACATAAAATGTGGCAACTACTAACATGATACGGACATACTTTTAAGCATCGATACGAGTGAGAAAATCTCATCGCAGTCAACACCTTAAACTTGTCGAAAACACTTTGCGACAATTCGAACTTTGTAGATAGTAACACTACTATTAGCGTGTGTCTTCCTCTTGAAGATCCATTTATTCTTAATGACTCACCGATCATCGGGCAAGTCAATCAAAGTCCATACTTTGTTCTCATACATGGATCCAATCTTAGATTTCATGGCCTCAAGCCATTTCGCGGAATCTGAGCTCATCATCGCTTCCTCATAGTTCGTAGGTTCATCATGGTCAATTAACATGACCTCCAGAATAGGATTACCATACCACTCTGGTGCGGATCTCACTCTGGTTGACCTACGAGGTTCAGTAGTAACTTGATATGAAGTGACATGATCATCATCATTAGCTTCCTCACTAATTGGTGTAGGTGTCAAGAAACAGATTTCTGTGATGATCTACTTTCCAATAAGGGAGCAGGTACAGTTACCTCATCAAGTTCTACTTTCCTCCAACTCACTTCTTTTGAGAGAAAATCCTTCTCTAGAAAGGATCCATTCTCAGCAACAAATATCTTGCCTTCGGATCTGTGACAGAAGGTGTACCAAACAGTTACTTTTGAGTATCCTATGAAGACTCACTTCTTCGACTTGGGTTTGAGCTTATCAAGATGAAACTTTTTCACATAAGCATCGCAACCCCAAACTTTAAGAAACGACATCTTAGGTTTCTTGCTAAACCATAGCTCATACGGTGTCATCTGAACGGATTTAGATGGTGCCCTTTTTAACGTGAATGCAGTTGTCTCTAATGCATAACCCCAAAACGATAGTGCTAAATCAGTAAGAGATATCATAGATTGTACCATATCTAATAAAGTACGGTTATGATGTTCGGACACATCATTACGCTGTGGTGTTCCAGGTGGCATGAGTTGTGAAACTATTTCGCATTGTTTCAAATGAAGACCAAACTCGTAACTCAAATATTCTCCTCCACGATCAGATCGTAGAAACTTTATTTTCTTGTTACGATGATTTTCTACTTCACTCTGAAATTATGTGAACTTTTCAAATGTTTTAGACTTATGTCTCATCAAGTAGATATACACATATCTGCTCAAATCATCTGTGAAGGTCAGAAATCAATGATACCCACGGTGAGTCTCAACACTCATTGGACCGCATACATCGGTATGTATTATTTCCAATAAGTCTGTGGCTCGCTCCATTGTTCCGGAGAACGGAGTCTTAGTCATCTTGCCCATGAGGCATGGTTCGCAAGCATCAACTGATTCATAATCAAGTGCTTCCAAAAGCCCATCAGGATGGAGTTTCTTCATGCGCTTTACACCGATATGACCTAAACGGAAGTGCCACAAATAAGTTGCACTATCATTATTAACTTTGCATCTTTTTTCTTCAATATTATGAATATGTGTATCACTACGATCGAGATCCAAGAAACTAATTTCATTGGGTGTATAACCATAGAAGGTTTTATTCATGTAAACAGAACAACAAATATTCTCTAACTTAAATGAATAACCATATTGCAATAAACATGATCAAATCATATTCATGCTCAACGCAAACACCAAATAACATTTATTTAGGTTCAACACTAATCTTGAAAGTATAGGGAGTGTGCGATGATGATCATATCATTCTTGGAACCACTTCCAACACACATCGTCACTTCACCCTTTAACTAGTCTCTGTTCATTCTGCAACTCTCGTTTCAAGTTACTACTCTTAGCAACTGAACTAGTATCAAATACCGAGGGGTTGCTATAAACACTAGTAAAGTACACATCAATAACAAGTATATCCAATATACCTTTGTTCACTTTGCCATCCTTCTTATCCGCCAAATACTTGGGGCAGTTCTGCTTCCAGTGAGCAGTCCCTGTGCTGTAGAAGCACTTAGTCTCAGGCTTAGGTCTAGACTTGGGCTTCTCACTTGAGCAGCAACTTGCTTTCCATTTTTCTTGAAGTTCCCCTTTCTTCCCTTTGCACTTTCCTTGAAACTAGTGCTCTTGTCAACCATCGACACTTGATGTTTTTCTTGATTTCTACCTTCATTGATTTCAGCATCACGAAGAGCTTGGGAATCATTTCCGTTATCCCTTGCATATTATAGTTCATCACGAAGTTCTAGTAACTTAGTGATAGTGACTAGAGAACTCTGTCAATCACTATCTTATCTGGAAGATTAACTCCCACTTGATTCAAGTGATTGTAGTACTCCGACATTCTGAGCACATGCTCACTAGCTGAGCTATTCTCCTCCATCTTGTAGGCAAAGTACTGTCAGAGGTCTCGTACCTCTTGACACGGGCATGAGTATGAAATACCAATTTCAACTCTTAGAACATCTTACATGTTCCGTGGCATTCAAAACGTTTTTGAAGTACCGGTTCTAAGTCGTAAAGCATGGTGCACTAAACTATCAAGTAGTCATCATACGGAGCTTTGCGAAACATTCATAACGTCTGCATATGCTCCTGCAATAGGTCCGTCACATAGCGGTGCATCAAGGACATAATTATTCTGTGCAGCAATGAGGGTAATCCTCAGATCATGGATCCAATCCGCATCATTGCTACTAACATCTTTCAACTTTAATTTCTCTAGGAACATATCAAAAATAAATGGGGAGCAACAATGCAAGCTATTGATCTACAACATAGATATGCAAATACTACCAGGACTAAGTTCATGATAAATTTAAAGTTCAATTAATCATATTACATAAGAACTCCCACTTAGATAAATATCCCTATAATCATCTAAGTGATCACGTGATCCAAATCAACTAAACCATAACCAATCATCACGTGAAATGGAGTAGTTTTCAATGGTGGACATCACTATGTTGATCATATCTACTATATGATTCACGCTTGACCTTTCGGTCTCCAGTGTTCCGAGGCCATATCTGCATATGCTAGGCTCGTCAAGTTTAACCCTAGTATTTCTGCGTGTGCAAAACTGGCTTGCACCCGTGGTATTTGGACGTAGAGCTTATCACACCCGATCATCACGTGGTGTATGGGCACGACGAACTTTGGCAACGGTGCATACTCAGGGAGAACACTTTTATCTTGAAATTTAGTGAGAGATCATCTTATAATGCTACCGTCAATCAAAGAAAAATAAGATGCATAAAAGATAAACATCACATGCAATCAATATAAGTGATATGATATGGCCATCATGATCTTGTGCTTGTGATCTCTATCTCCGAAGCACTGTCATGATCACCATCGTCACCGGTGCGACACCTTGATCTCCATCGTAGCATCGTTGTTGTCTCGCCAACTATTGCTTCTACGACTATCGCTACCGCTTAGTGATAAACTAAAGCAATTACAGGGCGATTGCAATGCATACAATAAAGCGACAACCATATGGCTCCTGCCAGTTGCCGATAACTCGGTTACAAAACATGATCATCTCCTACAATAAAATATAGCATCATGTCTTGAACATATCACATCACAACATGCCCTGCAAAAACAAGTTAGATGTCCTCTACTTTATTGTTGCAAGTTTTACGTGGCTGTTATGGGCAGAGCAAGAACCGTTCTTACCTACGCATCAAAACCACCACGATAGTTCATCAAGTTAGTGCTGTTTTAACAAGGACCGGGTGTAGCCACACTCGGTTCAACTAAAGTTGGAGAAACTGACACCCGCCAGCCACCTGTGTGCAAAGCACGTTGGTAGAACCAGTGTCGCGTAAGCGTACGCGTAATGTCAGTCTGGGCCGCTTCATCCAACAATACCGCAAACCAAAGTATGACATGCGAGTAAGCAGTATCACTTATATCGCCCACAACTCACTTGTGTTCTACTCATGCATATAACATCTATGCATAAAACCAGGCTCGGATGCCACTTTTGGGGAACGTAGTAATTTCAAAAATTTCCTATGCACATGCAAGATCATGGTGATGCATAGCAACGAGAGGGGAGAGTGGGTCCACGTACCCTCGTTGACTGAAAGCGGAAGTGTTAGCACAACGCGGTTGATGTAGTCGTACGTCTCCACGATCCGACTTATCAAGTACCGAACGCACGGCACCTCCGAGTTCTGCACACGTATAACTCAATGACGTCCCTCGAACTCCGATCCAGCCGAGCTTTGAGGGAGAGTTCCATCATCACGATGGCGTGGTGACGATGATGATGTTCTACCGACGCAGGGCTTCGCCTAAGCACCGCTACGATCTGACCGAGGTGGATTATGGGGGAGGGGGCACCGCACACAGCTAAGAGATCCAAGGGATCAATTGTTGTGTCTATGGGGTGCCCCCTGGCCACATATATAAAGGAGTGGAGGAGGGGGAGAGGGCCGGCCCCTATGGCGCACCCTGGAGGAGTCCTACTCCCACCGGGAGTAGGATTCCCCCCCTTCCAAGTAGTAGGAGTAGGAGACAAGGAAGGGGAAGAGGGAAGAGAAGGAAGGAGGGGGCGACGCCCCTCCCCCTACTCCAATTTGTACTAGTCATTGGTGGGCGCGCGGCCTACCTATCTCTCCCCTAAAGCCCAATAAGGCCCATATACTTCTTCCCCCATGTTCCCGTAACTCCCCGATACTCCGAAAAATACCCGAGCCACTCGGAACCTTTCCGATGTCCAAATATAGTCGTCCAATATATCGATCTTTACATCTCGACCATTTTGAGACTCCTCGTCATGTCCCCAATCTCACCCGGGACTCCGAACTACCTTCGATACATCAAAACACTTAAACTCAAAATATAACTGTCATCGAACTTTAGGCATGCGGACCCTACGGGTTCGAGAACTATGTAGACATGACCGATACACGTCTCTAGTCAATAACCAATAGCGAAACCTAGATACTCATATTGGCTCCTACATATTCTATGAAGATCTTTATCGGTCAAACCGCATAACAACATACGTTGTTCTCTTTGTCATCGGTATGTTACTTGCCCGAGATTCGATCGTCGGTATCTCTACCTAGTTCAATCTCGTTACCGGCAAGTCTGTTTACTCATTCTGTAATACATCATCCAGCAACTAACTCATTAGTTGCAATGCTTGCAAGGCTTAAGTGATGTGTATTACCGAGTGGGCCCAGAGATATGTCTCCGACAATCGGAGTGACAAATCCTAATCTCAAAATACGCCAACCCAACAAGTACCTTCGGAGACACCTGTAGAGCACCTTTATAATCACCCAGTTACGTTGTGACGTTTGGTAGCACACAAAGTGTTCCTCCGGTAAACGGGAGTTGCATAATCTCATAGTCATAGGAACATGTATAAGTCATGAAGAAAACAATAGCAACAAACTAAACGATCAAGTGCTAAGTTAACGGAATGGGTCAAGTTAATCACATCATTCTCCTAAAGATGAGATCACGTTAATCAAATGAAAAGTCTTTGTCTATGGCTAGGAAACATAACCATCTTTGATCAACGAGCTAGTCAAGTAGAGGCATACTAGTGACACTCTGTTTGTCTATGTATTCACACATGTATCATGTTTCCAGTTAATACAATTCTAGCATGAATAATAAACATTTATCATGGTATAAGAACATAAATAATAACTTTATTATTGCCTCTAGGGCATATTTCCTTCATAAATATGCCAGAGAAAAGGTTCCAGAACCTAAAGTCTCATGACTGCAACGTGATATTGACGCAACTGCTTCTGTTTGCATTGAGGGGGCTGTCGGTGTCAAAACCGGCGTATCTCGGGTAGGAGGTCCCGAACTGTGCGTCTAAGGTCGATGGTAATAGGAGACAGGGGACACGATGTTTACCCAGGTTCGATCCCTCTCTATGGAAGTAATACCCTATGTCCTTCTTGATTGATCTTGATGAATATGAGTGTCCGGGGTTGGGTGCGACATATGCCAATGGATGGCTTATCATGGTGGGGGCGAGTAGAACATCGCCAGTGCCTGGAAATGGGATGAGGCGTAGACACGAACGCTGGCGTACTTTACCCAGGTTCGGGGCTCTCCTAGCAGATAACACCACTAGTCCTGCTCTGCGGGGTCTCCGCATGATCACTAAGGCAAAGTGAGTACAAAGGTGCTCCTCAAGCTGTATCTGTGGTAGGAGAAGGCAGGGCCAGCTCTCTCCTTCCTCTAAGGTCTGGTCTAGTTCTAATGAATCGGAACCCTTTGCATGGGTGCCCTGGGGGTTTATATAAGCCTACCCCCAGGGGTACAATCGTAAACTGTATGGATGCAAGGTCCAGCTGGCAGTCTCTTCGCCTGCGGGCCCTCATGACGATTGCTGGGGCCCGCCGATTGGTGGCCCCAGCAGACTGGTCTGGTACGGAGCCGATAGGCCGCACCCGCCGCTAGCGGGTCCTGCCGGCTGCTGATTACCATAGCCGTGCTTCTAATGACGCAGACTTGGTCATGGGGTCGCAGCAACAGTCCTGCCGCCTAGCGGGCGATTACTGTAGCCACTCCCCGTCTCGTCTGGTTGATTGCGCGTGGGACCCATGGGAGGGGCAGGCCGACTCCTGCTGGCCGGCTCCCTTCGGTTCCGGCTGCTGGCGCCCTTGCCGTCTTCCGGACTCTCACTGACTGGTAGGGCCCGTCATCCATGGACCATATCGGCAGGCCGTCGTGGGTACAGGACTCCGCCCACTATTGCCGACGTCAGGGATGGCATGGCAACAGTGCTGCGCCAGAGGGAGATCTCCGCTGGCACAGTGCAGTGTGTCCTGGCCATCCCCTGGAAAAGGGGAGGGAGTGGGATTTACTGTCGCCACTCCCTGTCCCATCCCCCTTGATGAGGGCATGGGCTTTGCCGCTGTCGTGGGCTGACTCCCCGTGGCCGGCTTCTCCGGAAGCCGCCAGTCGGAGTCGGCTGGTCTTGATCTAATCTCTAGGACTCGGACGCATATGGGTAGCCGGCTGTTCCTCCAAGCGCTCTCCTGAAGTCGGCTCCCCGTCTGTTGTCTCGAGGGGCGCAGTCAGCCCCGATGTCTTGAAAGGTTATGGGCCTCGGGTTAGCCTACCCGTGGCTCATTACTCCGATAGTAGTCCCCAAAGCTGATGAGGCGCTGCGGGAAACCAGCCGAGGAGCCTCGGCAGTTTCATTCTCCGAGTACTTGAGGTGAGGACTCCGCTTGACTCTACCGGGCCGACTGGTAGGAGTCGGAGTCGCCTGATTTTGACTCGTCCAAAAAATACTTTCGAATGCTCTGGTGGGAACTCAGTGGCGTACAAGCTAAGCCTCCTAGCCGCCACACACTTTGGGCCCGCCACGTGGCAACCAGTGGTCGGGCCAGCCTGCCTGCCCATCCGCGAGATGGGACATGCCCGTAGTCGGGGCCCGCCACTACCGCGCCTCGGCATGCGAGCGGATTCGCTGCGGCCATGGGGGACGGTTGAGGTTCCCACATAGTTACTACGCGCAGTAACCTTGCATGATAAACGTGGGGGGCGTGGGGTAGTGGGCGCAGTAAATCCCACAACCGCGACCTCGGCTTCGCAGCCCACTGGGCTATAAGTAGGGGGAGGAGGGAGGAAGCGGCGGAGCATGCGCGTCCCGCCTCCCCACTGCTTCCTCTCCTTCTCTCTCTCTGCACCTCGAGCCTCGTCGAACGTCGCGGCAGTCTGCTCACGATGAGCTCTTCCTCCGCCTTCACGCCCTCGACGATGCACTCCGGTACCTGGGATGGTTCGGAGGTCCACGACGATCACATTGATTTCCTCCGCAAGATGCGTCGATTGCCCGGCGAGGACCTCGTGAGGGTCCGCCTCACGTGGAGGGGAGAAATCTCGCCGGCGCCACATGAGGGCGAGTGGGTCGTCTTCCGCTCGTACTGCCTACGCGGCCTAGGCCTGCCGGCAAGCAACTTCTTCCGCTCCTTCCTCGAGTTCTATGGACTCTAGCCGCACCACCTCACCCCCAACACGGTTGTGCTACTGTCCGCCTTCGTCACCCCGTGCGAAGGCTTCATCGGCATTCTCCCCACCATCGAGCTCTGGGGGGAGTTCTTCTACTCCAAGCTCGGCACCCAAGTCACGGGCGTGCTGGCTCAGTGCGGCGCGTTCATTGCCATGCAGAGGTCGGGGGCCGACAACCCATTTCCCTCCATCAGGCTGATCAAGTCGGTGAAGATGTGGCAGCGGTCGTACTTCTACGTGAAGAACGTCTCCGCGGAGGGTGATTGGGTCAACCTGCCGGCTTACCTAGCCGACCCGCCGGTTGGGAGGCAGCCCAACTGGTCGCACCCCCCCCGGACGTTGACGCCTGCAGGAGTCGGCGCGGTTGCGTGGCTCCGACTGCTGGCGCAGTCGGAGGGCCTGACTGGGCCGGACTTCTGGCCGCCCTCGTGGCGCGTCGAGTGCTTCCCCTCCAAAGTCGCTCCACAGGATCTGTCAGATGAGCGGGCACCAGGACCCGAGTCGGATGTGCACCAAGGAGATACCTCACGAGGAGGCAGCCTACATGGTGAACGAAGAGTGGCAGTTCGGCAAGGAGCCATATTCACGTGCTGCCCCTCTGCCTCTGGTGAGTCGTTTTCGTTCTCTCTTTTTCTTCGATTCTCCTGACATCTTTACTGCCGAGTCCATCTTGTCCGTTCTGACCAGTTGGCTTTGGTCATAACCCCCCTCCAGCCAGCAGCCGACATCGTGGGGCTGGACCACGAGTTCCTCCCCGATCGAGCGAAGAGCTATGTGGACGATCCCGACTTGGGGGCGGCGGCCCTGGAGGACGACGCCGAGGAAGGAGGCGGCGCAGCAGGTGGCCCGAGACTTGGGGCCAGTCTCGAGGACTACCCTGATGATGACGAGGAGGTCGCCCTGTGCCACCAGCCAGGAGCCGGCCAGCCGGGCACGGGCTCGTCAGCCCCGCCGGACGCTCAAGGCGGCGGCAAGAAGCGCAGGGCCGGGACGAGCCTGTTCGGCAGTCGGCCGAAAAAGCCCAAGGGCTCAGCCGCGGCGACCAAGAGGGATGAAGCGGCCGCAAAGGCCAGCCGCTTCCGCAAGGTGGTGAAGACGCGACAGCTGATTTTATCGTAAGTACTACCTTCCTTTGTGCCTTTACATTTCTTTATTGTGTCTGTCTGAACTCCCCTTTACTTTATTTTCCCGGCTTTAGGGCCCCGCTCTCTCTTGAGAAGTCGGCCACCGGCTCCATCGTAAAGTTGATGGAGATCTCCTGCACCACCCGACGGATTGATCTCGCTGCCGACCTCTGGGAGGCGACGGAGCGGAACGCGCGGGAGGCGCGCGAGGAGAGGGAAGCCGCCCGCCTGAAGAAGGCGGAAGCCGACAAGGCGAAGGCTGCCGCTCTGAAGATGCTCTGAAGAAGCTGGCGGAAGCGAAGAAGAAGCGCGCCGAGGAAGCCGCTCACTGCTGGTCGGCGGTGTTTGTCGTCCCCTTGAACTCTGCGCCACCGCCATCGTAGTTCACGGCGCATACTGGGGAAGTTGGCAATGAGAACCCGGTCATGGAGAGGGACGCCGACGTCACCGCCACGCCGGAAGTCATTGTGCCGCCGCCGCCCTCCGGAAGCGCGCCAGGCAGGTAACCAGCGGACCCGCCAGTGCCGCCAACCAGAGGTGTGGCGGCGACGGGCCTGGCCCTCGAGGTTGGCACACCGACGCGCCGCCGTCTCGCGAAGGCGGCCTCAATACTGCTCCCTTTGGAGACCAGCGTTGAGAGCTCCACGCTCTTGGACACCGTGGTGTCGAGCGCCGTGCCCACCGGGTGGGTGTGGGGAGGCGGGACAGGCCCGTCGAACCGGGCGCTCTTGGACGTCCAAGCCAAGCTCCGGGCCGAGGGCGATGCCATCAAGGAGTGCACCAAGGCATATCTGGCGTCGCGAACAGCCATCTGGGTACACATCCTTTCTTTTTGTTTTTGCTTTCCTTGTTTTTCTTTGTGGGGGCGCGCCAGCGCACCCACTAGGTGTAGTCCCCGAGTTTCAGGCCGGCTGCTGAGCAGGCAGCTCGGAACTCTAATCGGTGAGCTCCAAGTACCAACACTTGTTCTGAAATTTTGATGCAGGATTAACACAATCTTCGTGTGACCTCCTTCAACGCCAATGTTGAGGAGCTGGCCAAGCGGACCGCCGACTTGTTGGACAGCCGGGGTAAGTCTTCTTCTTTTTCCATGGAGGCGCACTAGCGCACCCACAGGCTGTAGTCCCCGAGATTCGGGCCGACTGCTGAGCAGTCGAGCCGGACTCCCGACGACCTTTCTTCTTTGTTGACGACTGACACCCCTCCCTTTCCTTCTTCAGAGGCTAACGCCGCCCTTCAGCAGCAGCTAGGCGAAGTCAACACCGCGCTGCGCATCAAGGAGCAGTGCGGCCGGCTGACGGAGGAGCGCGACCGGCTGGCTACGCAGCTGGCGGAGCAGAAGGAGCTGCTCTAGAGGGCCCAGAAGGAGGCGGAGAACAAGGAGGCCGCCCTTCTTGCCGAATTTGCGTCCGAGCGCTCCTCCTGGACTGACAAGGAGGCGACGCTGGTCTCCGGCTTCCAAGCAATCGAAGATCTTGTTGATGGTGAGCTTCTCCTCGTTTCCTTTTCTAGGCTGCCGACTGCTGGCTGAGTCGGCCTTAAACTTTTAACATTGTTTCTTCGCTCTTCTTCCTTAGCAGACTTCTTCCCCAGCCATTCGGATGCCGCCAATCAAGCCATCGAGGCTGATCATGAAGCACGGAGGGCGGACGGTGCACAGATCGCCGCCAATGCCCCCTGAACTCTTGGCGAGCACATTCTTAGCATCGAGGCCCGCCTTCGGCCGGCCCACCGGATGCTGCGCCGGCTTCAACGTGTCGGCGCCCAGGCGATTGCCGCCCTGTCGCCGGATATGCATGCACCGTGCACCCCCAGTCGGACTGTCGACTGGCTGGAGGTAGCAGCCGGCCGTCTTGAGGCCTGGAAGGGTTCTTCGGCCCGGGCTGGAGCACGCCGGGCTTTAGAATTCGCCAAGGCGTGGTATCCTGGGCTGAGTTTAGCCCGTTTAGCCATGTTCCGGCTGGAAGCTCAGGCGGAGCTGGCAGCGGTGGAGGACGATCTTGTCAAGCGCGTCGCGTCAATCGCCGAGTACACCGACACCAGCATCTTCATCCCAGAGCGGGCTGAGAACGGCGATGAGGCGCCGCCGGAGTGGTTCGGGCTGAACCCGGACGACGGCGAGGACTCGGCGGAGGTGATCGACTCAAGTGGCGAAGAGGAAGGCAAGGAGGAGGCGCCAGAGGTCGAGGCAGACGGCCAGCCCCAGCTCGACCGCGCCTCTAGCAACGAGCCGCGCCCAACTGAGCCAGCTCTCGCCAGAGGTGATCAAGCGGAGACCAACCAGCCGGCCGCCCTGGAAACTGGCACCGCCGACCCCTCCGGTCCTCCGAGTCCGTCCACAGCTTCCTAGGCGGCCACTTTATCTTTGTTTTACCTACTTAGCAGTTTCGATGAACTTGTTATTTTGCACAGTTCCACCCATTGGGTGTATCTTGAACTTCTATTTGATGATTCGGCCAAGGGCCTTTTTATGTAAATATTTATCCGCATTTTATCTCTTCTTACTTATTGCTCTTTGACTTTTTCCTTTACCGCCTTCCCTTGGTTGCCGTCTTGCCAGTCGGACAGCCGCTCTGCGGACTGCCGCTGGATCAAATACTTGGCTTCTTTGGGAAATCAAGTACTTAGTGACGGTGTCCTGGACTAGGGGGTACTCACCACGTCATCTCCCGAACTGTTAGATTGTGTCGAGGACCCCCATGGCCGTATACTCATGGGCTAGTTCGGACAGCTGCCGCATACAAGGAAGATTCCACAAGACTTGGTGATCAAGACAAGGACTCCTCCCCACCGGCGTATTCGGCTATGACTCTTGTTATCCTAGGCCTCTAGTGCATTATATAAACCGGGGCCAGGCAAGTCGATAGACAACATACAGAACAACAATCATACCATTGGCTAGCTTCTAGGGTTTAGCCTCTCCGATCTCGTGGTAGATCTACTCCTGTACTACCCATATCATCAATATTAATCAAGCAGGACGTAGGGTTTACCTCCATCAAGAGGGCCCGAACCTGGGTAAACTTCATGTCCCTTGCCTCCTGTTACCATCCGGCCTAGATGCACAGTTCGGGACCCCCTACCCGAGATCCGCCAGTTTTGACACCGACAATGGTGCTTTCATTGAGAGTTCCGCTGTGTGATCGACAAAAGGATCGATGGCTCGCCTGCAGATCAACTACGAATTTGGCGTCTTCGTCACCAGTTCGACTGGTCACCTTGGTTCGACCAAGAATTGCGCCCCGTATTTGGATCACTATGTTCGGATGAGGGCCTTCATCAAACATCAACTCCGATCTCTATCAAGATCACGGAGGAATCATCTATGGAGCTCGGGGGCTCAACGTCAACATTGCCCTCAAGTGACCATGCTATTTTTTGGACAGTGAACTCCTATCTTCCGCCACCACCTCCTCGAGTATCGCTTTGACGATCGCTTTGGTGGAATTGTGCGGAATTGAGTCTATAACAACCCTGGAAAATTTCGTCGAGTGCCGATGGAGGAATCTCTGGCAATCCACGATATACCGGAGCCCTGTCAAATCTGGATAAGAATTTGGATGAGTTTAGGGCGTGGGGTCCAGCTTCTAGCTCGGACATCCTTTGGAAGATCCAACCGTTGATCGGCTGTGGAATTCCTATATCTACCACCTCTCAAAATTTCAGCTCGATCCGACCGTTCAAACTCCGGGAACCTTCTGATTAGTGCATCACTTTTCAGAACTGTTTTCTGCGCGAAAACGAATCCGACCCGAGTTCATCTTTTTTATGAACGGGATTTCAGACATCCCTTTTGAAAGTAGTTTTGTATGGGGTATTGTGTTTTGTTCCCGAACACATCACACTAACTTTAAGATCTTTTGAACATGATCTTCAACATCATGTTGGTGTCAAACCAGTCCGGCAATATTACTCCACGGCTGCCGAACTGCGCTAGACACGTCGTCACTTTCTTGAGCCAAGCTCAACTTCTTCGGATCATTATCTCGGCAAGCCGAATAAGAGTCCGGCATCGCGAAGAATAAATCATCACCAACATCGCCACCCCACGGATTACACGGAGCGGGCATACCGGCATCACCGCACGGTCGCTTCATCGAGCCGGCATCGACCACATCACGACCTGCATCGGCAGGACCGCACTATTGCTTCTTCAAGCAGGTGTCCATCACGCCGACCTACTTCGACTCATCGGCTGACATCGAGGCTTTGACATCTCGGCTGGACCGGGGGCTTCGCCATATCTTCATCAACCTATACTCCGGAGACTTCGGCGTCACTAGCCGACCAGCTCCGTCACGTTAACTAGACCGAGGGCTTTGCCTCGACGAGCCGACCTTTGCCAGCATCACCGTGCCGTCGCTTTATCGCCCATCAAGCAATGGGTGCGCGGATCGAGTCCCAATTTTGGGAATCACCTTCCTTCGGATTGCTACAACAAATAAATCAGGTCTATCAAATGGTGACCGCATTAACGATGGTCGCGTGGGGGTTCGATCAGTTTCCGTACATAGTCCGGGGAACGCCGCATCCGGAGCTCGGACCAACCTATGAATTCAGGCTTTGCCACGCCTTTACTACATCACACCGACGCCCTGCATCGACATTAACTTCGGGGCCAGGCCATATTTCTTCTATTCCTCACTTTGCATAAATTATTTATTATGCAACATTTTTTTATTATCATTATTACTATTATCCCTGGTTTGCACTATTTTTTGTGCACAGGAAAATGATCCGAGGACTTCGGCGTCACTCTGCCGGTCTGCATTGACCGTGCTATGTCACCACTTTGGTGTGTCGAGCTCTCTGCTCCGCCACCTCGGGACCAGCTTGTGGGATGGAATCTTGCCCCGCACCAAGCTCGGACCGCGTCATCAATACCGAACACATTAACCATCTAAGTCGCTTTAATGCTCAAAGTTTTAATTTTTAACTTGTGTTCGGTTCGACCAAGCATTATACTTTTTTGGAAAAAAGTTGCTTGTAAAAAATTTCCTTGTCCAAACTTTGTTTGTGACGCATAAATTCAAATACCCAATTCATTTGAGGGCTTCCTTCATGAAGCTTTTCCACTTGCATATGATTATACTTGTATGGCTTCGTTCGTTGTTCGTGTATTATGCCACAATATGCACCATATTTACTTAAGCGATTTGCAAGCTGGGTTGCCTCGCTCCTGTGTTTACCCCTACGTTCCCGATTGCTCGACTAGGGAGTAAAGGGAGCACCTCTACGATTGTCACGATCGGGTCGCCCGAGCCGGACCTCAGACTGGGTGAAGCCAAAAGCTAGCGCTCTTATAGTTTTCAATGATGGTCGGCACACAACAGAACTCATGAGTACAAAAAATCTATTGCACAAGTCTCATAATAACAATGAGCACCGAAGAAAGGTATCGGTGGGGGTACTATTTTCTTCGAAGATGCTTCTTACAATTCACGGTAATATAGCATAAGTTCCCTGAGCGCGCTTTGTCGTTTACAACCTTATGGCCTGATTGCCTGGTTATTGGAAACACCGTCGATATTCTCAACCGATGGAGTACATAACACTTTTTGGTCCTTGACCGAAGAGGGAGAAGCTGACGGTCGGTTAAGACACGTTTAATGTTCGGTTGAACATAGATATGATATAAGTACTTCGGTACATGCAATCATTCTTCTACCCAAGTCACTTGGGGGCTCTTAAGTTTATTTGAGCCGTTTTATAATAAGTGTTCTTCTTCTTAGTCGTTGCAAAGTTTTATTATTATTATTTATCACTCCTTTTTTCGACACGAGTGTGCGGTCACTAGCCGGGGAGCCTAATTTCTCTCTCAAAGCCGCTAGAATTTAGTTTGCTAAACTGGCCTGATGAGAAGTACTCCGCCCTCGGGATAGGAGGTTGAAGCCGTAGGCTGACCCACTCGAAGTCTTGAGATAGGATGTATCATGTTAAAGCATGACAGAAGCACTTCTTTTTCTAAGACCAACTTTCGGATTGGCACCGAACACTTGATATTGTTCGGACATCATGTTTTTACTGATGTTTCTTGGTTTTCCAAGCTTTTTGGCACTTTTAAACTATTTGTGCTTTTTCCAGCATTAGTCTCGCAGTGCAACGCCGGACACCTTAAGGGATTCGGCAAAAACATTCTCAGATATTGCTATATATGCATCAGTTTCGAATTGTGTCTTCGGTCAATAATTGGGTTACCCGGCTCCTTCACTTGCTTCCTACGTTCCGTTTCGTTCGGCTAGGCGTGCAAAGGGAGAACCACTGCGATTGTGCTTCCAGCTCACATGGTTAAGCACCTCAGTGGAGAAAGACGAAAACTGACTTTCACAATAAGCGTAAACTAGTCAGCGATCTGATGACTATGTTAAATGATGGGCCGTTCATAACATTGGCCGAAGTGTTTACGGCTTGATCCCGACTGTCGCCGAACACTACCGGGGGCTATTAACTGGTCTCCCAAACTAAATCCTCAATATTTTTCTCTTACATTAGAGCTGAGGTTTAATGATCGTGCTTAGCATGACAACCCAAAGAAAGGAACCGATAGCGGGACTATTTTCTTTCGAAGACATTTCTTCTGTTAAACAATAATATAACTCGTTGCGTACCTTTGTTTATAAAGCCGTATGGCCAGATTGCCTTGTTTGTTGTAAATCTTTGCCCTCATAAAGGCTTTATAAAGTAGGACAAACACTCCTCGGCTACTGGCCGAGGAGGTGGAAGCCAATGGTCGGTCAACAAAGTTTTGTACAATGCAGATCCGAGCATTAATGACGTAAAGTACTTGGATACATAGAGTCATTACACATAATTTGTGATTTTACTATGGATATTGATCCTTAATTCGGCCACCCGTGCCCGCATTAAGGCTCGGGGGCTACTGGGCTTCGAGCTTATTATTTACAAATATTAAAGGGGCACATTGATCCCCTGATCTGGTGTTACCACCCAACCAGTGTCTCGGGGGCTACTGCATTGCTTGTCCAATGCAGAAAATTTTATGTGCAATATAGTTTCCGAGGAGATTTTAATCCTCAGGTTGGTCGGCCGCACCCAACCTGAGTCTCGAGGACTGAGCACGCCGCTTTTAGTCTCCCGAAGTATTCTGCCGAGCTTGGACTTGATCCTCAGGCCGATTTTGCAAATCAACCTAAGTCTTAGCGGCTACTGGGATCAGCGGTCTTACATCATCCTTAAGGTGCATCTCGGGTTTTAGACCGATACACACCTTGAGGGCTACTGGCTATATATCTCGGCAGAGAATAAATTGAACCAATCAAAAATATTGACAAAAATCGGTCCACATTCGGGGTGGTGCACCACCTCGGAAGCAGTTCGACATAAAGCTCGGGCGCTAGTAGCTGGCTCAATAGAGGGCATTTCCGACATTAAGCTCGGCTAAACTCCTTCAAACTTCTTTGAACCAAGGTGATTTACGACACCTCGGATACAGTCCGGCGTTGGAGCTCGGATACACAGTCCGGCATTGGAGCTCACACACATGGTTCGGCGTTGGAGCTTGGATACAGTCCGGCGTTGGAGCTCGAATACATAGTACAACGTTGGAGCTCGGATACATTTTGGCGTTAGAGCTGGGAAGCGGTCCGGCGTTGGTGCTCGGCTGCAAAAGATACCTCGAATGTAGTCTGGCGTTGGAGCTCGGATGCAAGAGGACACTGCCGCCCAGGAACAACTTCAAACCCAAGGTGTGGCATAAAAATAACAAGGCATTGATAAAGGCCGGAAACTTAAAGGGGCTCCTCGGATACCCGACGTGTGAACTCGTCGAATGCATTTCGGCGATCCTCAAGATCGAAGATGAGAAGATTTGTTGAACAAGTTTTCAAGACCGTCAACCGAAGATGAAGAACAATTCGGAAGATTCGAGGAGCGTCCCTAACTTGAAGACCGGTTCAGGGGGCTACTGACGGTGTCCTGGACTAGGGGGTACTCACCAGGTCATCTCCCGATCTGTTAGATTGGGCCGAGGAGCCCCATGGCCGTATACTCATGGGCCAGTTCACACAGCTGCCGCATACAAGGAAGATTCCACAAGACTTGGCGATCAAGACATGGACTCCTCCCCACCGGCGTATTCGGCTAGGACTCTTGTTATCCTAGGTCTCTGGTGCATTATATAAAGTGGGGCCAGGCTAGTCGATAGACAACATACAGAACAACAATCATACCATAGGCTAGCTTCTAGGGTTTAGCCTCTCCGATCTCGTGGTAGATCTACTCTTGTACTACCCATATCATCAATATTAATCAAGCAGGACGTAGGGTTTTACCTCCATCAAGAGGGCCCGAACCTGGGTAAAACTTCATGTCCCTTGCCTCATGTTACCATCCGGCCTAGATGCACAGTTTGGGACCCCCTACCCGAGATCCGCTGGTTTTGACACCGACACTTAGCCTTTTAGAGTTTTTCGCAAGTTAATTTAAAAAATGGCAAGCCGGCTGCTAAAGAGTCGGTTGTAAAAGGCTAAAAATCGGCTTTAAACTATGAGCGAGCTTTGAATCCTTAGCCATTTTTCATATGGACCCCCATTCTACCTTACTCCTGCTCGCCAGACAGTCGCTCTGCGAGCTGCGGCTTCTAACAGGAGACAACTTAAGTGCCACACATTACTTGTCTGGCTGCAGGAAGTAGTTTCATAGCTCAAGGCGGTAAGTCCCCGGGCCGACTACTCGAACCCGGTGCCAGGTAGCATAACAAAGAATAACATACTCATAGGCATAATCTCTTTATCACATAGATAAAAGAAGGCAGTCCCCGAGCTCTTCTCGAGGGGCCCGAAGTCTTCGTACTTTAATACAAAAGCTAGCGTGATACATACTGCATTAACTGCAAAATATTCGGAGGAGGTTTGCATTCCATGGCCGCTCCGTCTCTTTGCCGGAGTCGTCCCTATTGCGTGCTCGGGGCTTCTGAGCATCGATCAGGTAGTAGGAGTCGTTGCCCAACACTTTGCTGATAATGAAAGGGCCTTCCCAGGGTGCTGAGAGCTTGTGCTGGCCAGCTGTTCGCTGAATCAGCTGGAGCACAAGGTCTCCTTCTTGCAAAGATCGCGGCTTGACCTTCTCCCAGCAGATCGACGTTGTCTTGACGTGCTTCCTCCGCTTCCTCCTCGGTGTACATGGTGATTCGGGGGGAGTCGAACTCTATGTCTGTTGGGATGACGGCTTCGGCACCGTAGATGAGGAAGAAGGGCGTGAAGCCAGTTGACTTGTTTGGAGTCGTGCGCAGGCTCCAAAGGATGGCTGGCAACTCATCAAGCCAGCAGCCTGCCGAGTGCTCCAGTGGCTCGACCAGACGAGGCATGATGCCGGACGGGATTAGGCCATTTGCTCGCTCTACTTGGCCGTTGGACTACGGATGGGCAACGGACACTAAGTCCAATCGGATGTCGTGCGTCGCACAGAAACGGGCCAAGGCACCTTTGGAAAAGTTTGTGTCATTGTCAGTGATGATGCTGTGCGGTATACCGTATCGAGTTGTGATGTCGGAGATGAAGGTCACAGCGGTCGGACCATTTAAACTCTTGATTGGTTTTGCTTCTATCCACTTGGTGAACTTGTCCACTTCGACAAGTAAGTGAGTCAAACCGCCTCGTGCCGTCTTGAATGGTCCGATCATGTTCAGGCCCCAAACAGCAAAGGGCCAGGAAATGGGAATAGTCTTGAGTGCAGAAGCCGGCTGATGAGGTTTAGAGTGGAACTTCTAGCACCCCTTGCATTTTTGGGCCAAAGACTTGGTGTCTTCAAGAGCAGTCGGCCGAAAGAAGCCATGGCGGAAAGCTTTGGCGACGAGTGCCCTCGAAGCCGCATGGTGGCCACACTCGCCTTGATGGATGTCCTTGAGAATTGCTTGGCCTTGCTCAGGCTCCACACAACGCTGGTAAACACCTGTGACACTGCGTCTTACGAGCTCTCTATTGACTATGGTGTACGCTATCGCCCGGCGTTGCAAGTCGAGCCGAGATCTCATCAGTTGGCAGCTCTTTGTTCACCATGAATTTGAGGATGGGCTGGGCCCATGAAGGTGCTGCAATTTCTGCAACAGCCAAGACTGTGACTTGGACGAGGGCGGTTGGGTCGGGAGGTGGCGGGATGGAGTTGGTAGCTGCTTGCTGTGTTGATGAAGTCCCCGGGCGGATTGGCGCAGTCCCCGGCCCGGGCCCTGAAGTCTTTGGGCTAACTGCCGCAGTCCTCGAGTTGGGTGCGACTGCCACGATTCCCGTGCCGCCTGCCGAAATACTCGTGCCGTCTGCGGGGGCTCTTGAGTCGGATCCGACTACTTCAGGAGGAGCCGGCACGAAGATGGAGTCTGACTACGGCGATGGCTTGACGGGCGGCTTGAGGAGGCGCTGGAGGGCGACGCTGGGCGGTATCGCCTGACGGGTGGAGCCGAATCACGCCAGGGCGTCTGCTTGGTCGTTGTCATTTCTTGGCACATGGAGAAACTCGCACCCCTCAAAATATTCGCTGAGTTGCTATACGAGGAAGCGGTAGCTTGCCATGTTTGCGTCCTTAACGTCCCAATCGCCTGACTACTGCTGGATCACCAAGTCGGAGTCACCATAGCACAGGATCCGGCAAATGCCGAGCTCTTTGGCTAGCCGGAGCCCATGAATGAGTTCCTCGTACTCGGCGACGTTGTTGGAGGCGGCGACATGGATTTGCAGCACATATTTGAGCTTGTCTCCCTTGGGAGAGGTGAGGACGCTGCCGGCTCCCAAGCCGGTGTGCATCTTGGAACCGTCGAAATTCATTTGCCAATGGGTGGAGTCGGGCGCTGGGGCGGTAGATACTTGGTTTCGGCCCAGTCGACGAGGAAGTCGGCCAGCGCTTGTGATTTGATGGCAGTGCGAGGTTGGTAGTAGATGGTGTAGGGGGCCAAATCTATGGCCCACTTGGCCACTCAGCCGGAAGCATCTCGGCTGCCGATGATCTCGGCTAGAGGAGCCGTGCAGACCACAGTTATTGGATGTTCTTGGATGTAAGGCTTCAATTTCTTGGAGGCAAAGTGCACACCATAGCACATCTTCTGGTAGTGGGGGTAGTTTTGCTTGGAGGTCGACAGCACTTCACTCAAATAATATACCGGTCTCTGGACTGGTAGCGCCTTGCCTTCCTCCTTGCATTCAACCACGATGACTATGCTGACTACTCGGCTGGTGGCAGCGATGTAGAGGAGCATGGGCTCCTTAGGAGTCGGAGCCGCATGGACAGGTGGAGTAGCCAGCATCTTCTTTAGTTGGAAAAAAGCTTCGTCCGCCTTATGGTTCCACTCGAAAAGTGGTCTTCTTCATGAGATGGTACAGGGGAAGAGCCTTCTCGCCCAGTCGACTGATAAATCGGCTGATGGACGCCAAAAAGCCGGTGAACTTTTGTACGTCCAGCAGTTGGACGGGTACCTCGATCCTTTCAATGGGCTTGATCTTCACGGGGTTGCATTCTATGCTGCGTTCGGAGACCAGGAAGCCAAGGAGCTGGTCGGCTGGTACTCTAAAGACACACTTCTCCGGGTTGAGCTTGATCTGGAATCGACGCAAGTTCTCAAAGGTCTCCTTGAGGTCTTCCAGCAGCGTTCCATGCTTCTTCGTCTTTACCACCACATCGTCCACGTAAACATGAGCATTTCTGCCGAGCTGCTTGAGGAGGCACTTCTGCATGCATCGTTGGAAGGTGGCGCCGATGTTCCTCAAGCCGAACCTCATGGTCATGTAGCAGAAAGCTCCAAATGGCGTGATGAAGGCAGTCTTCAGCCTGTCAGCTGGGTTCAACTTGATCTGGTGATACCCTGAATATGCATCCAAGAAACTCAACAGCTCGCATCCGGCTGTGGAGTCTATCACTTGGTCGATCCTTGGGGCATGCTTTGTTGAGGCTAGTGTAGTCAATACACATTCGACATTGATTTTTCTTCTTCAGTACCAGGACCGGGTTGGCCAGCCATTCTGGAAAGAATACTTCCATGATGAAGCCGGCCACAAGTAGCCGGGCTATTTCTTCTCCAACAACTCTCCTCTTCTGTTCTGACAAGCGGCGCAAAGGCTTTCTGACTGGCTTGTCATCAGATCGGACGTGTAATTTGTGCTCGGCGAATTCCGTCGGGACACCTAGCATGTCTTTGGGGGACCATGCGAAGATGTCTCGATTCTCATGGAGGAAATCGACGAGCTCGGCTTCCTATTTGCTGTCGAGGTTGGCGCCTATGACAGCGTACCTCTCTGGGTGCTCTGGGTCCAAAGGTATCTTCTTTGCTTCTTTGGCCGGCTTGAACGAGCCCTCAGCTTCCGACTCTATGGGATCAGGCGGCATCTCTTGCTGTTTGCTTGCCATCGCCACAACCCGGTCTAGCAGTCGCTTCTCTACTGCGATCACAAGGGACTCGGCCAGCCGACTGCTCTCTGATGCGTAGGCGGATGACTTCTTGTAGTCGCCAGTTATGGTCAGGATCCCCTTGGAACTCGGCATCTTCATCTTGAGGGAGGCATAGTGGGGGACGGCCATGAACTTGGCCAGGGCAGGCCGGCCAAGCAGTGCATGGTATGGGCTCTCTAGGTCCACCACCTCGAACCAAATTGACTCTCAGCGGAAATGATCTTTGTCTCCGAAGAGGACGTCGATCAAGATCTTGCCGATTGGTGAGCAGGAAAGGCCAGGAACTATGCCGTGGAACACCGTCCAGCTGGACTGCAGTTGCCTCTGCCTGATTCCTAACTTCTCCATGGTGTCTTTGTACAGGATGTTGATGCTGCTGCCGCCGTCTAACAGGACTCTGGAGAAGCGAGCAGCTCGTTTGTCCGTGGCAAAGGTGGCGCCCAAAACCTAGGCATAGGAGCCGGTTTTGGGCATTACTTCTGGGTGGTCAGCTCTACTCCAGCCGATGGGCTTCTCGGACCAATGCATGAACTCTGAGGTGTCAGATGCTACTGCATTCACCTCCTGCTGCTGCTGCCGCCTGCTGCGTCGATCGTCGGCCATGCTGGTGAACACAACATAAGCTCCCTGCTCTTCTGGGTACTCGTCTTGTACTGCGCCGACTGGTCTGACCAGCGGCTGTTGGGGCGGAGGAGGCGGCTACCCCGCAGGTGTGGGGGAGGCAAAAGTCCGTCTCCCTTGGCTATCCTAGTGAGCTAGTTGCATCTCCAAGTGGTATGGTTGGACGGCTTTGCGCCATTGTAGAACTTGCAGGGTCCATCCAAAGTCTGCTCATATGAGAAAGCCGACTGCCAGTTGGGCTTGCCGCCCTTCTGGCGTTTGGGAGGGGCTGCCCTTCCGGCTGCTAGTTTTCGACTGTCGCCACCTGCCGACTGGTGGAATTCGATGGTGGGGCTTTGCGCTTGTGGTCGTTCTGCGGTTGACACCGACTGGTGTCTCCGGTCGGGGTTCGAGGAGCCTGAGGAGCCACCTTGCCGGTCGCGCTAACTTGAATCTCCGTCTTCATGGAGGAGTCGGCCGTGGCGTACTTGTCCGCCATGATCAGCAGCTCGTCGAGGGTTTCCGGCTCGTCACAGAGAAGCTTGTGCTTGAGGAGGGTGCCCTCTCGGCATCCAGCAGTGAAGTACTTAATGGCCTGCACCTCGTGCACACCTTCGTAGGAGTTGCGAAGCTCGGCCCAGCGCGTGAGGTAGTCGCGGGTTGACTCGCTGGGGCCCTGTACACATAACGGGAGCTGGCGAGGCTTGGGAGGCCGCTTGTACGTGCTGGTGAAGTTGCGGACGAAGGCATCAGTGAAGTCGACCCAACTGTTGATGTTGCGGGGCCTTAAGGTATTCAGCCAAGTCCGGGCCGTGCCTTGGAGCATGCGCGAAACGTACTTCACGGCAACACGTTTGTTGCCATTTGCTATGCTGATGGCCGTGGAGTAGTCGACCAGCCAGTCTTCCGGCTTCACGGAGCCGGTGTATTTGGGTGTATCTCTGGGGAGCGTGAACCCTTTGGGGAAGGGCTCGTCTCGGATGCAGGGGCCGAAACACGACGGACCCAACTCATCTTCTTCTTCAAGCGCCATGAATCGGTGGAGACGGCGATCCGGTGGCAGGCGTCATTCTCTCCGACTCCCTCTCGGCGGCCAAGGTGGTCGCCGAGCGTCGGGTGATCAACAAGCAGCGGGGAGACTCGCCTTTCGCTTCGAGGGGGAGGATGCGGACAGTCGTCCCGTCGTTCCATTGTTCTTGGGCGGCCGTCTCGGTCGCGCTCTATGGTGATGCGAGTCCGACTGCGGCTGGCAACCGGCTCCTTGTCTTTTCTTCCACGGACGATGCCAGTTGGCGTCCGAGACTCCGCGCCTTGGTCTCGGCACGGAAGCAGGTTGTCATTCTGTCGGCGCGGCGCATCAATTTGGCAGCCGGCCTTGTTCTGCTCAGCAGCCGCGTCAAGGAGTCGCTGGACGCACTCCGTCATCAAGCGACGTTCTTCGCCCTCGAACTTGTCCAGCTCGTCCACTGCC
Source organism: Triticum aestivum (assembly GCF_018294505.1). Lineage (NCBI taxonomy): Eukaryota > Viridiplantae > Streptophyta > Magnoliopsida > Poales > Poaceae > Triticum > Triticum aestivum. Next base: position 513,458,123 of record NC_057794.1, read on the forward strand.
GCCTGGGCAGCTCGAATGTTCTCCGCGAGCGTGGTGTAGACGGGGCGATTCGCCCCGAACAGATCGGCGATAGCCGCGCCGCGCTGCTAGACCGTGCCAAGGCGGCTAGGCCTAGCCACCGCCGGCTTGCCGCCCACAACGCGGTCCATCTCGCGCTGGTAGGCTTCTGACAGGCATCTCATGCTGGCCAACTTTTTGGCGCCTTCGACTAGCTGAAGGTGGCGTGCCTCCAGCGTCTCGGCGTCGGCGTCTTCGGGGATGGGCGCCGCCGGGTCTTGTAGCGCCGTGTTGAGCGGGTTATAATCACCCCGGCCAGAGAGCTCGTCATGATCAATGACAAGCACTTCCGTAATGGTGCTTCTGTCGCTCTCCGCGCGAGGGAGCGGTTCGTCGTAGACCACCACGTTGGTGGGGAACGTGTCAAGCGACGCGGTGTCGGAGTCGACCAACATCGGATCGGTGGAGCCTATGGACTCCAAGTCTCCAGCTGGCTCGCTGGCGACGTGGAGTTGATCGAGGAGGCCCGCAAGGAGCCTCTCGGGGCCGCCCGTGCCTACGTCGGAAGCGGGCTTGTCGGAGAGGCGGACCTCGCCGACAAGATCGGCAAGGCAACTGGCCGCGCAGACGATTTCAGCGCCATGCAGCGTGTCGGCGCAGACTCCGTCTGGCATGCCGGGCTGGCTGCGCTCGCCAGGGAGAAAAAGGGTTCCCGTCCAGAACAGGTCTCCGGACGACGGTGCACTAGACCCCATGGTGGGCGCCAAATGTCGGGGGTTGGGTGCGACATATGCCAATGGATGGCTTATCATGGTGGGGGCGAGTAGAACGTCGCCGGTGCCTGGAAGCGGGATGAGGCATAGACACGAACGCCGACGTACTTTACCCAGGTTCGGGGCTCTCCTAGGAGATAACACCCCTAGTCCTGCTCTGCGGGGTCTCCGCATGATCACTAAGGCAAAATGAGTACAAAGGTGCTCCTCGAGCTGTATCTGTGGTAGGAGAAGGTAGGGCCAGCTCTCTCCTTCCTCTAAGCTCTGGTCTAGATCTAATGAATCGGAACCCTTTGCATGGGTGCCCTGGGGGGTTTATACAAGCCTACGCCCCAGGGGTACAATGGTAAACTGTATGGACGCAGGGTCCAGCTGGCAGTATCTTCTCCTGCGGGCCCTCCTGCCGACTGCTGGGGCCCGCCAATTGGTGGCCCCAGTCGACTGGTCTGGTACGGAGCTGACAGGCCGCACCCGTCGCTAGCGGGTCCTGCCGGCTGCTGATTACTGTAGCCGTGCTTCTAATGATGCAGGCTTGGTCATGGGGTCGCAGCAACAGTCCTGCCGCCTGGCGGGCGATTACTGTAGCCACTCCCCGTCTCGTCTGGTTGATGGCGCGTGGGACCCATGGGAGGGGCAGGCCGACTCCTGCTGGCCGGCTCCCTTCGGGTCTGACTGGTGGTGCCCTTGCCGTCTTCTGAACTCTCACTGACCGGTAGGGCCCATCATCCATGGACCGTACCGGCAGGCCATCATGGGTACAGGACTCCGCCCACTATTGCTGACGTTAGGGATGGCATGGCAACAGTGCTGCGCCAGACGGAGATCTTCGCTGGCACAACACACTGTGTCCTGGCCATCCCCTGGAAAAGGGGAGGGAGTGGGCTTTACTGTCGCCACTCCTTGTCACATCCCCCTTGATGAGGGCATGGGCTTTGCCGGTGTCGTGGGCCGACTCCCCATGGCTGGCTTCTCCGGAAGCCGCCAGTCGGAGTCGGCCTGTCTTGATCTAATCTCTAGGACTCGGACACAGCCGGCTGTTCCTCCAGGCGCTCTCTTGAAGTCGGCTCCCCGTCTGTTGTCTCGAGGGGCGCAGTCAGCCCCGATGTCTTGAAAGGTTATGGGCTCGGGTTAGCCTACCCGTGGCCCATTACTCCAACAATGAGTATTACAAGAGTTGATCTACCACGAGATCGTAATGGCTAAACCCTAGAGGTCTAGCTTGTATGGCTATGGTAATGAATATATCTCCCCCCTCCGGACTAAGTCCTCCATTTATATAGACACCGGCAGGATTTAGGGTTACACAAGGTCGGTTACAAAGAAAGGAATCTACATATCTGGTCGCCAAGCTTGCCTTCCACGCCAAGGAGAGTCCCATCTAGACACGGGAGCTGAGAGTCCTGCATTAGGGGGTATCCGGACAGCCGGATTATATCCTTTGGCCGGATTGTTGGACTATGAAGATACAAGATTGAAGACTTCGTCTCGTGTCCGGATGGGACTCTACTTGGAGTGGAAGGCAAGCTAGGCAATACGGATATGTATATCTCCTCCTTTGCAATCGACCTTGTGTAACCCTAGCCCCCTCCGGTGTCTATATAAACTGGAGGGTTTTAGTCCATAGGACAACATACAATCATACCATAGGCTAGCTTCTAGGGTTTAGCCTCTCCGATCTCGTGGTAGATCAACTCTTGTACTACTCATATTATCAAGAATAATCAAGCAGGACGTAGGGTATTACCTCCATCAAGAGGACCCTAACCTGGGTAAAACATCGTGTCCCCTGCCTCCTGTTACCATCCGCCTTAGACGCATAGTTCGGGACCCCCTACCCGAGATCCGCCGGTTTTGACACCGACATTGGTGCTTTCATTAAGAGTTCCACTGTGCCGTCACCGTAAGGAAGGATGCCTCGTCTCGTTGTTAAAATTTACATTACCGCCGTGGGAGCTCTGGCTATCGGCCAAACTCTCTGGCTTGGCAGTTTCATCATGACCGCCCGTTCGGCCGCTGCACCGACGATGACCTCTCGGGTCATCAAAAATGGCCTCCATGTCAGCTCGGAATTAGCCGAGTAGATGGATCCAATGGAGCTCTCTTCCCTAAACAAGCTCTTGGATCGTATCGCCGCCTCGGGAGTCGCCACAGACTATGATCGGATTGGGCTTAAACCCGATCAAAGGGAGATTAACTCTCCACCGGTCACCCACCATATTGCGGTAGTGGAGGAACAATGCGGCGATTCTTCCTCTATTTTGAGGACTAACTATGTCCGGATTCCCGAGCTCTCGAGCCGGATACCCGCTTACGGAAGGACATCACCCAAGCCCTGAACCTAGAATCAGGCAGCGGGCCAGACTTATCGGGCAACACTTCGGAACCCGAACTTTCAAGATTGGAAACTCCTCGGCCCCTGGGTCTTAGATCGGGTAGGGGTTCGTACTCAAATCCACCCACCCACCTAGACATAAATGATCTTTCCCACACCAGGCAAGAGCCCCATGAAACAGTACATCATTATTGGGCCAGATTCCTCCTTGTGATGAACAAGGTTAAGGACTGTCGCGAGGAAGACGCGGTCTCATTTTTCTGCAATAATTGCACGGACAAGGGAATCCTTAACGCCTTAAGTCACCGTGACATATCACGCTTCGCTGACTTGGCGTCCATAGTACGAAAGTACTGTGTGATGGAAAGCGCTCGGAAAACCGAAACAAAATTTTGGGATAATCTGGCTCAGAATATACACCCAGTCCAAAGTAAAAGGGTGCACTATCATAAGACACCCGAGTTAGTTACAAAGAAACAAAAACCCTCAACAGAGCATGGAACCGTATTGGAGGGATGGCTTAACGGACGCTGCAAAATTCATAGTACAGCGGATACCATACCAACACACAGCCTTAGAGCATGTTGGATACTCTGGCAGGTGGCCAAAAGTGGTGAGGATCTTCTTATCCCAAATGCCACAGAGCACCATCCCGTGGATAATAATACGGTATTAAAAGTTTTTGAAACCTTCGCATCAAATAATAGGTGCAAGCGAATACTCTACAGCCTCGCCGAAATCTGCCACGTGGCAGCAATGAATCCATGGAGTGACACGGCTATTACCTTCAATGCCAGTGACGAACCTAAATTCCAAACTGCCCGAGCACCGGCAGCACTGGTCCTCAGTCCAATTGTGGACGGCTTTCGACTCACCAAAGTACTCATGGACAGCGGCAGTGGATTAAACCTCATCTATGAGGAAACTCTTCAAAAAATGGAAATAGACTGGAACCACATTAAGCAAAGCAGCACAACCTTCAGAGGAATCATCCCCAGTCGGGAAGCACGCTGTGCTGGGAAAATCACACTAGATGTGGTATTCGGCACGCCGGAGGACTATAGGTAGGAAGAAATTACATTCCATGTGGCTCCATTCAGCAGTGGATACCACGCCCTTTTAGCACAGGAGGCGTTCACGATCTTCCAAGCCATAGCCCATTATGGGTACATGAAGCTCAAAATGTCCGGGCCCAACGGAATCATCACTCTCGCTAGTGATCCGGACACAGCACTCCGCGCCGAAAACAAAATAGCCACATTGGCCCTCGAGGCATTATCCGAAGCCCTTTCGGCCGAGGAATTAACTGCGCTATGCTCCATGGTGGACAGGGACAACGTAATACTTGACAAGAGATCCAAGTCCACCTCTTTTAAACCAGCGAATGAAATAGTCAAATTCCAAGTCCACCCAACGGACCCTACAAAAACAGCCTCCATCGGGGCACAGTTAAACCCTGTCGTGGACGCCGCACTACGAGAGTTCCTGCGCGAGAATTGGGACATATTCGCCTGGCACCCCTCAGAGATGCCAGGAATCCCACGCAGGCTGGCCGAGCACAGCCTCAATATCCTAAAGGGATTCAAGCCGGTCAAGTAGGCTCTTCGGCATTTCTCTGAACCTAAGAGACAGGCCATGGGAGAGGAACTAGCCAAGTTATTGGAGGCCAGATTCATTAGAGAAATAAAACACCCGGACTGGCTAGTAAACCTGGTGATGGTACCAAAGAAGGACAAATCATGGCACCTATGTGTCGATTTCAAGGACCTCAACAAGGCTTGCACAAAGGATCCCTTCCCCCTCCCCCACATGGATCAAATTATCGAAGCTACCGCAGGACACGAGTCATTGTGTTTTCTCGACGCATACTTCGGCTACCACCAAATCAAGATGGTGGAGTCCGACCAAGCCGCAACGGCATTTATCACACCATACAACCCCTTCTGTTTCAACACAATGCCTTTTGGTCTCAAAAACGCCGGCGCAACATATCAGCGCATGATTCAGACATATCTGGAGAAATAGATCGGCAAAACAGTAGAGGCATACGTAGACGATGTGGTCGTCAAAACCAAACACGTCGACTCTCTAATAGATGACTTGAGGCTCACATTCGACAACCTCCGAACATACGACATCAAGCTCAATCCGGAAAAATGTGTTTTCGGCGTACCAGTCGGAAAGCTCCTGGGTTTCATTGTCTCCAGTAGATGAATTGAAGCTAATCCGGCCAAAATCTGAGCTTTGTCACAGTTGGCTACCCCAACAGACCTCAAACAAATCCAGAAGTTAACTCGATGTGTGGCGGCTCTAAGCCTCTTTATCTCCTGCTTAGGAGAAAAGGCATTACCCCTTTATCGCCTCCTTCGGCGTGCCGAACACTTCGGTGGACGGATGCTGCCACAGCCGGATTGGAACAAATAAAGGCCATATTGGCAACCAAACCAATCCTGGCCGCGCCAAACATCAGCCAGCCAATGTTGTTGTACATTGCGGCAACTCATCAGGTTGTAAGCGCAGTGCTCGTCGTCGAACGAGAAGCGGACGGACATAAATTCCCTCTTCAAAAGCCGGTATATTATGTATCCACTGTCCTCACTCCATGCAAATCACGGTACCCACATTATCAAAACATAGCCTATGCAGTATTCATGGCATCCCAAAAGCTGCGACACTACTTTCAAGAGTGCTCGATTACAGTAGCCTCGGAAGTGCCACTTAATGATATTATAAACAACCGCGACGCCACGGGCTGGATTTCCAAATGGGCCATTGAGCTCCTCTCGTTCGACATAACATACAAAACTCGGCGAGCCATTAAATCGCAAGTATTGGCCGACTTTGTCGCCGAATGGACGGCAGCCGAACTCCCTAAAGAGTATGACGCATACTCCAATTGGATCATACACTTCGATGGCTCCAAAATGCTGGCTGGTCTGGGGGCTGGCATTGTCCTGATGTCCTCAACTGGAGATACAGTGCAATACATACTGTAGATACTATATACAGACTCCAACAATGCAGCCGAATACGAAGCCCTGTTACATGGTCTTCGGATGGCAGTTTCCATGGGCATTCAACGCCTAGAGGTGCGTGGGGATTCGAACCTTGCAATATCCCAAATAAATGGAGTCTTCGATGCCAAAGATCCAAAGATGGCGGCCTATCGAAACGTCGTCCTAAAGATGTCAGCTCGGTCGAGGGGCTCGAATTTCACCATGTGGCTCGGGAAAACAATCAGGCGGCGGATATCCTCGCATGCATTGGCGCAAAACATGATGCGGTCCCCCCCAACATCTTTTTGGAGAGATTGTTTAAGCCATCCATGGTATGGGAAGGGGACACCGCTAACAATAGTCCGGACCCGGCCAAAATGCCCGATATCGAACACTCTAACATAATCGGAGGCTCTGCCACCAAAATAACACCTTCAGCCCACGTCATAATGGCCATCATTGCCCCATGGACAGAACCATTCTTGGCCTACCTAACTAGGCAGGAACTTCCTGCGGACCAAAAATGAGGCACACTGCATAGTGTGACGATATAAAGCCTACACGGTCCACGAGGGAGAGCTGTATAAAAAAAGCACTACCGGAGTCCTTCAAAGGTGCATCTCCGAAGAGGAAGGGCGGAAGCATTTGGCAGAAATTCACGCCAGACTTTGCGGCCATCACGCGGCAGCCCGGGCCCTTGTAAGCAAGGCCTTCTATACAGGGTTTTATTGGCCGACGGCCCGGGCAGACGCACATGACTTGGTCCAACGCTGCACCGGTTGCCAGCTTTTTGCAAACCAAAGCCACATGCCACCCACCGCCCTCCAAACAATCCCCATTACCTGGCCCTTCGCGGTCTGGGGGCTTGACATGGTTGGACCCCTTAAAGGGGGAACCCTTAAGAAAAATACTTACTGGTCATGGTGGATAAATTCACCAAATGGATAGAAGCCAAACCTGTTAAAACAGCCGAATCTGGACCGGTGATAGACTTTATATCCGGGGTCATACACCATTATGGCGTCCCCCATAGCATCATCATTGACAACGGCACGAACTTCACAGTCCATGAGGTAAAACTCTGGTGTAGCAACATGGGCATCAAGCTCGATTATGCTTCCGTTTATCACCCACAAACCAACGGCCAAGTTGAGCGAGCAAATGGTCTTATCATGAGCAGCATTAAACCCAGATTAGTGCGGTCCTTAAAGGAGTCTAACACGCACTGGGTAGAGGAGCTCAACTCCATACTCTGGGGGCTGCGAACCACGCCAAACCGTACTACCGGATATACACCCTTCTTTATGGTGTACGGTGTAGAGGCAGTTCTGCCCTGCGACATAATTAATGACTCACCTCGAGTGCGCATGTACGAAGAAAGAGAACCCGAGCTCGACCGGCAGGACAGTCTGGACACCCTAGAGGAGGAGCATGACATGGCAAAAGCCCATTCCGCATTTTATTAGCAACAGGCTCGCAGATACCATAGCAGAGAAGTACGGGCCAAAACTTATAACGTTGGCGAGTTAGTTCTACGCCTGTCGGAGAAGAAAAAGTCCAAGCTCGAGCCCAAATGGGAAGGTCCCTTCATTATTCACCAAGTTCTAACCGGTGGAGCGTACCGTCTGCGGGATGCATCGAATAATCGACTTGAGCCGAACCCATGGAACGCAGCCAGGATTCGAAGATTCTACACCTAGCGCTGCACTTTATGTTCGTCTCCTTCCTCTGACCATCTTTTGCATATACATTATATGTCCTTTTTCTCTTTCTTTCATTTATTCTTTCTCTAGGCCTTCAAGGGCCAACTTGTGCCTCACTTGCACATTATAGATGCGCTAACCGTGCTCATTATACCTGGGGGCTTCTTACACAGAAGCTTAATTATCTATCTGGGCTTCATGCCCAGCACATGTGTTATTCTTCCACATGTACCTTTTCTTCGCCATTATATGCATCGATATGACTTAAGTTTTGGCCAAGCTGGGTTGCCTGGCTCTTGTATTTATGCCCTACATTCCCGTTAATTCAGCTAGGGCATAAGGGTAGCACCTCTGCGATTGTTACTGCCGGGTCAGCCAGATGTGTACCTCAGACTGGGTGAAGCCGAAAGCTAGCGTTCTTAAGGGAATATTCGGTCGGTGAACAAAAGATGATTTTTATTTATTTTCCATATGTGCCCCCAAATGTTTTTTGCCTGCGTTTCCCCTCGCAGTCCGGACATGCACTTTAGGGAATGCGTACTCAGGGAAAGGAACCCTTAACAGAACTATTCTCCCTGGAAGATGTTTCTTACTACCCATGTAATATAACATAACTAGTTGGGCACTTGTCTGTTCAAGCACTAATGACCCCTACGCCTGGTCTCCATGCATACCCCGGTTTTTATATAACTGAACGGGTATTCGGACACACTCCGGACTATTGGGTCCCAAGGTTGAAGCGAAAAGGTCCGCCATGACAAATGATTTACAATCCGGCTAGAAGGCATTATACATGTCACTTTAATTACATAGTCATGCAGACTGACTAAATTCCTCTTCTATACCATCCAACAGGCGGTCTAACCTATAACCCTGTTGGGAATACTTTGCGGCTAATTCTACTTGCCCATAGACTAATCTAACGGGGATATCTTTCCCATCGGGCCCCATAGGTCCGACCTCGGCCATTTGATTTGGGTCAGCCTTGGTATACCACGTCTTCACCATGGCCCAGGATTCCATGGCACCTTGACGGCAGGCAGATATCTTCCATAATCGGAAGCGCCACCGTGCTCCCTTGAGCTTCTCCGCAAGCTCTCCAATACCTTCTGGCAGGGAGACGGACGGCCACAAGGCCTGGGAAATACCTTGCATCACCCGCCAAACTTGTTCGTGCAGTTGTGAGAGCTCGGGTAGAAGATCACCCGCAGACCCGGGCATCTCCTCCGTGGGACGACCCGTCAGCATACCTGCAGACATAACTCTATTAGCCGGCTTCTCCGCCGATCCCTTTTTTTTAATGGTTCATTCAAGCACTTACTAAAAATGCCGCGCCGAGGCCGCTTATTCTCCTTCTCGGAGTCTGCAAGCTGGGCTCGAACCTCTTCCAGCTCCACGCTCAGCTTAGTATTGGCGTCTTGGAGATTGTTTTTCTCCCGCCTGACCTCAGTCAGCACGCATTCGCCAGCCTTTAGCTGTCGTACGGCATGTTGTTCCTCCGGATTCATCTGCACTATCTACTGTTAGATCTGTAGCCACGCCACATGCTATATGGTACCTATCATTCTTTGAAACAAATGTTACCAGGTGGGGACTTTTTAGGTTCCTTCAATGCGGCAACGGCGGCCCGAAGTTGGGTTTTGCATTCCTCTAGCTCCTGTGACAGTCGAGTATTCTTCTCTGTAAGAACCTGCACAATAGATGATCCTTAAATCAGTTCTGCTAACTGTTTCAAGTCTCAGGGGCTACTGATACATATAATCATCAGATTTGCTTCCCCATACATCCCTTACATACTGGTCTGTGGCTCTGGCTAGACCACTTTGAGCAGCACGGAGGTACGCGTCTCCGGAATTGAAGACATCAAATGCCTCTGGGGAGAAGCAAGCGTCACGGAGTACGGCTCGGCGACGCCTATGATTCATGGCGCTCTCCACTTCTGAATTTGTAGCGGATAGTCTATCCGCATCCTCTGTAGGAGGAGTATCCGGCGTCCGCCCCATGTCGACTTCCGCCTCTATGTCCGGCCTTGGAGCCCGACTGGTGGAAGCATGATCGGCAGCCTCACCGGACATATTCCGGCGAGCGTTTTTTCTATTAAAGAAACATGGGCATCATTACATTTTGAGAAAGACGACAACCACGGAGCGGGGTTTTTTCATACCTCTATGCTAGCGTCTCCGTCCTGACCGCCTTCCTTTTTGCCCTTCCCGACCTCAGTGCCTCTTGTTGGCGAGTTGCTGTGGGTTCCGCGCAGCGTCCCGAAGGCCTTCCCTGTAAAACACCATATGTATATGGTAGGTGAAGTGTCTAAAAGGGGATCGTAGGTTTTGGAGTTGGGATTTTTGGTTTTCTTACATGCGCACGGGAAGCAGTCCGGGATAGTCGGCCGTAATGGCCACCATGGCGTCATCACAGCTTACTTGATAGAACTGCCGGTCTATCAGCTCCACGAATATGTCCGGATCTTCTTCGAGTCCGGGACCGAAGGCCCGGTCAGGGTCCTCTAGTTGTGGGGATGGGCTGTTGACCTCCCTTATGGCTTTCCGTAGTTCCTTCCGCACAATGGCAAGGTGAATACCTACGACAAAGAACGCGGGAAGAATGGGAGTAAGGAGATATAACTCACCCAGCTTGGAGGGTTGTACATGGAGAATCCATCTTGTGGCTTGATGCGGATGAACTCTTCTTCCTCTCCCTTGAACAATTCGGACATAATTTTTGCTAAAGCAGCAGCGTTGTCCGGACCCTTACGCCCGCAACGGGTGGCGTCATCTTCCCCGTTAAAACACCACAGGGGGTGCCCTCGATATTGAAGTGGTTGCACTCCCCGCATTATGCATATTGACATAACCTCGATTACTGTCAATCCTAATTGAGCCAGCGCTTTAATATGGTTCATCAGGTAAAGGACTTCTCCATTGTCTTCCTCCTGGGGGCTCCGTGGGTGCCAACTTCGGTGTTTCTTCAGAGGAGCATTACTGAACTCAGGAAGACCCCGCCGAACAGGGTCCAGAAGGGGGACGTCCTCCATACAAAACCATTCCGATGGCCAGTCTTCGGACGTCTTCTTCGGAGTACCGGATAGGTATCCGGTTTCGGCGATGCGCCATATTTCGGCTCCACCCAATTGATAAAGTGACCCCTTCTGTGTGCGAGGGACGAGGCAAAATAACCTTTTCCACAGCTCGAAATGAGCCTCACAGTCCAGGAATAACTCGCAGAGGGCAACATAGCCGACGATGTGTAAAATGGAAGCAGGGGTGAAATTATGCAGTTGGAGGCCATAAAACTCCAGGAGCCCGCGGAGGAATGGATGAATTGGAAATCCGAGTCCCCTTAATAAATAAGGAACAAGGCATACCCTCTCCCCCTTAGAGGGGCTGGGGAAGCTCTCCGCTTGCTCCCCGCCATTGTAGGTGGCGAGCCCGGCTCGGACGGGCACCATATACGCTGGAGGGAGAGATCCCTTAGTCTGTAGTTTGACTAATCGACTGTGTGGGACTGAACACCTCTCCCAATCACTGGGCTTAGGGCTATGGGGGCGGGAGGAGGAGCTGTGGAGGTCGGCCATGCTGGAGTGGATCTTTCGGAAGCGCGCTCCGATGGATTCTCGCTGGGGGAGGATGGATTGGATTGGATCTAAGAATCCCCATCCCTTTAATAGACAATTTATTTATCTAGCTAGGGGGGCGAATGTAAAAATGCCCTGGCGCCTCGTATTCATTCGACGTGTGGGAGATAGCCCTTATTGGGCGCAGAAGCCAAGAGGTCCAACATTTCTGGGTCCGGACACTGCTTAACAAACGTTCGAAATTTGGAGAAGAACCCACCTTGCAATGCCGAAGACAACACTACGCGCCGGAGTCATCATCATTGAAGCTTGGTTCGGGGGCTACTAAGGGAGTCCTGGATTAGGGGGTATCCGGATAGCCGGATTATATCCTTTGGCCGGTTGTTGGACTGTGAAGATACAAAATTGAAGACTTCGTCTCGTGTCTGAATGGGACTCTACTTGGCGTGGAAGGCAAGCTAGGCAATACGGATATGTATATCTCCTCCTTTGTAACCGGCCTTGTGTAACCCTAGCCCCCTCCGGTGTCTATATAAACCGGAGGGTTTTAGTCCATATGACAACATACAATCATACCATAGGCTAGCTTCTAGGGTTTAGCCTCTCCGATCTCATGGTAGATCAACTCTTGTACTACTCATATTATCAAGAATAATCAAGCAGGACTTAGGGTTTTACCTCCATCAAGAGGGCCCGAACCTGGGTAAAACATCGTGTCCCCTGCCTCCTGTTACCATCCGCCTTAGACGCACAGTTCGGGACCCCCTACCCGAGATCCGCCGGTTTTGACACTGACAGGTGCAGTCTTGGGTCTTCATATCTTCACAACCCATCAGTCCGGCCCATATTTAACAAGGCGGACGCCCGAGGACCCCTTAGTCCAGGACTCCCTCAGGGGCTTCTACCGGAAAACATTCGATTAGCCATTGTAAAGCTATGTGCATTCCTTAATGCAATCTCTCAGAAGGTGATTGATCCAGAAATCCTACCAGGGCTAAGGAGTGATGTGGCGCAATGTCTTGTTTGTTTCGAGCTAGTGTTCCCAGCATCCTTCTTCGATATCATGACGCACGTCCTAGTTCATCTAGTCAACGAGATTGTTGTTCTGGGCCCTGTATTTCTACACAGTATGTTCCCCTTTGAGAGCTTCATGGGAGTCCTAAAGAAATATGTTCGTAACCGCGCTAGGCCAGAAGGAAGCATCTCCATGGGCATCAAACAGAGGATGTCATTGGGTTTTTTGTTGACTTCATTCCCGACCTTAAGAAGATTGGTCTCCCTCAATCGCGGTATTAGGGGAGACTGACTGGAAAAGGCACGCTAGGAGGGGACTCAATAATATGGAGGGACATGCATTCTTGGTTTCAAGCACACTACACAGTTCTACAGAATTCTACCTTGGTGACCCCGCATGTCGATGAACACAAGAACATTCTACGCTCCAAACACCCGGAGCAATGTGACGACTGGATTACATGTGAACACATCAGGACTTTCGACAGTTGGTTGCGAACACGTCTCAGGGGTGACAACACTACTTCTAATGAGCTGTACTCATTGGCCAGGGGACCATCTTCGACTAAATTGACTTACAAAGGGTACGAGATAAATGGGAATACATTTTACATGATTGCCCAAGATCAAAAGAGCACGAACCAAAACAGCGGTGTCCACTTTGATGCACCAACCAAGAGGGGAAAGGACACATATATGGGAACTTGACTATAGACATGATTTTAAGGTCCCTTTGTTTTAGTGCAAATGGGTCAATCTGTCAAGAGCCGGGGTATAGGTAGACCCACAGTAAGGAATGAAAACGGTGGATCTAAACAATCTTGGGTACACAGGCGAACCATTCGTCCTAGCCAATGATGTGGCGCAGGTTTTCTATGTGAAGGACATGTCTATCAAACCGAGAAAAAGAAAAGATATGGAAGCGAATAATTCATACGATGAGCCAAAGCGCCACATAGTTCTTTCAGGAAAAAGAGACATCATGGGATTGGAGGGGCAAGACAGACATGTCTGAATATTATGAAAAGTTTCTTGAAATTCCTCCCTTCAAAGTCAAGGCTGATCCAAGCTCCGTGTTAAACGATGAAGATTAGCCATGGTTACTGCGTAATAAGCAAAGGACACAAACGAAGAAAAAGTGAAGACTTTCTCTCCACAACTATTATGATGATGCCTTTGATCTAGAATATCACTACAGTTACATGTGAAGAAATTAAATGCCTTGTGTAACAGACGAGTTTTCGTCTGAAACACTGATACTTTGAAAGAGATCGTCCATTTTGTACACGAAGTGCATCCAGTTTTTGTCGTAATCCTCTCAACTTTTTATAACATGCTATGTGGGTGAAATGGTAATACCATGCCAACTTTCAACCTTTTTAGAGTTCATTTTTAGTGCTTTTCAATTTCAGGGTCATTTAGTTTTAAAAAATCAGTAAATGCATGAAAAATACCAAATGAAGTCAGAAAGGGTTGAAAATTGATGATGTGGCTTTGAATGGTTCATTTTGAACATACAAAAAGTCTGGAGTTCAAATAAGTTTAAAAAATGAGTAACATATGTGTTTTCGTCCGAAACCCTGATACTTTGAAAGAGATTGTCTGTTTTGTTCACGATGCGCATCCGACTTTTGCCGTAACCCTCTCAACTTTTTAGCACATGCTATGTGGGTGAAATCATGATACTGTGCTAATTTTCAACCTTTTCAGAGTTCATTTGTAGCACTTTTCAATTTTAGGGTCATTTAGCTCAAAAAAATCAGTAAATGCATGAAAGATACCAAATAAAGACAGAAAGGGTTGAAAATTGATGATGTGGCTTTGAATGGTGCATTTTGAACACACAAAAAGTCTGAAGTTCAATTAGGTTCAAAAAAATTAAATCCCTTTGTAATAGATGAGTTTTCGTCCGAAACCTTGATACTCCGAAAGAGATTGTCCATTTTGTACACGAAGTGCATCCAGTTTTTGCCGTAACCCTCTCAAATTTTTAGCACACGCTATGTGGGTATAATGATGATACCATGCCAACTTTCAACCTTTTCACAGTTCATTTGAAGTGTTTTCCATTTCAGGGTCATTTAGCTCAAAGAATGAACTAATAGCAAAAAGATTGAACTAGAAAACTTTTGTGAAACTCTAATAGCAAAAAGGATGAACTAAAAATAATCCATTAAAATATTCTATTATGATCAACTAAAACAAAACTATAATGCTTTTCAATAGCAAAAAGAAACAACTTAAAAAGCTTTTATAAAATTGTAATAGCAAAAGCAATCAATTAACAAGATTTGATAAACCTCTAGTATTTTTGAAACTAAATTTTTATAAAATTTATGCAACTTAAATTATCAAAGTATATTTTGTTCAAAACAGTAATAGCAAAAATAATTATCATAAAGAATTTTTTGTTAGAAACTTTAATAGCAAAAAGAAATTTCAAAAGGATTTTTTTGAAAACTAAAATAACAAAATCTGTTTTTGAATATAATGTTAAAACACAGTATTACGAAATAGCAGGAAAAAGAATTAGTCAAAAGTCTATTTTTATAGTGAAGTTATTCACAAACTAGTGATTCACACAAATTTCAAAGAATTCAAATTTAAACTATTCAAATTTGAAAACTAATTGCACTAACAGAAAGTTCATAATTTTTGTGACCCAAAAGCAAGAAGAATTAAAAAATAAAGCAAGAAACAAAACAAAAAATAAATAATACAAAAAAAACAAAAATACTGGAAAAAATGAAAAAAAAAATGCCGCCTACTAGGCCATACGGCCAGCATATGATTAGAAACCCATTTGTACATGAGCCAGGATGTAGGTCTGCAGGCCCAATAGGCCCAACATGGCAGTGACAAGGGTAGGCAAGTACTACCTGCAAATTAGAGAGGAGCTCGAAAGCTCTGCCGTAACGCAGCTTATAAACAGGTGCTGAGCTCTCTCAGCTAGCGTGGTGGGACTAAACCCCCACCACACCACCGCTATGCCAGTCTATTGGTCCTGGTTGGCGGCATGCAGCGGGACCAATGCCTCCCTTTGGTCCCGGTTCGTACCACCAACCGGGACCAATACCCCCCTTTTGGTCCCAATTTGGTCCCGGTTCGTGCCACCAACTGGGACCAATACCCCCCTTTTGGTCCTGGTTCATACCGCCAACCGGGACCAAAGGTCTCTGCTTCCCGCTCGTTGGGCTGCTGAAAAGAGACCTTTGGTCCCGGTTGGTGGCACGAACTGGGACCAAAGGTTGGTATTGGTCCCGGTTGGTGCCACAAACCAGGACTAAAGGTGTGGGTATATGAGATGAGACTTAGGAATTTTTCATTCTCAACTTGCGGTTGCCCCAACACGCCGACGACATCGACACCGCCAGGCTGCCCCGACGCCGTTCGCTGCCCTTGACGTTGCCGTCGCTGTCGCCCGTGCCCCGCCGTCACTGTCATCGTCGTTGTCCCCGATCCTGCGCGCTCCTGCCCCGCCCCCGAGCGCGTCGGCCGGCCGCGTCCCTGCCCCGGCCAGCCCCCACCGTCGCCGTTGTCGTTCCCTCGCCGCCCCCGCCGGCCGCGCCGTCACCCCGACACTCTGTACTGCATTTTTTCCCTTCTTATATGTCTATTTTTTGTATGATGAATTTTTTGTTCATATATATAATGTATATATGTATGTGGCTATGTATGGATGGATGTTCATAGCATTTTTTGTTCATATATGTATTAAATTTTTATTTAGGTTGTTAGTAGATATCGATTTTAGGTTAGTTTATTTAGTGCATTTTAGATTAGTTGTACTTTTAGTGCATTTTAGGTTAGTAGATTTTAGGTTAGTGGAGAGGAAAAAGAAAATAAGGAAAAAGAAGAAAAGAGGATGAAGGAAGAAGGAAGAATAAGAAAAAGAAGGAGAGGAAAAAGGAAAATAATAAGAGGAGGAAGGAGAAGAAGAGGAGAGGAAGAAGAGGAGAAAAAATAAGAAGAGGAAGAAGGGAAAAAAGAGGAGAAGCAGAAGGAAAAAAAGAGGAGAAGAAGAAGAAATAGAGGAGAAGAAGAAAAAATAGAAGGTGTCGAGGATCTTTTTCTTCCTTCTTCCTTCGTCCTCTTTTCTTCTTCTGCACTATTTTTTCTTCTTCTCCTCTATTCCTTCTTCTTCTCCTCTTTGTTTCTTCTTCTATTTTTCCTCTTCTCCTCTATTCCTTCTTCCTCCTTTTTTGTTCTTCTTCCTCTTCTTATTTTTTATCGGGAATGACAGTGTCGAGGATCGCCGAGCGGTCGAGGGCCAGGAACTAGTGTAGAGTGTCGAGGGTCGACGAGGGGTCGAGGGTCGAGGGGCGAGGTTCACCGAGGGGTCGAGGGTCGCTATGCTGTGCTAGGAGGGCACCCACACCATAGAAAAAAGCACTGTTGATCTCTTACCCCCTCCCACCCCTACCCGACAAACTCTCGAGGCCACCCAAACCACTAGAAGAGAACTCTGGTAACTTCGACATGAGGGGGACGTCGATCAACCCCCTCTCGCCCGACCAACTCTTGAGGACACCCAAACCCTAGAAAAAATATTGTCGATCTCCTACCCCCTCCCGCCCCTACCCGACAAACTCTCGAGATTTATAAGAGATTTATCAAGAATACCCCCATTATGGATGTGCATAATTAAGTTGATCCATATTTTTCCTAATTTCATCTACGCTTCTATATGTGCATGTTCTCTTATAATAGTATTGAAGAAATCCATGGTTTTATCATTAGCCAGAAGTAACAGGCGCATGATGTTATGAAGCTCTCCAAAGTTATTTTGGAACGGAGTCCTGATAGGATAATTCGCTTTTTGGTACGAAGTTTAGCATAGGCCTTCCAAATAGAAATATTCGAAAGGCTCTTGCTGAACTTCGTACAAAAAGCAAATTATCTTATTCGAGACTCCGTTCCAAAACAACTTTGGAGAGCTTCGTACCATCATGCGCCTGTTACTTCTAGCTAATGATGAAGCCATGGTTTTCATGAATCCTTTGACACTAGACAACGTGACATATAGAAGGGTAGATGAGATCAGGAAAAATATATGGACCATTTTTTGCACATCCAAAACGGTGCCATTTTGTTAAAATCCCTTAAAGGTTAAGAGAATCCCTTGTTTGACATTCATGAGACAGGCGGTCCGGACGTCGGACATTCATGAGAGAGGCGGTCCGGTCCAGTTGCCAGACATGTCATGTGATAGGTAGTATTTTTTTTGTTCATAGAAAACTCCGGTAACTCTTCAACATGGGGGGGGGGGGACGTCGATCAACCCCCTCTCGCCCGACCAAACCCTAGAAGCATCAAGGCCACCCAAATTTACCATGTTAAAAGAGCGTTGTCGTGGTCACCCCAAGCCCTAGAAGCATTGTCGAGGCCACCCCAAACCATAGAAGCATCGAGGCCACTAATTAATATTCCATGTTGTGCTTAGCTAGCTAGGTCTCTATGTTCCCCAGTAATATATCCATCTCTCATGTTTGTATATTAATTACCATGTTGTAATATTTGCAGAAACTATGGATCAACAAAGATACTTGCAAAAAGAACAATTATCAGGGGATATAATCTTCGGCGGAGGTGATGTCTTGTCATTTATCAACGACAACGATGGTCTGGAAGGAGAGGATGAAGGCTCCGGTGATCGAACAGTGGAGGAGGAAAGACATGATCAAGATGTCTCTGGTGACCGAATGCCGATGGAAGAAGGAGACCGTGACGACGGCTCCGGTGACCGAACAGAGGAGGGAGTTGTTGCAAAGTCTGGCGAGGTATATATATTAATTAAGTCTGTGCTGACTACCTAATTGATCCATTAATTGTTTTGGTATGTACATATATATATATATATATATATATTAACTCTTATTTCTTATTTTATAGCCCTCCGGATTGAGCTAGACTTCGGTAATGAGGCCCGAAGAAAAGGTTGCGCCAGGATGAAAGATTCACGATCACAGCAATCGCAGACGATGGCCAACTGATTGAGCCCAGGTGGACCAAGGAAGCATTTTCTGCTCAGTGTGGAGCTATTGCTAGGGATATCATCCCAATCAGCATCCACCTATGGAATAAGCCTAAGAACGAAGAGCCTCAAGTTTTTTATGTCACTGATAGATAGAAAGATGATCTTTGGACTCGTTAAAGGCAAATTTCACCCTACCGCCAGAGGAGGATCCGAATAAGCCAGTTAGAGAGCCACTGGTCAAGGCATGTGCTCTTAATAAGATGGCAGATCTATTCATGAGGTGGAAGAATGAGTTGAAATCAACGTTTGTTAACAAAGGGAAGACTCCGGAATTCACCGACCGATTTGAGACGATAAGAGATCACTGGCCCGCATTTGTGGCTTACAACACATCAGACAAGAGTAAGAAAATGTCAGAGATAAACAAGATAAATGCTGCAAAGAAGTTGTATCACCATTGCACGGGGTCAGGCGGCTACCTCAAAGCCCGGCCGTTGTGGGACAAAGCTGAGAATGACCTGATTGCTAAAGGGGTCGAACTAGAGACATTGAACTGGCCAGACCGTTCAAGGACTTGGTTCTTCAGGGTTGGGGGAACTTTGGACCCTGAAACAGGGAAGTGCCTTTGGACGGACGAGAAACTTGTAATACCCGCCAAGAAGCTTCAGAAGTATATCACCGCAACGCAGCAAGGGACATTCATTCCCGACAGAGAGAATGATAAGCTGACTGAGGCCCTCGGGAATCCTGAACACCCTAGAAGAACACGATGCACACCAGGCTCCGTTCCATGGAGGGTTGGGTTTCCCGGTGCAGGCGGTTACATAACCCGGGAGAGGAAGAGGAAACTGGAGCTGAGCGAAATGCAGAAGCTCAATGCAAGAGTACTAAACTAGAGGAACAAGTTGAGAGCTATCGAGCTACCGACCAACCATCTCAGCAGCACGAAGCTACCCCAGAAGCTACCCCGCAATCTAAGCGGAGAAGCAGCGTGGCTTCCATGGAGCTCGTTCACCAGCCTGACTTCACGGCTCCTAGATACCCCGTGGATGCTATCAAGGAGGCTCAACATTGCCAGCTTATGAAGAAATGTTAGAACCTCACCTTGAAGGCGGTTGTCGGCTCTGTTGCACCTCCTCAACCTGATGAAACTTTTCACTGCCATCTGATTTCACATGGCTATGTTGTTGTGATGGTGGATGAAGTAATGGAGGGATTTGAGGAGCTCAAGCTTGACCACCCTACAGGTGAAGGGGAGACTCACCTGGGTTATGCTCTGAGGACTGCTTGTCTATGGCGGACATCAAGCTTCCGAACTAGACGCCTCCACCTCCTCCTCCTCCGGTAAGTCAGGGAACTACGCCTCCTCCTCCTCCTCCTCCCCTGATGAGTGATCAGGGAACTCCGCCTCCTTCTACGGCTCCTCTGGCGTGTGAGGGCACTCCGCCTCCTCCTTTGCTTCCTCCGACGTGTCCGAGTAGTCCACCTCATCAGCAACGGTGGAACAAAAACGTCGCCGCTCTGGCTCCTCCGGCGCGTCAGTGCACTCCGCCTCCTTCTCTGCCCCGTAAGCAACGACGGAAGGACGCCGCCGCTCCGGCGGCTAGAAGTAGAGCCAGAGGCGGGAGGCAATTCAGATACGGTCCATCTCTCAAGCCTCTGGAAAAGTTACCATACGATTGGACCGAGGAGGAAAACACGAAGATCTATGATGCCCAAGTGAGGGACCATTTTGCAAAGAAACCTCCACCTTTGAACGAGATGATAGATCCGGTGAAAGAGAAGCACACTATCGATGCCTTGAAGCGACCACCACCGCCTCTGCCGGATACCAACTATGAATGATGTAGTAAAAAGACATATGAAGATGCCCGATGGTCGGGATGTACTTCAAGTGATGCCAGGTTATCACAACGAAGAAGTGCGAAAAAAATCCCCATCTCCGTGAACAGGCGAACCAATCGTGCCCCCCACTCAAGGTGTCTAGCAATATCGTCGCTAATTTGCCGAGGATAGTGCCCGGTACCAATCCTACTAATTACCTGGGCGACGATGTAGTGTTTGAAACAATGGAGGTGGACGAATTTAGATACCAGTACGGGAAGCCTCTAGTCAAAGATGGAAGTCCTCCTCTAACAACGATGATGCGAAGATTCCATGAATGGTACATGAAAACCTACAACGAGTCTAGGAAGGATGTTTTGGCGATGACAATTAAAGAGGAGCAGGACCTCGTTGGAACTGGTTTGTTCTCTGTTGAATTTGAAGAGTTATTCCAGTTATACAATGAAAAGGCCCTCGACAAAACACTCGTGACTAGCTACTGTCTATAAGTACTACTTCTGTAATTAAGTCTCTATATATAGCTCATCTCTTTCACTGCATGTGTATATATAATTATCCTCACTATATTAAAGCACAAATCTATGACATTGGGTTCATTAACCCAAATATCATACATGAATGCACGGTTAAACACAATGTCACAGACACCAAGGACAACTTGCTACAATCATTGCTCAAAAATCAAAGCAAAGATAAATACTCGTTCCTTACAACTTCAAGTGAGTGTTACTGTCTTTTGCATATTCAGTTTCCCTTATTACTCGAGGTTATAGTAATGTAACTAATGAGTTATGCATGCGTGCACAGCTTCCACTATATTCTCCTAGAGATTAAGCTTGAGCGGGGAGTAGTAACCGTCCTAGACTCGAGACAAAAATATCTAGAGGACTATGCGGACATGACTCGAATGCTCCAGATGTAAGTTCAATCGATCATTATCGCACCATATCGGCAACTTTCTTCATTTCCTGATATCAAGTAATTATTTTCTTTGTCTGGCAGGGTTTGGAAAGAGTTCACCATAATTTCTCCGGGGCTGCCGAGCGAGCTGCGATGTACACACCCGAAAGTAAGTACTGGTACCTAGTTCCGCGCATCTCCCATTGATTCTAGCTAGTTTCATCAATACCATTTAGTATGCTTGCTTATTAGTTTGATTGACCTCTATTTCTCGTAAAGTGCTTGTGGCGGGAATCTGGGAATGATTTTTGTGGATACTATGTTTGCGAGTTCATCTACAACGCGACGACCTCTAATAAGCGGGGCTACTCTGAAAAACAATATGAAGTGCGTAAGCAAAAATATTTATTACCATCATTTGTGTTGAGTTTCATTCATATACATGTATTGACCCTCTTCTTCAATTTGGATCTGGCTGATGCGGGATGAACTCCTACCAGAAGATCGCATATGAGCAATTCAAGAGGAATAGGCGGGATTCTTACTTGACCACGTCATCAATAAAGCCGTTACCATGTGGAAGTTGGCATTAGATGTTAGGGATTGTAAGAGATCTTATATTGTATATATGTAGCTAGTAGCGTCGGATAGATATATGAAAACTTGTTGTTCGACAAATCTCTCGGAGAAAGAGAGGTGCACTCCTGTGTGTATATGTTCATGATGATCTTGTGTAATTAATGGTTCCTTCATTTGCTTACTAGCTAGCATGTCGAGTTCTCTCTATATGTATAGTAGCAAGCATCGAAGAAGCATGGAGATAAGAGAGGTCACTTCTCTCTATTAAGTTGCTAACACAATTTAAGAAACCCCTAAATTAACCCTCCAAAACACCCTAACCCCCCTCCCGCCCTTTCAAAAGGAAAAACAAAAAACCCTGCTCCTACCAGCTGCACCAACCGGGACCAAAGGTGCTCCTGCCCAGGCGCCCCGCAGCGGCCGCGTGGAGCCCTTCTGTCCTGGTTCATAAGAGAACCCAGACTAATGGTTTTGGGCTTTAGTCCCGACCCTTTAGCCCCGGTTCCAGAATCGGGGCTAATGGGCCTCTGGAACCGGGACAAATGGGCTATTTTCTACTAGCGCTACACTAAAATCTACAAATCACTCTACTTATAGAGCATTTGAAATGAGTTAAACTAGGAGTGAGAGATGAAAGGATGAAGTTGATAACATTTTAGAACACTTGGATAGTTGGTGCACCCCTAAACCTAGACAAATCTTGGGGGAAATGGAGCTTGGAGGTCGAGCTTGGAGAGGAGAAAGCTTAAGTGTGGCTCGGGCATTTCATCGAACACCTCATATGCATAGGCAGTGAGAACAGAGTAGCAAGCCCCCCCCCCCCCCCACACCGGCCGGCCAAAAAACACAGGAGAGGGCGGACATGGGCGAGCATATATATAGGCATTTTCTAGTCCTTGTTGGTGTCTAGAACCGAGACTGAAGACAGATCTTTAGTCTCGGTTCCAGATACCAACCGGGACTAAAGGGGTTGCGTCAGGAGCGAGGCCTTTTAGTCCCAGTTTGAAATCACCAACCGAGACTAGAGGTCCCATTTGAACCGGGACTAAAGATGGTTGTGCCCCCGTCTGCTCCTAGCTATTGGAACCGTGACTAATGATCACATTAGTCCTGAGTCCAAACTTGGTCGGGACTAATGCTCCGGATCAAAGATAGGTTTTCTACTAGTGCGTAAGTGCCCTTGCATTGGCCGATCGATTCGTATGCATGGACTGCTGACAATGTATGTATGTATGTATGTATGTATGTATGTATGCATGCATGCATGCATGCATGCGTCTAGTGTACATACGCCCTCACTTATCACGTACATACTCTATTGTATGTATCCGTATTTTTCACTTGTTTGGATCGGAGTGGATAGAGCAGCAGAGGTAGGCTGGCACTTTATTAGTCAATCGTTTTAGAAATTGCATGCAGCGAAGTTCATTCATTGATTTCAGAAATGACAAAAATGGCGCTGCTGTTCCTTCGGATGCTCTCGTTTGTTGGAATTTTTCTAGTAGGCCTTTGGCCCAAAGACCAACTAAAATTCTTAAATTCTCTTGTCCCATTCATGCACACATGTGAGTGGAATGAGTGAGACTAAAGTTTAGTCCCACCTCGAAAGTTGAGAGAGAGTTGCACCTCTTTATAAAGTGAGCTCTTCTACCACTTGTATGAGCATGAGAAGAGGAGACCTATACGCGTGCTCCTCCTCCTCAATCGCCTCGCCACGCCACGCCTCGTCATGATGCGCCGCGGGTTGCGAGATTGAGCCGAGCCGAGGACAGAGCTATGCACGTTGTTTATATTTTTGCTGCTCGGGAAAAATTAATGAGTCATTAATTAATAATTAATGGACGCGTTAATTACTGAACCATTTCCGATTCTTTTGGCTCTTGACGACTCGGACGTGGGGTTTATTCCCACGACCTACCAGGACCGCACTATATAGTCAGGTAGACGTCTACCCTAGTCACCGCTGCTTCGTATGGTTTCTCACCACCATTCCAGATCCTTGCGCCGCCAAGCAAGTCTTCTCCATCCCTCCTTTCGGCGTGCACCGGGAGAAGGGACAGCAAGCCTCTGGAACACCGCCTCTCGTGATCCTGTACGGGAGAGGGGCGATCAGGTTTTTGGGGAGCACACTCGCGCGATTGCTGGCAGCGACGACTTCGCGAACAACGACTTCTTCCCTGACCTCACCAATCTCATCCTCGACGATATGGGCGACAACGTCAACGTCAGCGGTGCTGCACCCGCTGTACCGTATGTTATTCTATCCTTCTTGTTCGAGATCGTGGTAGAATTCATGTTTCTAGTATGTGCCCTAGATGTGATATGTTCATCTACTATGCTAGTTCGCATGATTAGTTTAATCTCTGCTATTCAGATTAAATCTCGTAGTAATTTGCTCATTTTTCCAACAATCCAAAAACCTAATTATAGGCAATTTACTCTGAGTGGTTTTGCTGCGCATCTGAAGTCGCCTGCCTTTAAGGGGCGCAATAAAAGAGGTGGCACACGAGAGCAGTCTACTGGTTTCAGACCATGGGCTGCTATGATGCCACCAAGGGCAAGCCTGAGGGCGATCTTAATCCAGCACAACTGGAAGCTTTTGAGAAGATCGATACCCTCTTTAAAGGTGCTCTTCTGAGTGTTCTTGATGACTCCATTGTGGATTCGTATATGTTGTTTGACAACAGCAAGGACATGTGGGCTGCGCTCGAGGCCAAGTTTGGTGCCTCGGACGCCGGCAGCGAGTTGTACGTCATGGAGTAATTCTATGACTACAAGATGACTAATGAGCGCCTTGTTGTACAGCAGGCTCATGAGATACAGTCGCTCGCAAAAGAACTTGAGTACTTCAAGTGTGTGTTGCCGGACAAATTTGTTGCCGGAGGCATCATTGCCAAGCTTCCACCTTCGTGGAACAATTTTGCTACTTCCGTGAAACACAAGAGACAGGAGTTTTCCGTTGCGGATCTCATTGGTACTCTTGATGTTGAAGAGAAGGCGAGAGCAAAGGACACACGTGCTCGAGTTGCTGAGGGAGGTTCTAGTGCCCACATGGTACAAAAGAAGAACTTCCAGCCCAACAAGTTCAAAAACAACAAGAACAAAACTCAGGGCAAAGGCAAGTTTGATACAAAGAACAAGCCATCACATTCTACCAACTTCAAGAAGAATTCTCATAAGAAGGGGAAGGGACTTTTCCATGTCTGCGGTGATCCTAATCACTGGGCTCCGAAGTGTCCTAACCGCTTTGAGGAGCGCGAACATGAGAAGAGCGGCAAGTCCGCTAATGTTGTCATCGGTGATACTGATATGAAGGAATCAGGGCCACTGGGACTTCTCCCGTGCTGATGGGGAACAGGTCACATGCCATCGTTCGAGGTGTTAGTACGGTCGATCTGAAGTTTACTTCGGGAAAGACCATGCGTCTGAAGAACGTTCATCTTGTGCCGTCCATCAATAAAAATCTCATTAGCGGTTCCCTTCTATGTCGAGATGGTTTTAAGTTGGCTTTTGAATCCAATAAAGTTCTAATTTGTAACTATGGACAATTTGTTGGAAAAGGCTATGAGAGCGGAGGATTGTTCCGCCTGTCTTTGTCAGATATTTGTACTAAAGTTATTAATAATGTTTGCCACAACAATGAGTCTGATATTTGGCATTCACGACTTTGTCACATTAACTTTGGTTGCATGACACGGCTAGCCAATATGAATTTAATTCCGAAAATCTCTACTGTCAAAGGCTCTAAGTGCCAAGTATGTGTGCAAGCTAAGCAACCTCGCAAGTCCCATAAGACTGCAGAGGCAAGAGACTTGGCGCCACTAGAGCTTATACATTCTGATCTTTGTGAGATGAATGGCGTGTTGACAAAAGGTGGAAAGAGATACTTCATGATGTTGATTGATGAATCCATTAGATATTGTTATGTGCATCTTCTGAAATCAAAAGATGAGGCTTTGACTTTCTTCAAAAACTATAAAGCTGAGGCAGAGAACCAACTTGATCAAAAAATTAAACGGCTTAGGTCCGATCGTGGTGGAGAGTATTTTTCCAATGAATTTGATCTGTTTTGTGCGGAACATGGTATAATCCATGAGAGGACGCCTCCCTACTCACCCCAGTCAAATGGGGTAGCCGAAAGAAAGAACCAAACTCTAACTGATATGGTTAACACCATGTTAGACACTTCGGGTCTATCCAAGGAATGATGGGGGGAGGCGCTAATGACTGCGTGTCATGTCCTAAACCGAGTTCCCACACAGCATAAGACCATGACTCCATTTGAGGAATGGGAAAGTAAAAGGTTGAAACTCTCTTACCTACGTACTTGGGGTTGTTTGGCAAAAGTCAATATACCAATTCCCAAGTAGCGCAAGCTTGGACCAAAAACCGTGGATTGTGTTCTTCTGGGCTATGCTTTTCATAGCATCGGCTATAGATTTTTGATAATAAAATCTGAGGTATCCGACATGCATGTTGGTACAATTATGGAGTCGAATGATGCAAATTTCTTTCAGGACATATTTCCTATGAAGGATATGTCGAGTTCATCAAATCAGGATATACCTACTCCATCTAGTGAGGAATTCTCTGTAATTCCTGAACCCACCATTGTGATGGAACACGTTGAGAATCCTGTTGAGGGTGACAATGGAACTCCTATGAGGAGTAAGAGACAGAGGACTGCAAAGTCCTTTGGTGATGATTTCATTATGTACCTCATGGATGACACACCCAGGACTATTTCAGAAGCCTATGCATCTCCTATTGCTAACTACTAGAAGGAAGTTGTACGTAGCAAGATGGATTCCATCTTAGCTAACAGTACCTGGGAGATCACTGACCGTCCTTATGGGTGCAAACCTGTAGGATGTAAGTGGGTGTTCAAGAAGAAGCTTAGACCTGATGGTACGATTGAAAAGTACAAGGCACGGCTTGTGGCCAAGGGTTATACCCAGAAAGAAGGTGAAGACTTCTTTGATACTTACTCACCCGTGGCTAGACTGACCACAATTCAGGTGCTACTATCACTGGCTGCCTCACATGGTCTTCGCGTTCATCAAATGGACGTTAAGACAGCTTTCCTCAATGGAGAGTTGAAGGAGGAAATTTACATGGATCAGCCAGATGGTTTTGTAGTACCTGGTCAGGAAGGAAAGGTGTGCAAGTTACTAAAGTCTTTATATGGCCTTAAACAAGCTCCTAAAGAGTGGCATGAGAAGTTCGAAAGAACATTAACTACTTCCAGCTTTGTAGTAAACGATGGTGACAAGTGCGTGTACTATCGCTATGGTGGGGGCGAAGGAGTTATTCTTTGTCTGTATGTCGACGACATATTGATCTTTGGAACCAAACTTGATTTAATCAAGGAGGTTAAGGATTTCTTATCTTGCTGTTTTGAGATGAAGGATCTAGGAGTAGCTGATGTTATCTTAAACATCAAGCTGTTGAGAGATGAGAATGGTGGGATCACACTGCTTCAGTCTCACTGTGTGGAAAACGTCTTGAGTCGTTTTGGGTATAGCGACTGCACACTTTCTCCAACTCCATATGATGCTAGTGTGTTGCTTCGAAAGAATCGACGGATTGCTAGAGATCAACTAAGGTATTCTCAGATTATTGGCTCACTTTTGTATTTGGCGAGTGCCACGAGGCCTGGCATCTCGTTTGCTGTTAGCAAGCTGAGTCGGTTTGTGTCAAAACTGGGAGATCATCATTGGCATGCGCTTGAGAGAGTTATGCGCTATTTGAAAGGCACCGCAAGCTATGGGATTCACTACACCGGGTATCCAAGGGTACTGGAGGGCTATAGTGACTCAAACTGGATATCTGATGCTGATGAGATTAAGGCCACAACTGGTTATGTTTTTACACTTGGTGGTGGCGCTGTTTCTTTGAAGTCTTGCAAGCAGACCATCTTAACGAGGTCAACTATGGAAGGAGAACTCACAACATTAGACACTGCCACTGTTGAAGCAGAGTGGCTTCGTGAGCTCTTGATGGACTTACCTATGGTTGAAAAACCAACGCCCCCTATCCTGATGAACTGTGATAATCGAACTGTGATCATCAAGATAAACAGTTCTAAGGACAATATGAAGTCCTCAAGGCATGTGAAGAGGAGACTGAAATCTGTTAGAAAATTGAGGAACTCCGGAGTAATTACGTTGGATTATATCCAAACGTCGAAAAATTTGGCAGATCCCTTCACAAAGGGTATATCACGTAATGTGATAGATAATGCATCGATGGAGATGGGTCTGAGACCCACCGCATGAGTTGTCCATAGTGGTAACCCACTCTATGTGATCGGAGATCCCGTGAAGTAGAAGTGGGAGACAAGATGTTGGTCAGCTGGGAGGAGAGTATCCTAGATTATCTATCCCACTCCATGAAGATGCAATACTCTCCTAATCTGCATGGCAGGTTGATACTTATCTTAATGTGTTCCAAGTGGCTTATTCGGGTAAGTAGAGATGTTGTCCTGCAGAACATCTTCTGAGGAACACACCTATATGAATTTGACTGTTAACGTCGCAGTTTGTGATAATTGGTGTTCTCTAATAAATTCATGAAAAGGCCCTGGAGTATGATGTATACGGTCCACCCGCGGGGAAGCCTTGCGGCAGCCCAGTATCGGTCAAGAATTTGTGTGAAACTAGTCTCGCAGAAACTTGTAGTTCAAGGCATAGTCCACTATTCAAGTTGTGATCTAGTGTAGCATAAATCTCTAAGTGGAAGTTCAACTTCACAGCCTCCACTAAGCACCGGTATATAAACAATGTTTTGGAACTAAATGATGAGATGTGCCAATGAGACTTTGTGGGGGATTGTTGGAATTTTGCTAGTAGGCCTTTGGCCCAAAGCCCAACTAAAATTCTGAAATTCACTTGGCCCATTCATGAACACATGTGAGTGGAGTGAGTGAGACTAAAGTTTAGTCCCACCCCGGAAGTTGAGAGAGAGTTGCACCTCTTTATAAGGTGAGCTCTTCTACCACTTGTATGAGCATGAGAAGAGGAGACCTACACGCGCGCTCCTTCTCCTCGCTCGCCTCGCCATGCCACGCCTCGTCACGACGCGCCGCGGGTTGCAGGATTGAGCCGAGCTGAGGACAGAGCTATGCACATTGTCTATATTTTTGCTGCTCGGGAAAAATTAATGAGTCATTAATTAATAATTAATGGACGCGTTAATTACTAAACCGTTTCCAATTCTTTTGGATCGTGACGACTCGGACATGGGGTTTATTCCCACGACCTACCCGGCCCGCACTATATAGTCAGGCAGACGTCTACCCTAGTCGCCGCCGCTTCGTATGGTTTCTCACCACCGTTGCAAATCATTGCGCCGCCAAGAAAGTCTTCTCCAGCCCTCCTTTCGGTGTGCACCGGGAGAAGGGACAACAGGCCTCCGAAACCCCGCCTCTCGTGATCCTGTATGGGAGAGGGGCGATCAGGTTTTTGGGGAGCACACTCGCGTGACTGCTGGCAGCGATGACTTCACGAACGACGACTTCTTCCCCGACCTCGAAAACCTCATCCTCGACGACATGGGCGACAATGTCAATGCCGGAGGTGCTGCACCCGTTGCACCGTATGTTATTCTATCCTTCTTGTTCAAGATCGTGGTAGAATTGATGTTTCTAGTATGTGCCCTAGATGTGATTTGTTCATCTACTATGCTAGTTCGCATGATTAGTTTAATCTCTGCTATTGCTGTCATGATCTATTTCCTATTTATTCGGATTAAATCTCGTAGTAACCTGCTCATTTTTTCAAGCCCACCATCGTCTTTGTAGGCGAGATCGAGAAGATCAACACGGGCGCGTAGGAAAGAAGACAAGATTGGTTAATTGGCACAACAAAATGGATATTTGCAGTGGAGGACTGGACGGACGGACTACCTGCTGCAGGACGATAGAGTTGCCTTGCGCCTGCAGGTTGGCCGCGGTGGCCTCCAGCATGGAGGCCGTGGCGGCGGTGTTGGGGTCGTGCAGCGGGTCGACGCTGCCGCAGCGCAGGCGCTCGAGCTCTGCCATGCTGAGGCCACACTGCGGAGTCTTCCTGGGCGGCGCCCCGCCGCCGCAGCGTAGGTGCTCAAGCTCCGCCACACCGAGGCCGCGCTGTGGGGTCTTCCTGGGCGCCACCTTGCCGCCGCTGCCGCGAGAGGCCGCCTGCTGCCTCCCCCACCCGGACGCCACCTGCCGGCGCAGCCGCGCCTACGCCAGCGCATCGGAGAGGTCTGGCATGACGGCATGGGCGTGGTCCTCATGAGGGAGGAGAGGGGAAGATGGCAATCGAGGGCGCGGATGGGTCGGCTGGGCTGCAGGTGGCGTGGTGAGAGCTGAGGCGGGAGAGGCGCTCGCGTCTGTCTCACTCGCCAGCCAAACAAAGAGACAGACAGGTAGGTCCTGGCCTAACAAACGACTAGTCCTAGGTCCAGACGCTGCCAAGTGGGCCCGAACGTTTAGCTCTTGGACCCCGCTCTGCTCCTGTCGTGTATCCATTCCATCTTCTCGTGATCTTCACCTCAATACGATATTTAGGCAAGAAACAGATCATATACGAAACTAAAACTTTACATATGCGAAACAGGAGAAAATATATCACCCATAATAAGAGTCATGCTGTAAATAAATGCCCTTGTATATATGTCCAATGCCTAGCTGCAATATCAATTGTGGATGTGGTGTAAGAGCATCTCCATTGCCGATCTTCGTGAGCTGGTCGTTGAGGCGACGCCCCGTGACAGACGTCTCCGCAGTGGTCCTGGATCAGTAGAGGTCCCAGGCAATCGCGAGCGTGGGTCCACGAGGACCCAGTCTGGGGCTACGTGTCATGCAGCGAATGCTAGTCGGTGATACGCGTTGCACATCACAAGAGAAAATATATTTTCTGATTAAATGGCCATTTATAACCATTAACTAGCTGCAAAAACAACTATGTACTGACTTAAGAGCATCCGTTTTGAGTGAGCTGGGCGCCGAGGCGACCCCCGTGCCGCTCGGACATCTTCACGATGGTCCTGGATTGGTCAAGGGCCCAGGCCTCTGTTAGCGCGAGGACCCACTCCCGGCGACGCGTGAGTAGGACCACAACCTAAGTAATGCAGGAGGCGCTCATGGGCATGCAAGGCGCCAAGAAAGGCCCCTTCATGGTGACCTGGCACCGATGTGGTGGTGATGTCATTGTCCTCTCCTTGCCACGCCAGAGGCGAGATGGCAGTGACCCCGACCGATCGAACTAGCCCAGCTACTGGGCAACGACTCCTCCTTGACCAAACGTGTGGGGAGGAGGGCTCCTAGTTGACGCGGCGGCGAGGCTGGCTTCTCCTTGACATGCCGGAGAGGCGGCTAGGGAGGCGCTCAACCACGACCACATAGTGATATATCGAGGAGGAGCTCTAGGTGCACTTGGTACTTCTCATCCGACACAACGTCTTTCATGAGGAGGGGCAATTGCGTTTGCTGCTACTCCTTCTCCTCCTCCTCCTCCTATTCGGATCTCTGACTTGTACGTGGG
The DNA here is from genome assembly GCF_018294505.1 of Triticum aestivum. Taxonomy (NCBI): domain Eukaryota; kingdom Viridiplantae; phylum Streptophyta; class Magnoliopsida; order Poales; family Poaceae; genus Triticum; species Triticum aestivum. The sequence continues at coordinate 513,489,337 of NC_057794.1, forward strand.
GGCAGTGGAGGAGGAAGGCCCCGGAGGACATGCGCAGCACCATGCGATCAACATAGAAATCCGGATCCACCGGCCGGCACCAAAAACCAGCTGCTCTAGCGGGACTTGGCCATCGTTGATGCATAGAGGAGAGGAGCGACGATGGTGGTGAGCAGAGAGGATGGCATACATGCGGCATGGCGTAGAGAGAAGATACTATGTGTTTTGGCAGGCGTCGGCGCCCTGCTTAGGCCACCTCCAACACACGACCCCGAATGGTCCAGCCGCGTTCGTTTGGGGGTAAACGGACACAAAATGCGGCCCAATACGCGGGAGCAAATGGACAAACATTAATTTTATCTGCTTTCGACCAATTTCTGGCCCAAATTTGTGCCACATTTTGCATTGAAGCGGACACAAGCTGACGGGCGGGATGCGTGCCCTGTCATCCCCTCGCTCGACCATTGGGGGCATAGACACCAATTTGTCTCTTCCCCTCCCCCTCCCGTTGCCTTCAGCCCCCTACCCTCCACCATAGCCGTCGCCCATTTTTCTAGCCGCCTCGTTGTCCATCCCCCAAGCACGACCACCAGATTTGTGCCCTCTCACCCCGGCGCTGGAGCCAACCGCTAGATCTTTGGCGGCGTGATTTGGTGCATCCGGCCGCTGGATTTGCTGCATTCGGTTGCCGACTACTTCGGCTTGCCATGGATTGGCCAGGTACCGAAGTACACGGCCCCGGCAAGGCCTTCGTTCTACATGTAGGTATTGACTCTACCTCTAGCTGCTCGGATCTATCCCGTCGGAGGTTCGTTGGCAAAAGCGAGCCCGACCGTCGCCGAGGCTCGACACTGGCCCAGCGTAGGGATGTAAACCCGGCCCCGTTTAATCCAATTTAGTCCCAGTTATGGTCTAACAGTTCATTACATTTTTTTTGGGGGGGATGAACTATCGATAGTTAAAGCCTTAAAGGTAACTAAATGGGACTTGCGAGCGCCGTTTATTTGACATTTACATCCCCAGCCCAGCGGCTCACCGTTGCCGGTAATAAAGTGCGACGACTGATCACGCGGGTCATGCGACCCGTTTCTACCACGACGGAACATCCCGGATGGGTGTTCTTCAAGTGCAAAAAACTATGGGGTATGTGTTTCTTTTGATTTGGCTGTTCACCAGATTCAACAAAATTTCAGTAACTCATTGTTTTGGTGGTCATGTATGGATCCCTGACATACTTAAAGTCAACCCAAAATTTCGTTTAATTATCTTTCTAGAAAATCTGGGCCACTAGATATGTTGGGGAACACAGTAATTTCAAAAAAATTCTACGCACACGCAAGATCATGGTGATGCATAGCAACAAGAGGGGAGAGTATTGTCTACGTACCCTCATAGACCGTAAGCAGAAGCATTATGACAACGCGGTTGATGTAGTCATACGTCTTCATAGTCGACCGATCCTAGTATCGAAAGTACGGCACCTCCGCGATCTGCACATGTTTAGCCCGGTGACGTCCCACGAACTCACGATCCAGTAGAGTGTCGAGGGAGAGCTTCCTCAGCACGACTGCGTGATGATGGTGATGATGATGCTACTAGAACAGGGCTTCACTTAAGTACTGCTACGATATTACTGAGGTGGATTATGGTGGAGGGGGGCACCGCACACGGCTGGAAACAATCAACTTGTGTGTCCTAGGGTGCCCCCATGCCCATGTATATAAAGGAGCAAGGGGGGAGGCCGGTCGGCCTTAGTGGCGCTCCAAGGGAGGAGGAATCCTCCTCCTAGTAGGAGTAGGATTCCTCCTTTCCTAGTCCTACTAGGAGGAGAAGGGGAAGGAAGGAAGGGAGATGAAGAGCAGAAGGAAAGGGGGGGCGCCCCCCTCCCTAGTCCAATTTGAACTCCCTATAAGGAGGGGCACGGCTGCCCCTTCTAGGCTGCCTCCCCTCTTCCCTATGGCCCATGAAGGCCCAACTTCCCCCCCCCCCCGGGGGGGGGGGGGGGGGGTCCGGTAACCCTCCGGTACTCCGGTTTTCTCCGAAATCACCCAGAACACTTACGGTGTACGAATATAGCCGTCCAATATATTAATCTTTATGTCTCGACCACTTAGAGACTCCTCGTCATGCCCGTTATCAAAGCTGGGACTCCGAACTACCTTCGGTACATCAAAAAACATAAACTCATAATATCGATCGTCACCGAACGTTAAGCGTGCGGACCCTACGGGTTCGAGAACTATGTAGACATGACCGAGACACGTCTCTGGTCAATAACCAATAGAGGAACCTAGATGTTCATATTGGCTCCCACATATTCTACGAAGATATTTATAGGTCAAACCGCATAACGATATATGTTGTTCCCTTTGTTATCGGTATGTTACTTGCTCGAGATTCGATCGTTGGTATCTCAATACCTAGTTCAATCTCGTTACCGACAAGTCTCTTTACTCGTTCTGTAATGCATCATCTTGCAACTAACTCATTGGTCACATTGCTTGCAAGGCATATATTGATGTGCATTACCGAGAGGGCCCAAAGATACCTCTTCAACAATCGGACTGACGAATCCTAATCTCGATCTATGCCAACTCAACAAACATGATTGGAGACACCTGTAGAGCACCTTTACAATCACCCAGTTACGTTGTGACATTTAGTAGCACACAAAGTGTTCCTCCAGTATTCGGGAGTTGCATGATCTCATTGTCATAGGAACATGTATAAGTTATGGAGAAAGCAATAGCAACAAACAGATGGGTCAAGTCAATCACATCATTCTCTAACGATGTGATCCCATTTAGTAAAATAACAACTCATGTCTATGGTTAGGAAACATAAGCATCATTGATTCAATGAGCTAGTCAAGTAGAGGCATACTAGTGACATTCCGTTTGTCTATGTATTCACACATGTACTAAGTGTCCAGTTAATACAATTCTAGCATGGATAATAAACATTTATCATGATATAAGGAAATATAAATAACAACTTTATTATTGCATCTAGGGCATATTTCCTTCAGTCTCCCACTTGCACTAGAGTCAATAATCTAGTTCACATTGTCATGTGATTTAACACCAATAGTTCACATCTTTATGTGATTAGTTCACATCTCCATGTGACTAACACCCAAAGGGTTTACTAGAGTCAATAATCTAGTTCACATTGCTATGTGATTAACACCCAAAGAGTGATTATGTTTTTCTTATGAGAGAAATTTAGTCAACGGGTCTGCCATATTCAGAGACGTATGTATTTTGCAAATTTTCTATTTCTACAATGCTTTGCACGGAGCTACTCTAGCTAATTGCTCCCACTTTCGAAATGTATCTAGATCGAGACTTAGAGTCATCCAGATCGGTGCCAAAGCTCGCATCGACATAACTCTTTACGGCGAACTCTTTGACACCTCCATAACCGAGAAACATTTCCTTATTCCACTAAGGATATTTTTGACCGTTGTCCAGTGATCCACTCCTGGATCACTATTGTACCCTCTTGCCAAACTTATGGTGAGGTACACAATAGGCCTGGTGCACAGCATAGCATACTTTATAGAACCTATGACTGAGGCATAGGGAATGACTTCTCATTCTCTTTCTATTTTCTGTCGTGGTCGTGTTTTGAGTCTTTACTCAACTTCATACCTTGCAACATAGGCAAGAACTCCTTCTTAGACTTTTCCATTTTGAACTACTTCAAAATATTGTCAAGGTATGTCATTGAAAATATATCAAGCGTCTTGATCTATATCTATAGATCTTGATGCTCAATACGTAAGTAGCTTCATCGAGGTCTTTCTTTGAAAAACTATTTTCAAACACTCCTTTATGCTTTCCAGAAAATTCTACATTATTTTCGATCAACAATATGTCATTCACATATACTTATCAGAAATGTTGTAGTGCTCCCACTCACTTTCTTGTAAATACAGTCTTCACCGCAAGTCTGAATAAACCATATGCTTTGATCACTTTATCAAAGCATACATTCCAACTCTGATATGCTTGCACCAGTCTATAGATGGATCGCTGGAGCTTGCTCACTTTGTTAGCACCTTTAGGATCGACAAAACCTTCTGGTTGCATCATATACAACTCTTCTTTAAGAAATCCATTAAGGAATGCAGTTTTGACATTCGTATGCTAGTTTCATAAAATACGACAACTGCTAACATGATTTGGATAGACTTTTAAGTATCGATACGAGTGAGAAAATCTCATCGCAGTCAACACCTTGAACTTGTCAAAAACATTTTGTGACAATTCGAGCTTTGTAGATAGTAACACTAATATCAGCGTCCGTCTTCCTATTGAATATCCATTTATTCTTAATGACTCACCGATCATCGGGCAATTCAATCAAAGTCCATACTTTGTTCTCATACATGGATCCCATCTCAGATTTCATGGCCTCAAGCCATTTTGCGTAATCTGGGCTCATCGTCGCTTCCTCATAGTTCGTAGGTTCGTCATGGTCTAGTAATATGACTTCCAGAATAGGATTACCGTACCACTCTCGTGCGGACCATACTCTGGTTGACCTACGAGGTTCGGTAGCAACTTGATCTGAAGTTTCATGATCATCATCATTAGCTTCCTCACTAATTGGTGTAGGAATCACTGGAACTGATTTCTATGATGAACTACTTTCCAATTCGGGAGAAGGTACAATTACCTCATCAAGTTCTACTTTCCTCCCACTTACTTCTTTCGAGAGAAACTCCTTCTCTAGAAAGGATCCGTTCTTAGCAACTAATATCTTGCCTTCGGATCTGTGATAGAAGGTGTACCCAATAGTTACTTTTGGGTATCCTATGAAGACGCACTTCTCCGATTCGGGTTTGAGCTTATCAGAATGAAACTTTTTCACATAAGCATCGCAACCCCAAACTTGAAGAAATGATAGCTTAGGTTTCTTGCTAAACCATAGTTCATACGGTGTCATCTCAATGGATTTAGATGGTGCCCTATTTAACGTGAATGCGGATGTCTCTAATGCATAACCCCAATACGATAGTGGTAAATCGGTAAGAGACATCATAGGTCGCACCGTATCCAACAATGTATGATTACAACGTTCGGACACACCATTATGCTATGGTGTTCCAGGCCGCGTGAGTTGTGAAACTATTCCACATTCTTTCAAATGAACACCAAACTCGTAACTCAAATATTCGCCTCTATGATCAGATCGTAGAAACTTTATTTTCTTGTTACGATGATTTTCCACTTCACTCTGAAATTCTTTTGAACTTTTCAAATGTTTCAGACTTATATTTCATTAAGTAGATATACCCATATCTGCTCAAATCTTCTGTGAAGGTTAGAAAATAACGATACCCACCGCAGGCCTCAACACTTATCGGATTGCATACATCAGTATGTATTATTTCCAATAAGTCAGTTGCTCGCTCCATTGTTTCGGACAATGGAGTCTTAGTCATCTTGCCCATGAGGCATGGTTCGCAAGCATCAAGTGATTCAAAAAGTCCATCGGCATGGAGTTTCTTCATGCGCTTTACACCAATATGACCTAAACGGCAGTGCCACATATAAGTTGCACTATCATTATTAACTTTGCATCTTTTGGCTTCAACTAGCATACATGCCCGTGCGTTGCAACGGGAGAAAAAACTATACATCTTTATCCTAATTTAACACGGCACCTCATTTAAAAAGTAGCAGCGCAACGATCTGTGGTTTGCTATAGTGCAAATGCTAATTATGATAAAGCAGGGTTTCATCTCTCTATAAGACACATTTCATAATTTTCCTAGTACATGCAAATGAATAAAAGATTTGAAAGCCCAAAATGAAAATGTTTCGCCCATGGGCTGCGGCATAGGAATCTGACCCCGCATGTTTGTCAGCCCCCTCATGATCGGTCGGCCCGGCTCATCGCTGGTTTTTTTGTCCTACCTTTTGTACTGTTTGCATGTTAGTTTTCTGTAATAATAGGAAAGGAAACATGCCTGTTTTTCTCATACTTTTGAATTTTTTTTGGCGAAATGAAAAGTTCTCAAATAAACAAAAATACTCATAATTTCAAAATAAATTTTTAAATTTAAAAAAAGATGGAGGGAGCCTTTATGTGTAGCCCTGGAATTTAAGTGTGAGCGGAATTTTCTTCCCACTAAGTCTCTCCCCCGCATGCAACGGGGAGTTAATTTCTTAATATCCCATTAATTAGCCCAGAGAAGCTCTCCTTCCTCCTTTCCTCATCCATCAGGGATTCGTTCCTCCGTCAGCCCACCAATCCATTTAAAGCACCCGCATGTCCCTCCTCCTTTGTCGAGTTATTATCGATTTGTTCCTTTGATTCTTGGTTCTCGAGGCTTGCTATAGGAAACTCTGCAAACATATATAAATCAGTAGAATTTCATGTAAAGAACCGAGGTGGGACTATTAGAAAACCAACCCTATATTTGGCATGAACAAATTGTATCTCAGTTGGTCATGGTCTTCATTATAAAACGAGACGATGAGGGTTCGAACCCCAACTGAGTTTTACTTTTATTTTTGGCTAGTCGGTTGTGTAGCAGGCCCAGATCGGCCCACTGGAGTGTGCAAGCCACCTGCTGTTTTTTGTGTTACTTTGGGATATCGAGGGATCCTTTCTCTTTTTGTTGCTTGGGTGTGACGTGGCCTGGTTTTTTATCATCTAGACGAACGGCCGAACGAAATTTCGTCATACGAAACGGACCAAATATCCCGAGGAGGAAGCAGTACATCTTTTAATAGTAGGTATAGATATTATGAATTCGTTTCAAGATTCAATAAACCATTTATATTGAACGTATGACCATAGAAGGTTTTATTCATGTAACTAGAACAACAATTATTCTATGACTTAAATGAATAACCGTATTGCAATAAACATGATCCAATCATATTTATGCTCAACGCAAACACCAAATAACATTTATTTTAGGTTCAACACTAACCCCGAAGGTAAAGGGAGTGTGTGATGGTGATCATATCATCCTTGGAAACACTTCCAACTCTCATCATCACCTCGCCCTTAACAAGTCTCTGTTTATTTTTGTAACTCCCGTTTTGAGTTACTACTTTTAGCAACTGAACCAGTATCAAATACTGAGGGGTTGCTATAAACACTAGTAAAGTACACATCAATAACATGTATATCAAATATACTTTTGCTCACTTTGCCATCCTTCTTATCCTCCAAGTATCTAGGGCAGTTCCACTTCCAGTGACCATTTCCTTTGTAGTAGAAGCACTCAGTGCCAGGCTTGGGTCTAGCTTTGGGCTTCTTTATGGGAGCAGCAACTTGTTTGCTATTCTTCTTTGAAGTTCCTCTTTCTTTCCCTTTGCCCTTTTCTTGAAACTAGTGGTCTTGTTAACCATCAACACTTGATGCTATTTCTTGATTTCTACCTTCGCCGATTTCAGCATCACGAAGAGCTTGGGAATTATTATTTTCATCCCTTGCATATTATAGTTCATCACTAAGTTCTAGTAACTTGGTGATAGTGACTAGATAACTTTTTCAATTACTATCTTATCTGGAAGATTAACTCCCATTTGATTCAAGCAATTGTAGTACCCAGACAATTTGAGCACATTCTCATCCATCTTGTAGGCAAAGTACTGTCAGAGGTCTCATACCTCTCGACACGGGCATGAGTATGAAATACCAATTTCAACTCTTATAACATCTTATATGCTGTGTGGCATTCAAAACGTTTTTCATGTCCCGGTTCTACGCCGTAAAGCACGGTGCACTAAACTATTAAGTAGTCATCATACCGAGCTTTGTCAAACGTTCATAACATGTGCATTTGCTCCTGCAATAGGTCCGTCACCTAGCGGTGCATCAAGGACATAATTCTTCTGTGCAACAATGAGGATAATCCTCAGATCATGGACCTAGTCCGCATCATTGCTACTATCATCTTTCAACATAGTTTTTCTCTAGGAACATATCAAAAATAAACGGGAAGCTACATCGTGAGCTATCGATATACAACATAGTTATGCAAATACTATCAGGACTAAGTTCATGATAAATTAAAATTAAATTAATCATATTACTTAAGAACTCCCACTTAGATAGACATCCTTCTAGTCATCTAAATGATCATGTGATCCAAATCAACTAAACCATGTCCGATTATCACGTGGGATGGAGTAGTTTTCAATGGTGAACATCACTATGTTGATCATATCTACTATATAATTCACGCTCGACCTTTTGGTCTCTAGTGTTCCGACGCCATATCTGGATATGCTAGGCTCGTCAAGTTTAACCCGAGTATTCTGCGTGTGCAAAACTGGCTTGTACCCATTGTATGTGAACGTAGAGCTTATCACACCCGATCATCACGTGGTATCTCGGCACGACGAACTGTTGCAACGGTGCATACTCAGGGAGAACACTTATACCTTGAAATTTAGTGAGAGATCATCTTATAATGCTACCGCCGAACTAAGCAAAATAAGATACATAAAGGATAAACATCACATGCAACGAAAATATGTGACATGATATGGCCATCATCATCTTGTGCCTTTGATCTCCATATCCAAAACACTGTCATGATCTCTATCGTCACCGGCATGACACTATGATATCCATCATCTTGGTCTCTATCAACGTGTCGTCACATGGTCGTCTCACCACCTATTGCTTTTGCAACTATTGCTATCGCATAGCGATAAAGTAAAGCAATATATGGCGCTTGCATCTTATGCAAAGTTGCCGATAACTTTAACAAAACATAATCATCTCATAAAACAATTTATATCTCATCACGTCTTGACCATATCACATCACAACATGCCCTGCAAAAACAAGTTAGACATCCTCTACTTTGTTGTTGCAAGTTTTACGTGGCTGCTACAGGTTGAGCAAGAACCGTTCTTACCTACGCATCAAAAACCACAACGTGGTATAGTGATTGCTTTTTGATCTTCAGAAAGAACCCTGTTCATTGAATCCGATTCAACTAAAGTTGGAGAAACTGACACCCACCAGCCACCTGTGTGCGAAGCACGTCGGTAGATCCAGTCTCGCGTAAGCGTACGGGTAATGTCGGTCTGGGTCGCTTCATCATGGTGATGCATAGTAATGAGGGGGGAGAGTATTGTCTACGTACCCTCGTAGACCGTAAGCGGAAGCGTTATGAAAACGCGGTTGATGTAGTCGTACGTCTTCACGATCAACCGATCCTAGTACCGAAAGTACAGCACCTCCGCGATCTGCACACGTTCAGCTCGGTGATGTCCCACGAACTCACGATCTAGCAGAGTGTCGAGGGAGAGCCTCGTCAGCACGATGGCATGATCACTGTGATGGTGATGCTCCCGGAACAGGGCTTCGCTTAAGCACCGCTATGATATGACCGAGGTGGATTATGGCAGAGGGGGCACCGCACACGGCTAGAAACAATCAACTTGTGTGTGGGGTGCACCCTGCCCCCATATATATAGGAGCAAGGGGGGAGGCCGGCTGACCCTAGTGGAGTGCCAAGGGAGGAGGAATCCTCCTCCTAGTAGGAGTAGGAGGAGGATTCCTCCTTTCCTAGTCCTACTAGGATGAGAAGGGGAAGGAAGGAAGGGGGAGGAAGAGGAGAAGGAAAGGGGGGAGCCCCCCTCCCTAGTCCAATTCGGACTCCCTATAGGGAGGGGGCGCGGCTGCCCCTTGTTGGCCCATGAAGGCCCAACTTTCCCCGGGGGGGGGGGGGTTCCGGTAACCCTCCAGCACTCCGGTTTTCTCCGAAATCACCCGAAACACTCCCGGTGTTCGAATATAGCCATCCAATATATTAATCCTTATGTCTTGACCATTTCGAGACACCTCGTCATGTCCGTGATCAAATTTGGGACTCCGAACTACCTTTGGTACACCAAAACACATAAACTCATAATATCGATCGTCACCAAACGTTAAGCGTGCGGACCCTACGGGTTCGAGAACTATGTAGACATGACCAAGACACGTCTTCAGTTAATAACTAATATGTCTCCAACGTATCTATAATTTTTGATTGCTCCATGCTATTATATTATCTGTTTTGGATGTTAATGGGCTTTATTTTACACTTTTATATCATTTTTGGGACTAACCTACTAACTGGGGGGCCAGCCGAAATTGTTGTTTTTTTGCCTATTTTAGAGTTTCGCCAAAAAGGAATATCAAATGGAGTCCAAACGGAATGAAACCTTCAGGAACGTGATTTTCTCAAAAAACGTGATCCAAGAGACTTGGAGTGGGCGTCAAGAAACAATCGAGGAGGCCACAAGGCAGGGGGCGCGCCTACCCCCCTGGGCGCGCCACCCACCCTCGTGGGCCCCTCGTTGCTCCACTGACGTACTTCTTCCTCCTATATATATCCATGTAGCCCCCGCCCCCAAACATCCAGGAGCACAATGAAAACCTAATTCCACCGCCGCAACCTTCTGTACTAGAGAGATCCCATCTCGGGGTCTTTTCCGGAGCTCCGCCGGAGGGGGCATTGATCACGGAGGGCCTCTACATCAACTCAATGGCCTCTTCGGTGATGTGTGAGTAGTTACTTCAGACCTTCGGGTCCATAGTTATTAGCTAGATGGCTTCTTCTCTCTCTTTGAATCTCAATATAAAGTTCTCCTCAATCTTCTTGGAGATCTATTTGATGTAATATTCTTTTGCGGTGTGTTTGTCGAGATACAATGAATTGTGGGTTTATGATCAAGTTTATCTATGAAAAATATTTGAATCTCCTCTGAATTCTTTTATGTATGATTGGTTTATCTTTGCAAGTCTCTTCGAATTATCAGTTTGGTTTGGCCTACTACATTGATCTTTCTTGCAATGGGAGAAGTGCTTAGCTTTGGGTTCAATCTTGCGGTGCTCGATCCCAGTGATAGAAAGGGAAACGACAAGTATTTTATTGTTGCCATCTAGGATAAAAAGATGGGGTTTATATCATATTGCATTAGTTCATCCCTCTACATCATGTCATCTTACTTAAAGTATTACTCTGTTCTTATGAACTTAATACTCTAGGTGCATGCGGGATAGCGGTCGATGTGTGGGGTGCTACCTCTTGAGCACTGCATTGGTTTTCCCCGAAGAGGAAGGGATGGTGCAGCAAAGTAGCGTAAGTATTTCCCTCAATTTTTGAGAACCAAGGTATCAATCTAGTAGGAGGCTATGTGCGAGTCCCTCGCACCTGCACAAAACAAATAAATCCTCGCAACCAACACAAATAGGGTTTGTCAATCCCTATAAGGCCACTTACGAGAGTGAGATCTGATAGATATGATAAGATAATATTTTTGGTATTTTTATGATAAAGATGCAAAGTAAAATAAAGGAAAAGTAAATAGCAAAGGAAATAACTAAGTAGTAGGAGATCAATATGATAAAGATAGACCCGGGGGCCATAGGTTTCACTAGTGGCTTCTCTCAAGAGCATAAGTATTCTACGGTGGGTGAACAAATTACTGTTGAGCAATTGACAGAATTGAGCATAGTTATGAGAATATCTAGGTATGATCATGTATATAGGCATCACGTCCGAGACAAGTAGACCGACTCCTGCCTGCATCTACTACTATTACTCCACTCATCGACCGCTATCCAGCATGCATCTAGAGTATTAAGTTAAAAACAGAGTAACGCCATAAGCAAGATGACATGATGTAGAGGGATAGACTCATGCAATATGAAGAAAACCCCATCTTGTTATCCTTGATGGCAACAATACAACACATGCCTTGCTGCCCTTGTTGTCACCGGGAAAGGACACCGCAATATTGAACCCAAAGCTAAGCACTTCTCCCATTGCAAGAAAGAACAATCTAGTAGGCCAAACCAAACTGATAATTTGAAGAGACTTGCAAAGATAACCAATCATACATAAAAGAATTCAGAGAAGATTCAAATATTATTCATAGATAGACTTGATCATAAACCCACAATTCATCGGTCTCAACAAACACACAGCAAAAAAGAAGATTACATCGAATAGATCTCCAAAAGAGAGGGGGAGAACATTGTTATTGAGATCCAAAAGGAGAGAAGAAGTCATCTAGCTACTAACTATGGACACGTAGGTTTGAGGTAAACTACTCACACTTCATCGGAGGGGCTATGGTGTTGATGTAGAAGCCCTCCGTGATCGATGCCCCCTCCGACGGAGCTCCGGAATAGGCCCCAAGATGGGATCTCATGGATACAGAAAGTTACAGCGGTGGAATTAGGGTTTTGGCTTTGTATCTGATCGTTTGGGGGTACATGGATATATATAGGAGGAAGGAGTACGTCGGTGGAGCAACAGGGGACCCACGAGGGTGGAGGGCACGCCTGGTGGGGGTGGGCGCGCCCCCTACCTTGTGGCCTCCTCTTTTCTTTCTTGACGTAGGGTCCAAGTCTCCCGGGTCTTGTTCGTTGAGAAAATCACGTTCCCGAAGGTTTCATTCCGTTTGGACTCCGTTTGATATTCCTTTTTTTCGAAACCCTAAAACAGGCAAAAAAAAAGCAATTCTGGGCTGGGCCTCCGGTTAATAGGTTAGTCCCAAAAATGATATAAAAGTGGATAATAAAGCCCAATAATGTCCAAAACAATATATAATATAGCATGGAGCAATCAAAAATTATAGATACATTGGAGATGTATCAAGCATCCCCAAGCTTAATTCCTGCTCGTCCTCGAGTAGGTAAATGATAAAAACAGAATTTTTGATGCGGAGTGCTACTTGGCATAATTTTAATGTAATTCTTCTTAACTGTGGTATGAATATTCAGATCCGAAAGATTCAAGACAAAAGTTCATATTGACATAAAAATAATAATACTTCAAGCATACTAACTAAGCAATTATGTCTTCTCAAAATAACATGGCCAAAGAAAGTTCATCCCTACAAAATCATATAGTTTCATCATGTTTCATTTTCGTCAGACAAGAATGCTCTCATGATGCACAACCCCGATGACAAGCCAAGCAATTCTTTCATACTTTAGTAATCTCAAACCTATAAACTTTCACGCAATATATGAGCGCGAGCCATGGGCATAGCACTATGGGTGGAATAGAATATAATGAGGGGGGTTATGTGGAGAAGACAAAAAGGAGAAAGTCTCACATCAACGAGGCTAATCAATGGGCTATGGAGATGCCCACCGATTGATGTTAATGCAAGAAGTAGGGATTACCATGCAACGGATGCACTAGAGCTATAAATGTATGAAAGCTCAACAAAAGAAACTAGTGGGTGTGCATCCAACTTGATTGCTCATGAACACCTAGGGCACTTGAGGAGGCCCATTGTTGGAATATACAAGCCAAGTTGTATAATTAAAAATTCCCACTAGTATATGAAAGTGACAAAACAAGAGACTCTCTAACATGAAGATTATGGTGCTACTTTGAAGTACAAGTGTGGCAAAGGATAGTAACATTGTCCCTTCTCTCTTTTTCTCTCATTTTTTATTTTTTGGGGGGCCTTCCCTTTTTTATGGTCTTTCTCTTTTTTTGGGCCTTCTCTTTTTTTATGGCCTTTCTATTTACTTTTTTATTTATTCCTCACTTGGGACAATGCTCTAGAAAATGATGATCATCACACTTCTATTTATTTACAACTCAATGATTACAACTCGATAATAGAAAAAAAGATGACTCTATAGGAATGCCTCCGACGGTGTACCGGGATATGCAATGGACCAAGAGTGACATGTATGAAAGAATTATGAACGGTGGCTCTGCCACAAATACTATGTCAACTACATGATCATGCTAAGCAATATGACAATGATGAATGTGTCATGATAAATGGAATGATGGAAAGTTGCATGGCAATACATCTTGGAATGGCTACGGAAATGCCATAATAGGTAGGTATGGTGGCTGTTTTGAGGAAGATATAAGGAGGTTTATGTGTGATTGAGCGTATCATATCACGGGGTTTGGATGCACCGGCGAAGTTTGCGCCAACTCTCAATGTGAGAAAGGGCAATGTACGGTACCGAAGAGGCTAGCAAGGATGGAAGGGTGAGAGTGCGTATAATCCATGGAGTCAATATTAGTCATAAAGAACTCACATACTTATTGCAAAAATCTAGAAGTCATCAAAAACCTTGGTACTACGCGCATGCTCCTAGGGGGATAGATTGGTAGGAAAAGACCATCGCTCGTCCCCGACCGCCACTCATAAGGAGGACAATCAAATAACACCTCATGTTTCAAATTTGTTGCATAACGTTTACCATACGTGCATGCTACGGGACTTGCAAACTTCAACACAAGTATTTCTCAATTTCACAACTACTCAACTAGCATGACTTTGATATTATTACCTCCATATCTCAAAACTATCATCAAGCATCAAACTTCTCTTAGTATTCAAAACACTCTTAAGAAAATTTTACTAATCTTGAACACCTAGAATATTAGGATTTTAAGCAAATTACCATGCTACTAAGACTCTTAAAATAATCTAAGTGAAGCATGAGAGATCAATAGTTTCTATAAAACAAATCCACCATCGTGCTCTAAAAGATATAAGTGAAGTACTAGAGCAAAACTATATAACTCAAAAGATATAAGCAAAGCACATAGAGTATTCTAACAAATTCCAAATCATGTATGGCTCTATCAAAAGGTGTGTACATCAAGGATGATTGTGGTAAACTAAAAAATAAAGACCCAAATTATACAAGACGCTCCAAGCAAAACACATATCATGTGGCGAATAAAAATATAGCTCCAAGTAAAGTTACCGATAGAAGTAGACGAAAGAGGGGACGCCTTCCGGGGCATCCCCAAGCTTTGGCTTTTAGGTGTCCTTACATTATCTTGGGGGTGCCATGGGCATCCCCAAGCTTAGGCCCTTGCCACTCCTTGTTCCATAATCCATCAAATCTTTACGCAAAACTTGAAAACTTCACAACACAAAACTTAAAGTAGAAAATCTCGTGAGCTCCGTTAGTGAAAGAAAATAAAAGACCACTTAAAGTTACTGTAATGAACTCATTCTTTATTTATATTGGTGTTATACCTACTGTATTACAACTTCTCTATGGTTTATCAACATAAGCAAACAACACGCGAAAAACAGAATCTGTTAAAAACAGAACAGTCTGTAGTAATCTGTAGCTAGCGCAAGATCTGGAACCCCAAAAATTCTAAAATAAACTAATGGACGTGAGGAATTTATCTATTAATCATCTGCAGAAATAATTAACTAAATATCACTTTCCAAATAAAAATGACAGTAGTTCTCGTGAGCGCTAAAGTTTCTGTTTTTACAGCAAGTTCAACAAGACTTTCCCCAAGTCTTCCCAACGGTTCTACTTGGCACAAACACAAATTAAACACAAAAAACACAACCAAAACAGAGGCTAGAAAAATTATTTATTAAATAAAAGCAAGGATAAATATTGGGTTGACTCCCAACAAGCGCTTTTCTTTAAAGCCTTATAGCTAGGCATAATATTTCAATGATGCTCACATGAAAGACAAGAATTGAAGCACAAAGAGAGAATCATAAAACAAGTGACAAACACATCTAAGTCTAACGTACTTCCTATACATAGGCATTTTATAGGCAAACAAATTGTCAAGGCAAGCAAAAACTAGCATATGCAAGGAAGTGGAAAGAAACAATAGCAATCTCAACATAACGAGAGGTAATTTAGTAACATGAAAATTTCTACCATCATATTTCCCTCTCTCATAATAATTGCATGAGGGATCATAAGCAAATTCAACAAAATAGCTATCACACAAAATATTTTCAACACGATCCATATGCATGCAAAGTTGACACTCTTCCAAAATACTGGGATTAACATTAACTAAAGTCATGACCTTTCCAAACCCACTTTTATCAATATTATTGCCAACTCTATTATCAATCTCATATTCATCATGGGGCTTAAATAAATTTTCAATATCATAAGAAGAATCACCCCAATCATGATCATTACAACAAGTAGTAGACATACCAAAACTAGCATCCCCAAGCTTAGGCTTTTGCATATTATTAGCACAATTGACATCAAGAGAATTTATAGTAAAATCATTACAATCATGCTTTTTATTCCAAGATCTATGGTGAATCGCTTCATAAAGTAATTCATCACACGTTTTAGATTCACGAATTTCAAGCAAAACTTCATAAAGATAATCTAGTGCACAAAACTCACTAGCAATTGGTTCATCATAATTGGATCTCTTAAAAACATTAGCAAGTGGATGAGGATCCATAGATCTTAGGTTCTCTGTTTAGCAATAAATAAACAACTATTCCAACCATACAAGCAAACAAGAAACGGGAAAAAGGCAAATAAAGAGAAAGAGAGGGAGGTTAGAGAGAGAGAGAGAGAGAGAGAGCGAATAAAACGGCAAGGGTGAAGTGGGAGAGAGGAAAACGAGAGGCAAATGACAAGTAATGTAATGCGGGAGATAAGGGTATGTGATGGGTACTTGGTATGTTGACTTTTGTGTAGACCTCCCCGGCAACGGCGCCAGAAATCCTTCTTGCTACCTCTTGAGCACTGCGTTGGTTTTCCCCAAAGAGGAAGGGATGATGCAGCAGAGTAGCGTAAGTATTTCCCTCCATTTTTCATAGATAGTTGCAAAGATAACCAATCATACATAAAAGAATTCAGAGAAGATTCAAATGTTATTCATAGATAGACTTGATCATAAACCCACAATTCATCGGTCTCAACAAACACACCGCAAAAAGAAGATTACATCGAATAGATCTCCATAAGAGGGGGGAGAACATTGTATTGAGATCCAAAAAGAGAGAAGAAGCCATCTAGCTACTAAATATGGACCCGTAGGTCTGAGGTAAATTACTCACACTTCATCGGAGGGGCTATGCTATTGATGTAGAGGCCCTCCATGATCGATGCCCCCTCCGGCGGAGCTCCGGAACAGGCCCCAAGATGGGATCTCGTGGATACAGAAAGTTATGGTTGTGGAATTAGGGTTTTGGCTCTGTATCTGATCGTTTGGGGGTGCGTGGATATATATAGGAGGAAGAAGTACGTCGGTGGAGCAACAGGGGGGCCCACGAGGGTGGAGGGCGCGCCTGGTGGGGGTGGGCGAGCCCCCCTACCTCGTGGCCTCCTCTTTTCTTTCTTGACGTAGGGTCCAAGTCTCCCGGGTCTTGTTCGTTGAGAAAATCGCGTTCCCGAAGGTTTCATTCCGTTTCGACTCCGTTTGATATTCATTTTCTTCGAAACCCTAAAAGACGCAAAAAACAGCAATTCTGGGTTGGGCCTCCGGTTAATAGGTTAGTCCCAAAAATAATGTAAAAGTGGATAATGAAGCCCAATAATGTCCAAAACAGTAGATAATATAGCATGGAGCAATCAAAAATTATAGATACGTTGGAGACGTATCATGGAGTAATAGTAGTAGATGCAGAATCGTTTCGGTCTACTTGTCGCAGACATGATGCCTATATGCATGATCATACCTAGATATTCTCATAACTATGCTCAATTCTATCAATTGCTCGACAGTAATTTGTTCACCCACCATAATACTTATACTCTTAAGAGAAGCCACTATTGAAACCTATGGCCCCGGGTCTATCTTCCATCATATTAATCTTCCAACACTTAGCTATTTTTATTGTCGTTGATTTTACTTTGCATCTTTATTTCTCTTTCTCTTAAAAATACCAAAAATATTATCTTATCATATCTATCAGATCTTACTCTCGTAAGTGACAGTGAAGGGATTGACAACCCCTTTATCGCGTTGGTTGCGAGGTTCTTATTTGTTTGTGTAAGTGCGTGGGACTCGAGCGTGATCTCCTACTGGATTGATACCTTGGTTCTCAAAAACCGAGGGAAATACTTACGCTACTTTACTACATCACCCTTTCCTCTTCAAGGGAAAATCAGCGCAGTGCTCAAGAGGTAGCAATAACCAATACAGGAACCTGGATGTTCATATTGGCTCCCACATATTCTACGAAGATCTTTATCGGTCAAACCACATAACGATATACGTTGTTCCCTTTGTCATCGGTATGTTACTTGCCCGAGATTCGATCATCGGTATCTCAATACCTAGTTTAATCTCGTTACCGGCAAGTCTCTTTACTCGTTCCGTAATGCATCATATTGCAACTAAATCATTAGTCACATTGCTTGCAAGGCTTATATTGATGTGCATTACCGAGAGGGCCCTGAGATACCTCTCCGACAATCGGAGTGAAAAATCCTAATCTCAATCTATGCCAACTCAAAAAACACCATCGGAGACACCTGTAGAGCACCTTTATAATCACCAAGTTACGTTGTGACGTTTGGTAGCACACAAAGTGTTCCTCTGGTATTCGTGACTTGCATGATCTAATAGTCATAGGAACATGTATATGTTATGGAGAAAGCAATAGCAACAAACTAAACGATCAACGTGCTAAGCTAATGGATGGGTCAAGTCAATCACATCATTCTCTAATGATGTGATCCCTTTTAATCAAAAGATAACTCATGTCTATTGTCAGGAAACATAACCATCATTGATTCAACGAGCTAGTCAAGTAGAGGCATACTAGGGACATTCTGTTTGTCTATGTATTCACACATGTACTAAGTTTCCGGTTAATACAATTTTAGCATGAATAATAAACATTTATCATGATATAAGGAAATATAAATAACAACTTTATTATTGCCTCTAGGGCATATTTCCTTCAAGATATTTCCTACATATTCTAGCACTAGTCATGCCAAAATTAACGGAAAAATCCGGCATGACCTTTGCTAGAAAGGACATATCGAGCGCCTGAAATTCAACACTTGGGCAAAACATAGGCCACTTGGAGGTGTTCCCTGCAAACATAGGCCACTTGGGCAAGCACTAGTAGTACACAATAGTACATATCACATGTCTAAATGTCCATCATATTTGAAAGACCTATGTTGAAAATTTTCTATTCCATGCAAATAATCTACATTCTATTGTATTGAAAAAACATTAAAATCTAGCTTCATCACATTGTCACATCTACTCATCTACTACTCTACTACATCTATCAAAACATCTACATCATCATCGACATGGGGATTTGGCTATTCTCGCCTCGAGGTCGGAGGGGATCAGTGAGTGAGGTCATATGCAGCAGGCATTGCTACCACTGCACACGCTAATTACAAAAATCCAAAAGGAAAGAAATGGGTATGATACGATTGAATTGCATGCATAAACATTGGAAACATTATTTGGCTGGCGTTTGACATGATACGAATCCTCGTCTATCATCTTACAAATCACGAAAATTAGTTACTCTACTTATTAAAGCGGCACTAGCCAGGGGGGCATTCATCTCAATCGTCCTCATCCGATACATGCATGTTTGGCAGACTGTAATTAGCTCCAGAAATGACAAGCATTAATTAATTGAAAACAATCCAACAACTCGTTCATGGATCTACGACCGGATACTGATCGGAAGTCGAAACCCTAGCTAGAGCCTGAGGGACAGGTCCAGGGAGCCACCTACGCCGCCGGGCGGCGAGGAGGACAAGGGCCGCGTCCTGCGCAGCTCGGACTCGTCGGGACCGCCGCCGTGGCTGCTGACCCCCGTCGGGAAGAACTCAATCTCCCGCACCTCCTTCCTCCCCTCCGGTGCCACCGAGAACCCTTCTCCGGCCGTCTCCTGCATATAGGTCCGTTGTTAGTCATCACTCATCAGTTAGTTCTGCCAAATCTAGATGAATGACACGAGCTTTGCAAATGCTTCTAACCAACGCACGTACCTTACGAGCGGCGATCATGGTGATGGTGGCGGCGACATAGTGGATTGAGTAGTATGACGCGTTGGTGGCATTGGCGGCAGAAGGGGGCCGTGTTCTTCTATCTGCCAAGCCCATCATCGTCTTTGTAGGCCAGATCGAGAAGATCAACATGGGCGCGCAGGAAA
The DNA here is from genome assembly GCF_018294505.1 of Triticum aestivum. NCBI lineage: Eukaryota > Viridiplantae > Streptophyta > Magnoliopsida > Poales > Poaceae > Triticum > Triticum aestivum. The sequence goes on from NC_057794.1 coordinate 513,509,223, forward strand.
GAAGACAAGATTGGTTAATTGGCACAACAAAATGAATTTTTGCAGTGGACTGGACGGACGGACTACCTGCTGCACGACGACGGAGTTGCCTTGCGCCTGCAGGTTGGCGGTGGCGGCCTCCAGCATGGCGGCCATGGCGGCGACATTCGGGTATTGGAGCGGATCGACGCTGCCGCAGCGCGGGCGCTCGAGCTCCGACATGCTGAGGCCGCGCTGCGGGGTTTTCCTGGGCGGCGCCCAGCCGCCGCAGCGCAGGCGCTCGAGCTCCGCCACACCGAGGCCGCGCTGTGGGGTCTTCCTGGGCGGCACCCCGCCGCCGCCGCGGGAGGCCGCCTGCCGCCTCCTCTCCCCGGACGCCGCCTGCCGGCGCACCCGCGCGTCGGAGAGGTCCGACGCGATGGCATGGGCCGACGTGTCCTCTGGGCCAGAGCCGAAGAGGAAGTTGGGCGTGGGCGCCATGAGGGACGAGAGGGGAAGATGGCGATCGAGGGCGCGGATGGGTCGACTGGGCGGGAGAGGCGCTCGTTTTGTAGCGAGCGGCGGCGAGGAGACACCGCGTGGCCTGGCGTGTGTGCGTATCTCGCCGATATGCTAATTTACTCGCGTCTGTCTCACTCGCCAGCCAAACAAAGAGACAGGCAGGTGGGGCCCGGCAGAACAAAGGACCTGTCCTCTGTCCAGACGCATCCGCTGCTGCCAATTGGGCCCAAATGGTCGGCTCTTCGGACCCCACTCCGCTCATGTCGTGTGGCCATTGCATCTTCTCATGATCTTCACCTCTATATGATATTTTGGCAAGAAACATATTATATACTAAACTAAAACTTTACATACGTGAAACAAGAGAAAATATATCACCCAGAATAAGAATCATGTTGTAAATAAATGCCCATGAATATATGTCCAATGCCTAGCTGCAAAATCAACTGTGGATGTGGTGTAAGAGCATCTCCAGTGCTGATCTTCGTGAGCTGGTCATTGAGGCGACGCCCCATGATGGACGTCTTCGCGGTGGTCCTGAATTGGTAGAGGTCCCAGGCCTCCGCGAGCGCAGGTCCACGAGGACCCAGTCTAGGGCGACATGTTATGCAGCGAATGCTGGTCGGTGATATGCATTGCGCATCAGAATAGAAAATATATTTACTGATTAAATGGCCATTTATAACCATTAACTAGCTGCAAAAACAATTGTGTACTGATTTAAGAGCATCCATTCTGAGTGAGCTGGTCGCTGAGGCGACGCCCGTGCCGCTCGGACATCTTCATGGTGGTCCTGGACCGGTCAAGGGCCTAGGCCTCTGTTAGCGCAAGGACCCGTCCCGGCGACGCGTGAGTAGGACCACAACCTAAGTAATGCAGGAGGCGCTTGTGGGCATTCGAGGCGCCAAGGAAGGCCCTTCATGGTGACCTAGCGCCGATGTGGCGGTGATGTCTGTGTCCTCTCCTTGCCACGCAAGAGGTGGGATGACAGTGACGCCAACCGATCAAACTAGCCCAGCTACTGTGCAACCACTCCTCCCAAGCGTGGGGGGAGGGGGGCTCCTAGTTGACACGACGATAGGGCTGGCTTCTCATTGACGCTGTGGCGAGGCTGGCTTCTCCTTGACATGGCGGAGAGGCAGCTAGGGAGGCGCTCGACCGCGATCACATAGCGACATCTCGAGGAGGAGCTCTAGGTGCACCTTGGTAGTTATGATCGGGCACAACGTGTTTCATGAGGAGGGGCAGTTGCGGTTGCTCCTCCTCCTATTCGGATCTCCGACTTGTATGTGGGGGCAGTGGAGGAGGAAGGCCCCGTAGAACATGCGCGACACCACACGATCAACATAGAAAGCCGGATCCACCGGCCGGCACCAAAAACCGGCTACTCTAGCGGGACTCAGCCAGCATTGATGCATAGAGGAGAGGAGCGACGATGGTGGTGAGCGAAGAGGATGGCAGCCAGGCAGCATGGCGTAGAGAGGAGATACTATGCGTTTTGGCAGGTGTCGGTGCCCTACTTAGGCCACCTACAACACACGACCCCAAATGGTCCACCCGCGTTCGTTTCGGGGTAAATGGACACAAAATGCGGCCCAATGCGCGGGAGCAAACAGACAGACGTTAATTTTGTCTGCTTTCTTCCAATTTCTGGCCCAAATTTGTGCCACATTTGCATCGAAGCGGACACACGCTGACGGGCGGGACGCGTTCCCTTGTCATCCCCTCGCTCGCCCGTCGGGGGCATAGACGCCAATTTGTCTCTTCCCCTCCCCTCCCGCCGCCTTTGGCCCCCTACCCCCACCATAGTCGCCGCCCATTTTTCTGGCCGCCTCGTTGTCCACCCTCCCAAGCGCAACCACCAGATTTGTGCCCTCTCATCCCGGCGCTGGCGCCAACAGCTAGATCTTTGACGGCGTGGTTTGGCGCATCCGGTCGCCGGATTTGCCGCATTAGGTTGCCGGCGACTGCGGCTTGCCATGTATTGGCCAGGTATCGAAGTACACAACCCCGACAAGGCCTTCGTGTTCCATGTAGGTATTGAGTGCACCTCTAGCTGCTCGGATCTATCCCGTCGGCGGTTCATCGGCAAATGCGAGCCCGGCCGTCGCCCAGGCTCGACGCTGGCCCAGCGTAGGGATGTAAACATGGTCCCGTTTAATCCAATTTAATCCCACTTATGGTCTAACAGTCTATTACTGTTTTTTGGGGAAATGAACTATCGATAGTTAAAGGTAACTAAATGGGACTTGCGAGCGCTGTTTATTTGCCATTCACATCCCTAGCCCGGCAGCACACCGTTGCCGGTAATAAAGTGCGACGACTGATCGAGTAGGTCATGCGAGCCATTTCTACCATGGCGGAACATCCCAAATGGGTGTTCTTCAAGTGCAGAAAAATATGGGGTATGTGTTTCTTTTGATTAGATTGTTCGCCAGATTCTGCAAAATTTCAGTAGCTCATTGTTTTGATTGTCATGTTTGGAGCCCCGACATACTTAAAGTCAACGCAAAATGTCGTTTAATTATCTTTCTAGAAAATCCGGGCCACTAGATATTTCGTACATATTCTAGCACAAGTCATGCTAAAATTCACGAAAAAATCAGGCATGAACTTTGCTAGAAAGGACATATCGAGCGCCTGAAATTTGCCAGAATGGAAATTTATCAACACTCGGGCAAAACATAGGCCACTCGAAGGTGTTCCCTGCAAACATAGGCCACTTGGGCAAGCACTAGTAGTACACAACAGTACATATCACATGTCAAAATCTCCATCATATTTGAAAGACCTACATTGTGCTGAAATATAGGATGGGCTTTAGGCCCATCTAGCAATTTCTGAAAATCTCTAAGGGCCCATGTGGGTTTATTGGCACTAGGTGTAGTGGGAAGTTTAGTACCACCCCGCTAGTGGAGAAGGAGTTGGACCTCTTTATAAGGGATTGTCTTCCACATGCTATTGGAGCTTGAGAATAGAAGAGGCCCTCGTGCGCTCCTCCTCAGCCGCCCGCATCGCCATGCCTCGTCCTGACGCGCCATGCCGCACCGTGCTGCGGGTTGCGGGAATGAGGCGAGCTGAGCTCACACCTACGCGCTTATTTTTGCCGGTCACTAACGGAGAGTTGGGTTGCGGGAATGAGGCGAGCTGAGCTCACACCTACGCGCTTATTTTTGCCGGTCACTAACGGAGAGTTTCTGACAGCTGGGCCATGATCTGGGCCGAGCCCACGTCTCTCCACGCGGTTGCGCCTATATAAGTGTGCGGTGTCTCCTAACCTTAGTCGCCACGATTAGATCACATCTGCTCCACGCGCATGCCCACCGTTGTTCCTTTGCTACTGTTGCCGCCGGTGACTCCATCCCTTCCGCCGCGTACACGAGAGCCAGCCTCCGAAACCCCGCCCCTCTGGTTCCTGTATGGGAGAGGGGCAAATAGGTTTTTGGGAAGCGACTACGTGACTGCTCATTGTTCATCTACTTCATCCACGTCTGTGTCGCCATCATCGTCACCATGTCCACCGACGCCGAACGTGTCGCCGCCAAGAAAGTTGAAGCCGACAAGAAGGCCGCTGAGGACGCCGTTGTCGGCACCGCTGCCGCAGCTTCATCCTGGCCTACTGGAGGGTATAACTCATTTATCCCGCTCCTTGTGTTTTCTGTCTTAGCCATGCTAGCGTTATACGTAGATTTGTCTGCAATTAGCGTAGTATGTGATTGCATGATTGAATATCAGTATGTGATTATTTTTGTCAATGCCATGCTAGTGATTTACTCATGGATTAAGTTAGTCGAAAAATTGCCTATTTACTCAACAATCCAAAGACCTATTATGTGTAGGAATTTTTCGGCAAGTGGCTTTGCCGCTGCACTGAAACCGGATAAGTTTACCGGTACGTACGTTAAGCGTTGGCGAACTAAGACCACTTTATGGCTCACCGCTATGAACGTGTTCTGGGTCACCGGTGTCTCCATGGGAATGATTGCTCCTGAACATGAGAAGGCATTCAGGGAGGCCACCGTTGTGTTTCTTGGATCAGTTCTTAGCGTGATCGGAGATAAATTGGTCGACACATATATACATGTGCATGTCTCCAAGGACTTGTGGGAGGCGCTCCAAGCTAAGTTCGGGTCCATCGATGCCGGGAGCGAGATGTATATTATACAACAGTTCCATGATTACAAGATGGTTGAAAACCGTCTTGTATTGGAGCAGGCTCATGATGAAGGAAATATGCCCTAGAGGCAATAATAACGTTGTTATTTATATTTCCTTACATCATGATAAATGTTTATTATTCATGCTAGAATTGTATAAACCAGAAACTTAGTGCATGTGTGAATACATAGAAAAAACAGAGTGTCCCTAGTATGCCTCTACTTGACTAGCTCGTTAATCGAAGATGGTTAAGTTTCCTCACCATAGAAATGTGTTGTCATTTGATGAACAGGATCACATCATTAGAGAAGGATGTGATGGACAAGACACATCCGTTAGCTTACCATAAATGATCGTTTAGTTTTAGTGCTGTTGCTTTCATCATGACTTATACATGTTCCTCTAACTATGAGATTATGCAACTTAAATTTATCATGAACTTAGTCCTGATAGTATTTGCATATCTATGTTGTAGATCAATTGCTCACATATAGCTTCCCCGTTTTTATTTATGATATGTTCCTAGAGAAAACTATGTTGAAAGATGTTAGTAGCAATGATGCGTCTAGCTCTGTGATATGAGGATTATCCTCATTGCTGCACAGAAGAATTATGTCATTGATGCACCGCTAGGTGAAGAACCTATTGCAGGAGCAGATGCAGACATTATAAACTTTTGGCAAGCTCGGTATGATGACTACTTGATAGTTTAGTGCGCCATGCTTTACGGCTTAGAACCAGGAATTCAAAAACGTTTTGAAGGCCACAGTCGAGAGGTATGAGACCTCTGACAAGTACTTTGCCTACAAGATGGAGGAGAATAGCTCAACCAGTGAGCATGTGTAACATCCCAAAATTTCAATTTGGAATGTTATACATAGGTCATCATTGCATATCATATTTTATTGCATTTTGGTTGATCCTAGAAATTCTAAGCAACTCAAGGACCCATGGAGAGAGTTGGGAATTTCGTTATTTTCATATTTGAGTTTTTCTCAAATTTTGAAAAGAGGATCATTTGGTTTTAATTATTTTTATCTTCAAATATTTCTAATATGAAAAATAAAAGAGATGGGATAAAATGACTTCTCCAAATAAAGAAATATTGGAGGAAAAATATTAAAATCAAATAAGTATTTTATTTGGACTTTTATTGCTATTTTATTTGAATTAGGAAAAATATGCGTTTTACAAAATAGCATTGGAGGTCCAAATAAATTTTCACTTTGTCTGCAATACTATTAGAGGACCGTGAAAATTTATTTCAGGATTTTTGGACTCAGTTTAGTATTTCTTTTCTTAGTTTTTTCTGCGTCAGGATTATTTTAAAAAAGTAAACCGACCTAGCCGGCCCTTTAAAGGCCGAGGCCTCGCCCCGCCAGCCCAGCCCAGCCGCCCCGCTTCCGCAAACCCTAGCGCCGCCGCCGCCCCGCGGAGCCGCCAACCCCTCGCCCCGCCGCCGCCGTTCCCCACCGCCGGAGCCGCCGCCCGCCGCGATCGATCCCGCCGTTGTCGAGGTAGCCGCCACCGCCGACTCGGTTTTCTCAGGAAAACCGTCGGTTTTTTTCGAAACCCTAGATCTAGATTTTTTAGTTTCGGTTTGGTTTTTTCCGTTTTAGTTAAATAGCGGACGTTCTGTATGTTCGTTTCATCGAACGCTGTTCGTTAGTTAGCCGCAGACAGCGAACGTTCGTTCGTTAGCCTGTTCATCTAGTTTTATTTTCCAGGGTTTTTCCGCGATTATTTTCTATCGAGATTTCTGCCCTGATCTTCGTTTTAGTTTATCTTTTCGCTCGTTTATCCACATCAGGTGAAACAAGCGCCTAGATCTTCGTCTCGAAGCCCTCTTTCTGTTTAACCAACTTGAACAAGATTTTGGTACTGTAAAATTTGACTTTAGTCTAGATTAGTAAACGGATCTTGTTTCTTTCGTAGTTTGACTTTCGTTGCTTCGTTTGATTTGATTCTTTTTGCAAACCGGAGTTCTTCAGTTGAACTTTCTGGTTAGATCTTATTATTTGAGTTTTATCTGTGGTTTTAGTTGAGTGCTTATGTATGCTATTGTTTGTTTGCGATAGAATTCCCAGAGTGCGAAGCGTGCTATTACGAGTCTCTAGGTTTTCTGGATTGTCAGCAAGGCAAGTAACACTTTGATCATATCCCTTTTACCCAGTTTTTATGCATTAGTTTCAACCCTCAAACATTGCATGAGTAGTGTGGCGACCCGACCTCAAACGGTCAAGTCTCTGTGCTTCAGTGTCATCCCTGGATCGGTAATGCCGACACACACAGTACTCAAGGATTTATAACAGAGTAGCAATCACACACTTATTACATCGAATGTCTCAAAAGAGAACTTATTACAATAAATATGGCTTAAGGCCATCTAATACGATAAAAGCGGAAGGCTTGGAAGATAAAGTGAGTCTATGAGCTCCAATGGCATAGCTGAGCTGCACAACAACGACCTAACGAACCTTACTCCTTGTCTGAAAAGTCTACAACATAATATGTTGCAGCCCGAAAATGGGTCAGCACATGGAATTTGCTGGCAATGTAACACCGTAGGGCAAGAACAGAATAATGCTATCACTACATGCATATTTGGCTGGTGGAAAGCTCTATGGTTAAAGTTTTGCGAAAAGCCAATTTTTCCCTACAATAAAGGAATAGATTTTATTTAACTATCATGGTAGTTGAAACATCATTGAGAAGGTTCCTCCAACTCAATCCCAGTTAAAAGTAATTATCAACCCAACAATATTAATTTAGAGTGATGAGATACATATGATAATCCAAGGACTAGATACTCAAGATTTATCCATAACCGGGGACACGTCTAACCATGAGACCTCTGACAAGTACTTTGCCTACAAGATGGAGGAGAATAGCTCAACCAGTGAGCATGTGTAACATCCCAAATTTTCAATTTGGAATGTTATACATAGGTCATCATTGCATATCATATTTTATTGGATTTTGGCTGATCCTAGAAATTCTAAGCAACTCAAGGACCCATGGAGAGAGTTGGGAATTTCGTTATTTTCATATTTGAGTTTTTCTCAAATTTTGAAAAGAGGATCATTTGGTTTTAATTATTTTTATCTTCAAATATTTCTAATATGAAAAATAAAAGAGAGGGGATAAAATGACTTCTCCAAATAAAGAAATATTGGAGGAAAATATTAAAATCAAATAAGTATTTTATTTGGACTTTTATTGCTATTTTATTTGAATTAGGAAAATATGCGTTTTACAAAGTAGCATTGGAGGTCCAAATAAATTTTCACTTTGTCTGCAATACTATTAGAGGACCGTGAAAATTTATGTCAGGATTTTTGGACTCAATTTAGTATTTCTTTTATTAGTTTTTTCCGTGTCAAGATTATTTAAGAAAAGTAAACCGACCTAGCCGGCCCTTTAAAGGCCGTGGCCTCGCCCCGCCAGCCCAGCCCAGCCGCCCCGCTTCCGCAAACCCTAGCGCCGCAGCCGCCACGACGCCGCCGCCCCGCAGAGCCGCCACCCGTCGCCCCGCCGCCGCTGTTCCCCACCGCCGGAGCCGCCGCCCGCCGCGATCGATCCTGCCGTTGTCGAGGTAGCCGCCACCGCCGACTTGGTTTTCTCAGGAAAACCGTCGGGTTTTTTCGAAACCCTAGATCCAGATTTTTTTAGTGTTGGTTTGGTTATTTCCAGTTTAGTTAAATAGCGGACGTTCTTCCGTACGTTCGTTTCATCGAACGATGTTCGTTAGTTAGCCACAGACAGTGAACGTTCGTTCGTTAGCCTGTTCATCTCGCTTTATTTTCCAGGGTTTTTCCGCGATTATTTTCTATCGAGATTTCTGCCCTGATCTTCATTTTAGTTTATCTTTTCGCTCGTTTACCCACATCAGGTGAAACAAGCTCCTAGATCTTCGTCTCGAAGCCCTCTTTCTGTTTAACCAACTTGAACAATATGTTGGTACTTTGACTTTAGTCTAGATTAGTAAACGGATCTTGTTTCTTTCGTAGTTTGACTTTCGTTGCTCCGTTTGATTTGATTCTTTTTGCAAACCGGAGTTCTTCAGTTGAACTTTCTGGTTAGATCTTCTTATTTGAGTTTTATCTGTGGTTTTAGTTGAGTGCTTATGTATGCTATTGTTTGTTTGCGATAGAATTCCCAGAGTGCGAAGCGTGCTACTACGAGTCTCTAGGTTTTTTGGATTGTCAGCAAGGCAAGTAACACTTCGATCATATCCCTTTTACCCACTTTTTATGCATTAGTTTCAACCCTCAAACATTGCATGAGTAGTGTAGCGACCCGACCTCAAACGGTCAAGTCTCTGTGCTTCAGTGTCATCCCTGGATCGGTAATGCCGACACACACAGTACTCGAGGATTTATAACAGAGTAGCAATCACACACTTATTACATCGAATGTCTCAAAAGAGAACTTATAACAATAAATATGGCTTAAGGCCATCTAATACAATAAAAGCGGAAGGCTTGGAAGATAAAGTGAGTCTATGAACTCCAACAGCATAGCTGAGCTGTAGAACAACGACCTAACGAACCTTACTCCTTGTCTCAAAAGTCTACAACATAATACGTTACAGCCCGAAAACGGGTCAGCACATGGAATTTGTTGGCAATATAACACCATAGGGCAAGAACAGAATAATGCTATCACTACATGCATATTTGGCTGGTGGAAAGCTCTATGGTTAAAGTTTTGCGAAAAGCCAATTTTTCCCTACAATAAAGGAATAGATTTTATTTAACTATCATGGTAGTTGAAACATCATTGAGAAGGTTCCTCCAACTCAATCCCAGTTAAAAGTAATTACCAACCCAACAATATTAATTTAGAGTGATGAGATACAGATGATAATCCAAGTACTAGATACTCAAGATTTATCCATAACCGGGGACACATCTAACCATGAGACCTCTGACAAGTACTTTGCCTACAAGATGGAGGAGAATAGCTCAACCAGTGAGCATGTGTAACATCCCAAATTTTCAATTTGGAATGTTATACATAGGTCATCATTGCATATCATATTTTATTGCATTTTGGTTGATCCTAGAAATTCTAAGCAACTCAAGGACCCATGGAGAGAGTTGGGAATTTCGTTATTTTCATATTTGAGTTTTTCTCAAATTTTGAAAAGAGGATCATTTGGTTTTAATTATTTTTATCTTCAAATATTTCTAATATGAAAAATAAAAGAGAGGGGATAAAATGACTTCTCCAAATAAAGAAATATTGGAGGAAAAATATTAAAATCAAATAAGTATTTTATTTGGACTTTTATTGCTATTTTATTTGAATTAGGAAAAATATGCGTTTTACAAAATATCATTGGAGGTCCGAATAAATTTTCACTTTGTCTGCAATACTATTAGAGGACCGTGAAAAGTTATTTCAGGATTTTTGGACTCAGTTTAGTATTTCTTTTATTAGTTTTTTTCCGCGTCAGGATTATTTGCTAGCAATGTAACACCGTAGGGCAAGAACAGAATAATGCTATCACTACATGCATATTTGGCTGATGGAAAGCTCTATGGTTAAAGTTTTGCGAAAAGCCAATTTTTCCCTACAATAAAGGAATAAATTTTATTTAACTATCATGGTAGTTGAAACATCATTGAGAAGGTTCCTCCAACTCAATCACAGTTAAAAGTAATTATCAACCCAACAATATTAATTTGGAGTGATGAGATACATATGATAATCCAAGTACTAGATACTCAAGATTTATCCATAACCGGGGACACATCTAACCATGATTAGTTTATACACTCTGCAGAGGTTTGCACACTTTTCCCCACAAGACACGATCTCCTCCGTTGGATTTCTCGCACTGCCGGGTGTTTGAGAAACGGATGACCGAGACACAGTCTTTCAGAAGCATTAACTCTCTACTCCGGATAGACTATAACACCTACAACCCACTACCAGCTAGTCTATCTCTTCAAGAGCTTCATGCAACTTACTCAACTATGCACACGGAAGTTTCTAGCATGAAATATCTCAGTTCCCTTTGAGCCTGGGTGGCGGACCTTAGGATTATCACACGGGTACTCCGGGATATCCTAGGACAACACTAGATTCTCCAAGTGCCCAACAAACAATCCACCCAGATGTGTATTTAAGTTACCACCTTAAGTTGAACCATTAATTAATAATCTCACATCTGGCATGGATTCACTCGCCCAAACCACGTCTACGAGCATAGCATAGCAATATAAGCAATACGTAGAAGTAACTCCCAAGGTTTGAATGCAGGGCAATAGGTTCGTACCTTATCAACTACTTCCCAACCCCACATGTTATCAAGTCCTAACCATGCAATGTTTGAGGATTGGAGCTAATGCATAAAAACTGGGTATGAAAAGAGTATGATCAAACTGTTACTTGCTTTGCTGATGATCCGCAAAATCTAGAGACTCGTAGTAGCACGCTTCACACTCCGAGTGTTCTATCGCAAACAAACAATAGCATGCATAAGCAATCAAGCAAAGAAGCATGAGTAAAACTCAAATAAGAAGATATAACCAGAAAGTTCAACTTAAGAACTCGGGTTTGCAAAAAGAATCAAATCAAACGGAGTAACAAAACTCAAACTGCGAAAACAAGATCTGATTACTAATATGGACCTAAGTCAAATTTTACAGTACCAAAATCTTGTTCAAGTTGATTAAACAGAAAGAGGGTTTCGAGACGAAGATTTAGGTGCTTGAATCGCCTGATTCGATAAACGAGCGAAAAGGTAAACTAAAACGAAAATCGGATCAGAAATTGCGATCAAAAATAATCGTGGAAAATCCGAGAAAAAGAAAAACTGACGAACAGGCTAACGAACGAACGTTCGCTGTCTGCGGCTAACGAGTGAACATTGTTCATTAAAACGAACGTACGGACGAACGTCCGCTAAATAAACTAAACCGAAAAAAACGATCTATTAAAAAAACCTAGGGTTTTTTGAAAAAAAACCAGATTGGTTTTTCTCTCTAAACCGGCGGCGGCAAGGCGACTACCTGGCGGGGCTCCAGCGAGGTCCGGCGGTCTCCGGAGGGTCCGGGTGGGGCTGCGGGGCGGCAGGGAGGGGCGGCGCGGCAGGCGAGGCGCGGTAGCGGTGGCGGCGTGCGGTGGCAAGGCGCGGCAGGCGGCGGCGGTGCGGCGCTGCGACGGCGGGGCGGCGGGTGGTTGTGTCGGGGGGTGCGGGGCGGCGCTATAAAAGGAGGGGGGCTTGCTTGGGGGAGGGGGCAAGGCGGCGCGGGAGAGTCCCGGCCGGACTCGTCCTCGGGCGGTGGCGGCCTCCCGGTCTCCTGGAGGGAGACGAGGCGCGGGGAGGAGGGCCGGCTCGGCTGGGCTTCGGCCCACTCGGGCGCTGGAGATTTTTTTTTAAATAATTTCGCCAAAACTTAAACAAATCCTAGAAAACAAAATAAAAATCTAAAAATGCCAAAACAAATTTTCACCATCTAAATAATATATTTAGAACAAGATGAACATTTTCTTGGCCCTAAAATGCAACTTTGAAAAATGTGCAATTTTTCTAATTCAAACAAAATAGCAATAAACCCGAATAAAAATCAAATATTTGATTTTAATATTTTTCCTCCAATATTTCATTTATTTTGGAGAAGTCATATTATCTCCTCTCATATATTTTAATATGAAATATTTTCAGAGAGAAAAATAACTAAAACCAAAAATCCTCATTTCAATATTTGATAAAACTCAAATATGAAAACGGGGAAATCCCTAACTCTCTCCGAGGGTCCTTGAGTTGGTTAGGATTTCGAGGATCGTGAAACGAAATGCAACAAAATATGATATGCATGAATGATCTATGTAAAACATTCCAAATTGAAAATTTGGGATTTTACAAACCTAGCCCCCTTAAGATGAATCTCGCCCTCAAGATTCGGGTTGCTGGAAAATAGGTGTGGGTGGTCTTTGCGAAGAACATCCTCTCGTTCCCAGGTGGCTTCATCCTCGGTATGGTAGCTCCATTGAACTTTGCAAAACTTGATAACCTTGCTACGGGTGACTCTGCTGGCAAATTCAAGAATCATGTGTTGCTTCTCCTCATAGGTCAGATCACTGTCCAACTGAATCGCCTCCAAGGGCACTGTATCTCTTAGCGGTATATCGGCCATCTCAGCATGACACTTCTTCAGCTGTGAAACATGAAACACATGGTGAACTCCTGGCAGTCCTTCAGGTAACTCCAACTTGTAGGCAACTTCTCCCATACGCTCCAAAATTTGATACGGTCCTACAAATCTCGGGGCTAACTTTCCCTTAACTCCAAAACGTTTCACTCCTCGCATGGGTGACACTCGCAGATATGCTCTGTCTCCTATTTCATAGGTTATTTCGTTGCGTTTCAAATCTGCATAACTCTTCTCTCTGGACTGAGCTACCTTTAATCTATCTCAGATCAACTTAACCTTTTCTCCAGACTCGTTGATCAAATCTGGTCCAAACAACTGTCGGTCTCCAACTTCATCCCACACCAATGGTGTTCTACACCTCCGTCCATACAGGGCTTCAAACGTTGACATCTTCAAACTGGCTTGATAGCTATTATTGTTTGACAACTCCATGTAGGGTAAATTGTCATCCCAGCTAGATCCATAATCTAGTGCACAAGCTCTCAACATATCCTCCATAATCTGGTTGACTCTCTCGGTCTGTCCATCCGTCTGCGGGTGGAATGTTGTATTCAACTCCAATCTCGTTCCCATAGTCGGGTGCAGCTGATGCCAAAACTTTGAGGTAAACTGTGTTCCTCTATCTGATACAATTGTCCTCAGAACTCCATGCAGACATACGATCCTGGTCATGTATATATTGGCCAACTTTGCACTTGTATAGGTGGTTTTCACTGGGATAAAGTGAGCCACTTAGGTGAAGCAATCAACTACTACCCATATAGAATGACATCCTGATTTGTTCCTGGGTAATCTCGTGATAAAATCCATGCCAATTTTATCCCACTTCCATTCAGGTATCGGCATAAGCTGTAACAATCCTGCTAGCTTTTGATGCTCAGCCTTCACTCTCTGACATACATCACATACGGCTACATAATCGGCAATATCCTTCTTCATGCCAGTCCACCAGAAACATTCCTTCAAATCCAAATACATCTTCATGTTTCGGGGTGTATCGAGTATGGTGAGTCATGAGCTTCCCGAAGTATTAACTTCATGATCTATGTGTTATTGGGCACATAAATACGGTCCTCAAACCATAAGGTGTCATTCTCATCCTCACGAAAACCTTTGACCTTTCCTTTGCCCATTCTCTCCTTTATCTCAGCAATCTCTTTGTCATCCTTCTGAGCTTCTCAAATCTTTCCTAACAATGTCGACTGAACTTCCATTGTTGCAACAAAACCTCTAGGAACAATCTCTAATCGAAGTTCCCTAAGATCATCTGCTAACCTCTTTGGCAATCCCGCGCTCACTAGGGTATTCGCATAACTCTTCCGGCTCAAAGCGTCTGCTACGACATTGGCCTTGCCTGGATGATAGTGAAGCTTCATGTCATAATCCTTTATAACCTCCAACCATCTCCTCTGCCTAAGGTTCAACTCCTTCTGTGTGAAAATGTACTTCAAACTCTTATGATCCGTGTACACATCACAACGGTTTCCAATAAGGTAATGTCTCCAAGTCTTCAACGCATGCACTACTGCTGCTAACTCCAAACCATGCGTGGCATAATTCAATTCGTGCGGTTTTAGTTGTCATGAGGCATACGAAACAACTCTTCCATCTTGCATAAGTACACTTCCAAGTCCTAGGAGAGAGGCATCGCAATACACTTGAAACTCCTTGCGTATGTCCAGCAGAATCAACACTGGGGCTGTAGTTAAACGTTGCTTTAACTCCTGAAAACTCGCCTCACATTCTTCCGTCCATTTAAATCTGGTATCTGTCGGCGTTCTGGGAACGGGGGTCCCCAGACTTGCCTGCCTGCGGCCTGCGGCGTGGCTCAAAGGGGCCCCCAGCATGGTCCATCTTCACCAACACAAACTCAAGACCCTCGCGAGGGGCCAAGCCTCGCGGGGCGGACGACACGGAGCTTCCTCAAGCACGGCCTCGTCAGGCTGGCTCACGAGGAGGCGGAGAGATCAAGGCAGGGTACCTCGCGAGGTGTCCGTGACGCAAGCCATGACGACTTAGGGCGCCAGGCGGGTGCCAGCCCGCGCAGCGTCCTGCTTTCCTCTTTGGTGCAAAGGGGGCAAGCGCAGCCACGGAGTACCGAGGCATCAGGCAAAGGTTGCCATTTCGATGCAACGAGACCAAGACCAGGAGGACTACGAGACGGAGGTCACCATGGAGCCGAAGACGGCGTCATCACCAGAGCTTTGCGCAGGCGAAGACTACTTTTGTCAGGATAGCTGATACTTGCTGTCCCCTTTCAAATTAGCCCGCCATTGTTGGCTCCCTTCCCGCTCAATATTTGGGAAGAGGACCAGGGCCTCTATAAATAGGACCAGCCACCCACAGAGCAAAAGGGGGTTGGGTGGTAGGAAGAAAGAGGCTCGTTAGAGAGGCTAGAAGCAGAGAGAAAGAAAGAGAGAAAGGTGGCTGAACTCCTCCCAATAGTTCATCGCCCCAGCCAAGAATAGACCCTCGCGAGGCTGTTCTTCCTTGTATTGTTCGTCATCATCAGCCCAAGAGGCAATCCACACACCACACACTGGAGTAGGGTATTAAACCACAACGGTGGCCCGAACCAGTATAAACCCTGTGTCCCATGTGTTGTTCTTTTCATAGCTTTGATCCTTGCGTGGTGGAGGGGTGCAGGTAGGTAGGAGGCGAAATCTCCGCGTGCACCCTAGTGTTCAAACCTCAAGGGTCCGCCGGAACCCGAAATCCGACATTTCGCGCGCCAGGTAGGGGTGCGCTGGAATTCGTCTTCCACCGCCCCGCTCTCCTCCGAAATCATGCTCATGTCTGACGCACGTCGGGCCCGCGCGGAGCGCCGGGCCGCCCTCGCTTCCCGCGTCGCCCAGACAGCCCCTGTCGGCGGGCGTCCTCGCCGTTCCCCATCACCTGCCATCAACGCCGCCACCGGCCCGGCGGGGCACGAGCAGCAAGCATCGTCTCAGTATCCATCCGTGCGCCAAGACGACCGCACCGCGACTCCCTCGCTCGCCCCAGCTGGATCTTCGTCCCGCACGCTCCATGCCCCATGGAGGCTCGGGCTGCACTCATCGCGGCGAACGAGCTCCTGCGCTACCGTCCCATCGATGACGTCTACGAAGAATGGCTCGGCCGCGTCGCCGAGCTCGTCCGCGCTGCAGGGGGTTCTTCTGCGCCGTCCATTCCACTGCACCGCACCCCGCCCCGCGCGGGCGACGAGGCTCCGGCGGCGCCCCGGCCGCCTCCTCCCCAAGAAGATGCCATGACTCCAAGGCGCGTGGCCCCTGGGCGGAACCCGCTCCGTCAGGTGCCAGCGCGACAAGAGCAGAGCTGCCAAGAAGTCCCTCGCCCGCCAGAAGCTGCCCGGGCGCTCCCTGCTCCAGCACGTCGCGACCATCCTCCTGCTCCGACGCGTGGGGACATGAAAGACCAGGCTCTCCATCACCCAGGGCCTCCCGTGGCCACGGCAGGCTGCCGCGCCTACACTACCGAGGTGCGCAGCGTCGCGTGTTCAAGCCGGACCTGCCTCCTCGCTACGACGGCACGGCCGACCCTGCGGAGTTCCTCCAGCTCTACGAGCTGGGCATCGAAACTGCCAACGGAGATGAGAAGGTCATGGCGAACTGGTTTCTCATGGCGCTCAAGGACGGGGCCCGCACCTGGCTCCTGAACCTGGCTCCAGGCACAATCTCTTCCTGGGAAGAGATGCGCACCCGCTTCATCGCCAACTTCCAAGGTACTCGCGACCGGCCACCCGCCGTGAGCGACATGCGCCGCGTCAAGCAACAACCCGGGGAGACCCTGCAGAAGTACATCCAGTGCTTCAACAACGCACGCCTCAAGATTCCCAAGGTGACTGAAGAGGCCATCATCTCAGCTTTCTCCGACGGTGTACGCGATGTCAAGATGAAGGAGGAGCTGGCGATGCATGAAGACCTGTGCACTTCTTTGGAGCTGTTCAACTTGGCGAACAAGTGCGCCAGGGCTGAGGAAGGGCGTCTCTCCCTCCTTGAGCCGCCTGCCGTAGACCCAGAAGAGAAGAAGCTCAAGGCCAAGGAAGTGAATCGCAAGGGGGCTGCTGTGCTCGCGGCAGAACCAGACACCAAGTGGGGCAGAGATCAGCCTGAACCTCCCAAGGGCAGCCGGTACTGCGTGTACCACGACCTCCACACCCACAACCCAAGCGAGTGCCAAGAAGTCCGAGCCATGCGTGAAGGAAGGATCGGCCGTCGCCCTGACCGTGGTGACCGGGGATACGGCCGAGGAGGAGGAAGGAATGCAGGGCGCTGGGAAGACCGTGGCCCGCGCCAGGGGTGGCGCGACCAACCTCGTGAGGATCGCTGGCATGACCCACCTCGCGAGGGAGGCTGGAGGGATCAGCCTCGTGAGGATCGCCCGCAAGGCAATGCAGGCCTCCCACCGCTGCCGCCGCAGCCAAGGAGAAACGAGGACCGCCACCATGACGAGGAGGCTTGGGGCTTCCAGGAGCCACGCGCGATCGCCTGCATCCTGGGCGGAGCTCAGGCCCTAGCCTCTCAGTGCATCTTCAAGCAGTTCGCCCACAAAGTGAATGCAGCCCTCCCCAGGCTCGAAGCCACGCGCCCTCTCAGGTGGTCGGCGTGCGCCATCACCTTCAGCTCAGCAGATCAACTCAAGTGTGCGGCTACAACCGGAGTCCTTCCGATGCTTTGTTCCCCAATCATCAGCAACATGGTGGTCACCAAGACCCTCATCGATGGCGGGGGAGGGCTCAACGTCCTATTCGTAGAGACGTTCAACAACCTCCAAGTGCCCTACAACCAGCTTCAGCCAACCAAGCCCTTCTCCGGTATCACCGACGGCTCCACGGTCCCGATCGGGCAGGTCCGCCTCCCCGTCACCTCCGGGGCACGCGACAACTACCGCACCGAGCTCATCGACTTCGACGTCACACACATCCGCCTGCCGTACAACGCCATCCTCGGGTACCCGGCGCTGGCCAAGTTCATGGCCGTGACTCACCACAGCTACAACGTCCTCAACATGCCAAGAAGCGGCGGAGTCATCACGGTGCCCTGTGAAGAGAAGGACGCAGTGTGTTCCCTGGAGCGAGCCTTTTAGGGCGCATCACTGGAAGATCCGGATCACGGAAGCAGGAGGCTTCCCGAGGCCACCCCAAGAAGAAGAAGACATCGTCCGGCCTGGCCCCTCAGGAGGTAGGCCCCTCTAGGCCCGTGCCTGCCCAGGGGGAACCTCCTTCCATCGCATAGGAAAGCGCGCCCGGCGCCCTCCTCAGGCAGGGCTCGGGGGCTCTCCCCTGGAGGGCCACCGACCTAGCAAGGGTCACGAGGGAGGCGCTGGGGCACCACATGGAGGCGTGTTTCAAAGCACGTTTCCCTCAAGAAGGAGCAAGGCAAGGAGATCCAGACCCACAGGAGTGTGTCAGCAAGGCCATTCAGGAGCTACAGGAGTCCAGAGTCATGAGAGGCGCCCGCCGCCTACCAGCAGTGGCTCCCCATCTAGGCGAGGATGGCGGGCTGCGCGTCTGCGTCGACGTACCAGGGCTCAACCAAGTCGCCTCCCTGGAGCGCCTCTGGCCCTCGCGAGTGGGGCGCTGCAGAGGTCCACCCCAAAGCTACGTTCGCATGCCTTACGGCTTGCCGAGCGCGGCTGACACGTACCAGCGCCTCATGAGGGGCATCACGGAGACACAAGAGGCCAGGTGCTCCGCAGCCCTGGCGGAGATGAAGATGGCCCGCGAGGAACCGCCAATGCCTCCGGAGCCTCCCGAGGCCCCTGGGCCTGGGGGCTCATGAGGATCAGCTTCCGCAGCCCACCGAGCCGGCTACACCAACGCCCCTTCGTCTTCAGCGTCATCAGGTGACATCTTTCAAGTTTCACTTCCGGCTGGGAGCGCCCCCAGGGCTACGTTATTCCCAGGCCGCGTGGGTCCGTCCCTGCGGCGTGTATCCCTTTTATTTCGTGTCGTTATCTTACCTTGTTGGGGGCGCCCCTCGGGCTGCATGATCCCCAAGCCGCTCGGGCCAGGCTCAGCGGCACGTACCGCTTTTGCATTCATTTCCGGTTATGCGTTAGAACTACCATGCTTGATTATTTGATGCCGGTCCGCGGCGCCTCCTCTTCTCCATGTTGACCACTTGCACGTTAAAGGGGGGGGGGTACCTGAGCATCGCGACTCAGGGCTCTTATTGGCTCTCCAGCCCTCACCCTTTGGCCTTGACCACGGCATCGCGACCTGGCATACCAGCGACGGTTGAGACCAGCTCGAGGGCCGGGACCCGAGGACGTAGTGTGCAGGAATCTAACCGAACTTGAAGGGACACAACACAAGATAAGGCCCAGTGCCAGGCGCAACCCGCCTAGAGGTAGGGCCCCGTGAGTCCCGCGCTGGCTCACGGGTGCCCAGATACACCTCGCCAGGCCCTACCGTGCCAGCCACGTGTCAGGGCATGGCTGTACACGCCCTGGGGGCTCCTCCCGGAGGGGGGCCCCCTCCCACACACCAGTGGAAGCACCATGCTCCGTGCTGGCTAACGACACTGCCGAGGAGCGGCTATGCCCGTACTCATACGGAAGTGCTATGCTCCGCGCTGGTGATAAACAACTGAGGGTGGCCTCCGGGCCGCATCAACCTCAGGGAGCCCAGTGCTCAGTGTCTAGCCTCATCGCAACGCCTCCCCTCGAGAGTGTCGCGCGAGGGGGCTGGGCACGGGGGCTGCGCCAAGGTCACGCCCAGACGCACGCCGTCCAGCCAGGTCCCCACGGGCCTGGTTCGTCGCGCGCCTCTCCCCGAGCGGAGCCAAGGTATGAAGGTCGTTTGAGCGTCAAGGGGGACTCCTGAGCATCGCGACTCAGGAGCCTAACTGGTCACGTAGCCCCTTACTCCTTGGTCCCGTCCTGGTTTCCGGTCGGGGCTATTGCTGGGTGAGGTACGCGCGGGGCCGGGCTCTGTAGACGTAGGACGGAGGATCCACCCACATCACACCTCTCTACTTGTTGTTCGTGCGCCAAGGGGGACTCCTGAGCATTGCGACTCAGGAGCCTAACTTGTCACGTAGCCCCTCACTCCTTGGTCCCGTCCTGGTTTCCGGTCGGGGCTATTGCTGGGCGAGGTACGCGCGGGGCCGGGCTCTGCCGGCGTAGAACGTAAGCAAGTAGGAAGGAAAAGCACAAATTTCAAAGGAATTCTAAAGCAAATATTACAGTCCACACTGTTATCCCAATATCAGGCGGTAGTTTAAACGCCTCCCTGAGGCATGATACATGTGCAGGAATTAAAAGCAGGACAGGAGCCACGATGGAGTCACTTGGCGGTGGGGGAGCAGTGCGGCGTGGGTTCGCCTCACGGAGCAGTGGGGTCGGCAACGCCTTGCCCCCGCTTGGTGCTGAAGGCCCGGAACTTCCCCAGCAGAGCCTCTGCGTGACCCTTCACGGCCTCGGCAGCAGCCGCCGCACGCTTGCCGCTCACGCGCTCTAGCAGGCTGTCGAGGTCGAACCCGGGATCACGAAGGTGGATGTGGGTGAGAACCCACGTCAGTGCTGCAGAAGACAGAACACGCGCCTCAGCCTTGGCCGTGGGGCCGAGGCCAAGGGCGACATCTTCAAGAGCGTGGACCAAGAAGGGAAGCAGCTTGGCGGGGCCATCCTCGGCGCCGGCCAGCGGGCTCTCCAGGCCACTGTCGTAAAGCGTCCTCAGTGAGGAGCGAGCCTTCGCCTCCAGCTCCGTGAAGGCCGCGCGGTCTTCGGCGAGGACCAGGGCCTTGCCGTCCAGCTTGGCCTTCCTCGCCCCCAATTCCTGCTCCAGCATGCCTAGGCGGTCGCGGTGTTTCTTGAGCTTGGCCTCCCGGCCCTCGACAGCCGCCTCGCGAGCCTTCATGCCTTCTTCTTGCTCTTGGCAAAGGCGAACCTCTTTCACGAGCTGATCCTGCAAGCCCTGCAGCTTGTCCTCCAGCACCTTGCAGCGACCACGGACGTCGACCACCTCTCCCAGGGCTGCATCGCGAGCAGCCTTCGCCTCAAGGACGGCCTGCTTCTCCTCGTCGCATGCCGTCGAGGCCTGGACCAGCGCCGCCCGAATCGAAGCGTCGGAGCGAACCCATCCAGAAACCAGCTCCAAGCGCCCGGACACCAGGCGAGGGTCGGCGCCGAGAAGATCCCGCCGCAGCCGGTCCAGCTCAGCAACAGCGCGGTCCAGAACAGCGGAAGGAGTCGGGGAGATAGCAGCCGGTGGAGTAGGAGGAGAAGTCGGCAGCACGGCCGCAGCATCCTGAGGCAGAGTCTGCCGCGCCCCGACAGCTGTAGCAGCGGCGGCAGACAGGAGCACCTCGGGAGCCACTTGGGCCGTGGGGGCTGAGCTCGCCCCAGCCGGCTCAGTCAGGCCCCGCGAGGACGACCGGGAAGGAGAAGCTTGTGCGTCGCGGTCACCTTCCTTCAGGGGCGCTGTCACGAACGGAACCTCAGGAGCCCCCTTTGACTTCTTTGCTGCGGGCGCCAACCTATCCAAAGATGTGGACGTCAAGCCTCAGAAGCAGAGCAAGAGATAAAGACAAGAATCGAATGCTTACGGGTCGTCGCCAGTGAGCTCAAGCGGCCTCCGGCCAAACTCGAAGCCTGAAAGCCGGCTGGAAGGGTCAACCTCGGGAAGCTTGGAGGCGGAAGGTGCGTCTGCGGTTCGCCCCGGGGCCGGGGGAGACCCGAGGGAGATCAGCCCAGTCCTGTCCTTCTTCGGGATCGGGGGCGAGCTCCCGCCGTCCTGCTCGTCATCGTGTTCATCGTCATCCTCGTTGTCATCGTTCGGAGAGAGGCGGAGAACGCGGGACCTGCGCCGGGGGAGGGGAGCCCTCGACTCTCCGTCAGTCGCCTCGGAGTCAGGCCCTTTTCCGCGCTCCCCTCCTTCTTCCTCTTTGCTGGAGTCGCCGGAGGGCACGTCCACCGGTCCCTCGGGAGCCTCCAGGGGCACGGGCCCTTCCCCGTTGAAGACGGGCATGGACTTCACTACCCACTCCCAGTCGCTGCGGAGGAACAATGGCGTAGGAGCGCCCTCCAACCTCGCCACATTGCCCCCGACTAGAGATTGGAGAACCGCAGCCAAGTCTCTGTCGGCCCAGGCCGCGGGGCTCGGACGGGGCCTCCACATTGGAAGCGAGTACTGCCGAAGCGGAGGCAGCTGGTGCTCCAGGAACTCCCTCAGCAACGACGCACCGGTCAGCTTCGCCGCCGCCATGTCGGCCGGCCTCAGATCCACGTCCATGTTCTCCAACACCATCTTCGCGCGGGGATCCGTGAGCTCAGCTCGACCCCAGTTGCTGGAGCTCGTGGGCTGCTCGGTGGGCAAGATCAGCCGAGGGTGGATGCGCTCAGCGTCCACCAAGACCCACTTGCTCCTGAAGCCCTCAATCCTCTTCCCAGAGTTCGAGATGGCAATGGCGCCACCGTACGCGACGAAGCTCGCGCACGCGGAAGCAGGACCGCGAGAGGTTCGGAGGGAGAAGTAGTGGCGCAGCAAGGCCACTGAGGGCTGCACCCCAACGTGGGCCTCGCAATAATAAGCAAAGATCGCGGGGAGAAGGACGGAGTTGGGATGGAGATGCAGAGCCTGCACCTTGTAATGGCGGAGGACATAGAAGAAGAACTCGGAGAAGGGAGGCACCAGGCCAGCAACAATGGCACTTACGAAGAGTGGATAGAAGGTGCTCCTCTGACCCTCAGGGGTGGCGGAGCCGGCCTTGAACACCTTCGCCCCATCGATGCCTCGCGCCGTCGCAATCCGGCGCAACCGGGCAAGGCCCGCCTCCGACATGTTCGGCAGGGCAGACGAGTACCAAGCTGCGGCCGGGGGCTGGTGAGGCGCCATGGCTTCCTGGGTCACACGGTCAGAGTAGATCTGGAGATTTCGGAGGAAGGAAGGAGAAGCGCAGGAAAGGGGATCTGAACAGCAACCGGGGGATGCAAGAAGAAGGGCCTAGGCGGACGCCACTCCCTTATCAACTCGCGTGGCTGCTAAGGCGCCCACGTCCAGTCAACCGCCACGCGGCACCCAAGGCCGCAGGCTGTTAGGGCCTGTGGTGCTTCGCTCTTGCCCTTCCGCCTCCCTGCACGGCCAAGTCCGGGCGCGCCTTGGGCCCGGGGGCTACTGTCGGCATTCTGGGAACGGGGGTCCCCAGACTTGCTTGCCTGCGGCCTGTGGCGTGGCTCAAAGGGGGCCCCAGCACGGCCCATCTGCACCAACACAAACTCAAGACCCTCGCGAGGGGACAAGCCTCGCGGGGCGGATGACACGGAGCTTCCTCAGGCACGGCCTCGTCAGGCTGGCTCACGAGGAGGCGGAGAGATCAAGGCAGGGTACCTCGCGAGGTGTCCGTGACGCAAGCCATGACGACTCAGGGCGCCAGGCGGGTGCCAGCCCGCGCAGCGTCCTCCTTTCCTCTTTGGTTCAAAGGGGGCAAGCGCAGCCGCGGAGTACCGAGGCATCAGGCAAAGGGAGGACTACGAGACGGAGGTCACAATGGAGCCCAAGACGGCGTCATCACCAGAGCTTTGCGCAGGCGAAGACTACTTTTGTCAGGATAGCTGATACTTGCTGTCCCCTTTCAAATTAGCCCGCCATTGTTGGCTCCCTTCCCGCTCAATATTTGGGAAGAGGACCAGGGCCTCTATAAATAGGACCAGCCACCCACAGAGCAAAAGGGGGGTTGGGTGGTAGGAAGAAAGAGGCTCGTTAGAGAGGCTAGAAGCAGAGAGAAAGAGAGAGAGAAAGGTGGCTGAACTCCTCCCAACAGTTCATCGCCCCAGCCAAGAACGGACCCTCGCGAGGCTGTTCTTCCTTGTATTGTTTGTCATCATCATCCCTAGAGGCAATCGACACACCACACACTGGAGTAGGGTATTACACCACAACGGTGGCCCGAACCAGTATAAACCCTGTGTCCCTTGTGTTGTTCTTTTCATAGCTTTGATCCTTGCGTGGCAGAGGGGTGCAGGTAGGTAGGAGGCGAAATCTTCGCGTGCACCCTAGTGTTTGAACCTCAAGAGTCTGCCGGAACCCGAAATCCGACAGTATACTTCTTCAATAACTCCGTCATTGGTTTTGCAATGTTGAAAAAATTCTCAATGAATCTCCGATAGTATCCTGCGAGTCCAAGAAAACTTCGAATCTCGCTAACCGAAGTGGGTGCCAACCATTCAGTGACTGACTGAACCTTGGTGGGATCTACTGCTACACCTTCTCCTGATATAACATGTCCAAGGAATCCGACTTCCTTCAACCAAAACTCACATTTGCTAAACTTGGCATACAACTGGTGCTCCCTGAGTTTCTCGAGAACTAAAAGCAAATGCTCTTCGTGCTCCTCCTCATTCTTCGAGTATACCATTATATCATCAATGAACACCACAACAAACTTATCCAAATACTCCATGAACACCTTGTTCATCATGCTCATGAAATAGGCAGGGGCGTTAGTCAGTCCAAATGACATGACCGTATACTGATACAACCCGTACCTTGTGGTAAATGTTGTCTTTGGTATATCCTTCTCTCGAATCTTCAGCTGGTGATATCCAGATCGCCGATCGATCTTTGAAAACACCTTAGCTCCTTGCAGCTGGTCAAACAAATCATTGATCATCGACAGTGGGTATTTGTTCTTGATCGTCACCTCATTTAACGCGCGATAATCAACAACCATTCTTAGAGACTTATCCTTCTTCTCAACCAAAAGCATTGGGACTCCCCATGGTGATGAACTCCGTCGAATGTAAGCTTTCTCCAATAACTCCTTGATCTGCTTCTTATTCTCTTCCAGGTCATTCGCGGGCATCCGGTATGGTCGCTTCGATATAGGCCCAGTGCCTGGCAGCAGTTCTATCAAAAACTCGATGTCTCGATCTGGTGGCATGCCTGGTAACTCCTCTGGAAAAACATCTGGGTAATCCTTCACTACATGCACTTCCTCCTAAACAATTCCCGTGAGGGTATTTACTTGGCTACTCCTAGGCGCATGCCTGGATACATACTTGATCCTTTTTCCCTCAGGGGTGGTGAGAAAAATTAACTTACTAACACAGTCAATGCTTCCTCCATACTTTGACATCCAGTCCATGCCTAATATCACATCCAATCCTTGTGACTCCAAGATTATTAGGTCGGACGGGAAAACATGTCTACCAATGGTTAAGGGTATCTGGTCACACCATCGACTAGCCATATACTCTGCTCTAGGTGAACTTACTAACAGAGGGGTCCTAAGGGTTTGGGTTGACAGTTTAAGCTTATCCACGAATCCCCTTGATATGTATGAATGCGATGCACCATTATCAAAAAGAACAAGGGCAGCAAAATACTTAACCAAAAACTTACCAATAACCATGTCTGGCTGCTCTTCAACCTCCTCCACGTTAACGTGGTTCACTTGTCCTTTGTTGAATGGATTGGGCTTCTTTCCAATGCTCCCATTACCGTTTGCATTCTTAGCTTTAGGGAACTCCGTGGCATAGTGTCCAGTCTTCCCGCACTTGAAACAAGTAACGTGGCTTAGGTCTCTCTTGGCGGGTGTGGCTGGATTGGAACGGTTTTGATTGTTGCTTGATCCATTCCCATTCCCATTCCTTGGGCCAGTATGATTATGGGTACTTCCCCCATTGTGGGTATGGCCTCCATGGTTATGAACAAGTCCTCCCGAGTTCGGGGTTAGATGAGGCTTCTGCTGAGCTCCTGAATTATACCTTCCTTGTCAATACTTCCTCTTACGGCTCTCAATCTGCTGCTGCTTCCCTTCAATCATAAGAGCCTTATCTACCAACTCCTGGTAGTTGTTGAATGTTGCCACCATCAACTGCATGCTCATCTCATCATTCAGCCCTTCCATAAAATTCTCCTGCTTTGCGGCATCTATGGCCACATCGTCAGGGGCATAGCGAGATAACTTGCTAAACTCATCCGCGTACTAAGCCACAGTACGGTTCCCCTCGCGTAAGTTGCGAAACTCACGCTTCTTCATGCTCATAGCTCCAGTTGAGACATGGGTTGTACGGAAAGCTTGCTGAAACTGGTCCCATGTAACAGTGGCTATAGGGTAGGTGACAGTGTAATTCTCCCACCATGAGGCTGCTGATCCATCCAACTGATGTGCGGCAAAATGTAGCTTCTCAGCATCTGTACATCCTGTAGTGGTAAACTCCCTTCCAATCCTGCGGAGCCAATCATCTGCCACTATCGTCTCGGTGCTACTGGAAAACACCGGCGGCTGCAACCCCAGAAAACGGGCTAAATTGTCAACTGGCGATGGTGGCGGTGGGTTGTTGTTGTTGTTGTTGTTGCCTTGGTTCTGAACTAACAAATGCATCAGGGTATTCTGTTGCTAGATCAACTAAGTGAGCTCCGGTGGGAAAGTAAATCCGGGGTCACGTCTCGGAGGCATCTGATTGGTTTAGAGGGAAGATAATAGAAAAGATAGAGGTATAATGAGAAAAACACTACCCATATGCACATGAGACAAACACAATCATTTCACTCAATCAATCAAGCAAGGGCATACAGTCGATCTAACTATCGTTACAAAAGTGCTTGGACTATACTATATACATGGTGGAATACTACTACTGATGTGGTGGTCTACTAAAAATATTGATCGGTCGAAGAATCCATGATGTCTGCTCCAGCTTCATCTTCATAGTCATCATCCCTATTGTCGGGGTCCGAGTCGGTGTCGTCGATGATGATGTAGTCCTCCGGACGAATCTCCTTGGGTTCTTCGTCTTCTCCTCCTGGTGTGGGGTTTCCCATGAATACTTCTAGCTTACTTTCCAAATCGTCATTCTTCCCCACTAGTACGACGATTTCCTCCTCATAATCTTCACGTGTAGCCTTGAGTTCTTCCTCCAGTTCCGTGATCCTAGTCATCGCCTTCTTCAGATCTATCATTCCTGCGCACATCTGGTTCTCCTGGTGACGAATGTGATGGTTTAACTCCTGGATGAAAGTGGCGATTGATCTATCCTTCCTGGTGTTGATCATCTCCCATTGCTCATCTCGGCACCCACAAATCTGATAGATAATATCCTTAAGCTCCTTATGGTAAACTTCTCCAATGCGTCCCATGGTGATGTGAGCTTCCATACTCTTTCCTAGACTCCAGGTTGGTGCATCAAAGGAAAACTCTATGGGCTTAGTGACTGGCATGAATGTCCTTCCTGGAACTTGAACTTGAATCATCCATCGCTCCTCTTCTGGTAAAGTGGCGTTATAAGTCCAGGTGAAGCTTGGTATTCCAATGTTCAGGTACCTAGTGACTTCCTTCAAGTGTCGTCCAAAGGGTGCGTCTTCATCCGGTTGTGCAAACTTGTTCCTTGCATCCGCCATCATAAGGAATAGAAAATGGAGAGGAGTCAGAAATGAGAAGAGAATAGTGATCTAGGGCTTTAGCTTAGTGGTCATGTCCTACACTCAGCGTGTGCTCTGATACCATCTTGTAGCGACCCGACCTCAAACGGTCAAGTCTCTATGCTTCAGTGCCATCCCTGGATCGGTAATGCTGACACACATAGTACTCGAGGATTTATAACAGAGTAGCAATCACACACTTATTACATCGAATGTCTCAAAAGAGAACTTATTACAATAAATATGGCTTAAGGCCATCTAATATGATAACAGCGGAAGGCTTGGAAGGTAAAGTGAGTCCATCAACTCCAACAACATAGCTGAGCTGCATGGCAACGACCTAACGAACCTTACTCCTCGTCTGAAAAGTCTGCAACATGATACATTGCAGCCTGAAAACGGGTCAGCACATGGAATTTGCTGGCAATGTAACACAATAGGGCAAGAACAGAATAATGCTATCACTACATGCATATTTGGCTGGTGGAAAGCTCTATGGTTAAAGTTTTGCGAAAAGCCAATTTTTCACTACAATAAAAGAATAGATTTTATTTAACTATCATGGTAGTTGAAACATCATTGAGAAGGTTCCTCCAACTCAATCCCAGTTAAAAGTAATTATCAACCAACAATATTAATTTAGAGTGATGAGATACATATGATAATCCAAGTACTAGATACTCAAGATTTGTTCATAACCGGGGACATGGCTAACCAT
This sequence comes from Triticum aestivum, assembly GCF_018294505.1. Lineage (NCBI taxonomy): Eukaryota > Viridiplantae > Streptophyta > Magnoliopsida > Poales > Poaceae > Triticum > Triticum aestivum. The sequence continues at coordinate 513,537,112 of NC_057794.1, forward strand.
GATTAGTTTATACACTCTGCAGAGGTTTGCGCACTTTTCCCCACAAGACTCGATCTCCTCCGTTAGATTTCTTGCACTGCCGGGTGTTTGGGAAATGGATGACTGAGACACAGTCTTTCAGAAGCATTAACTCTCTACTCCGGATAGACTATACCACCTACAACCCACTACCTGCTAGTCTATCTCTTCAAGAGCTTCACGCAACTTACTCAACTATGCTAGAGCCCATAATAGCTTGTGGCTGCACACGGAAGTTTCTAGCATGAAATATCTCAGTTCCCTTTGAGCTTGGGTGGCGGACCTTAGGATTATCACACGGGTACTATGGGATATCCTAGGACCACACTGGATTCTCCAAGTGCCCAACAAAAAATCCACCTAGATGTGTATTTAAGTTGCCACCTTAAGTTGAACCATTAATTAACAATCTCACATTTGTCTTGGATTCACTCGCCCAAACCACACCTACGAGCATAGCATAGCAATATAAGAAATACATAAAAGTAACTCCCAAGGTTTGAATGCAGGGCAATAGGTTCCTACCTTATCAACTACTTCCTAACCCCACATGTTATCAAGTCCTAACCATGCAATGTTTGAGGATTGGAGCTAATGCATAAAAACTGGGTATGAAAAGAGTATGATCAAAGTGTTACTTTCCTTGCTGATGATCCGCAAAACCTAGAGACTCGTTGTAGCACGCTTCACACTCCGGGTATTCTATCGCAAACAAACAATAGCATGCATAAGCAATCAAGCAAAGAAGCACGGGTAAAACTCAAATAAGAAGATCTAACCAGAAAGTTCAACTTAAGAACTCCGTTTTGCAAAAAGAATCAAATCAAACGGAGCAACAAAACTCAAATTGCGAAAGAAACAAGATCCGATTACTAATCTGGACCTAAGTTAAATTTTATAGTACCAAAATCTTGTTCAAGTTGATTAAACATAAAGTGGGTTGTGAGACGAAGATCTAGGCGCTTGAATCGCCTGATTCCAATAAACGAGCGAAAAGATAAACTAAAACAAAAATCGGATCAGAAATCGCGATCGAAAATAATCACGGAAAATCCGAGAAAAAGAAAAACTGACGAATAGGCTAAGGAACGAACGTTCGCTGTCTGTGGCTAAATAGTGAACACCGTTCGTTAAAACAAACATACGGACAAACGTTCGCTAAATAAACTAAACCGGGAAAAAAATAAAACCGATCTATTCAAAAAAAACCTAAGGTTTTTCAAAAAAACCAGATCGGTTTTTCTCTCAAAACCGGCGGCGGCGAGGCGACTACCTTGGCGGGGCTCCGGCGACGTCCGGCGGTCTCCGCGGGGTCCGGGTGGGGCTGCGGGGCGGCGACGCGGCGGGCGAGGCGCGGCAGGCGGCAGCGGTGCGGCGCTGCGACGGTGGGGCGAGGCAGGCGGCGGGGCGGCGGGTGGTTGTGTGGGCGGATGCGGGGCGGCGCTATAAAAGGAGGGGGCTTGCTTGGGGGAGGGGGCAAGGCGGCGCGGAAGAGTCCCGGCCGGACTCGGCCTCGGGCAGCGGCGGCCTCCCGGTCTCCTGGAGGGAGACGAGGCGCAGGGAGGTCCTCCGGCTCGGCTGGGCTTTGGCCCAGTCGGGCGCTGGAGATTTTTTTTAAAATAATTTCGTCGAAACTTAAATAAATCCTAGAAAATAAAATAAAAATCTAAAAATGCCAAAACAAATTTTCACCATCTAAATAAAATATTTAGAACAAGATGAACATTTCTTGGCCCTAAAATGCAACTTTGAAAAACGTGCAATTTTTCTAATTCAAATAAAATAGCAATAAACCCGAATAAAAATCAAATATTTGATTTTAATATTTTTCCTCCAATATTTCATTTATTTTGGAGAAGTCATATTATCTCCTCTCATATATTTTAATATGAAATATTTTCGGAGAGAAAATAACTAAAACCAAAAATCCTCGTTTCAATATTTGATAAAACTCAAATATGAAAACAGGGAAATCCCCAACTCTCTCTGAGGGTCCTTGAGTTGATTAGGATTTCGAGGATCGTGAAACAAAATGCAACAAAATATGATATGCATGAATGATCTATGTATAACATTCCAAATTGAAAAATTGGGATGTTACAAGTTGGATCTCTTAACTTGTGGGTTTGGGAAGTAGATTATGAGGTAGAACCTATTACCCTTTTATTATCAAACCCTGGGAGTTACTTCTACGTTATGCTACTTATTGCCATGCTATGCTCGTAGACGTTGTTTGGGTTTGAGAGTATCCATGACAGATGTGAGATTATTAATTAATGGTTTACTTAAGGTGGCTACTTTAATACACATCTGGGTGGATTGGTTGCGGGCACCTGCAGAATCCAGTGTTGTCCTAGGATATCCCGGAGTACCCGTGTGGTCATCATACAGTTCACCACCTAGGCTCAAAGGGATCATAAGATTATTCTTGCTAGAAACTTCTGTGTGCAGCCACAAGCTATTATGGGCTCTAGCATAGTTGAGTAGGTTGCATGACCTGTTCCAGTGGTAGGCTAGCAGATGTAGGGGATGTAGGTCGGTACGGTCTACCCGGGGTTAGAGTTAATGCTTCTGAAAAACTGTGTCGGTGTACAAAAAGAGGGGTACACTTTTTGTACCCCTATAACTGTTCACGGGCAGTCCGAGCCGCGGGCACCACCACACCAAGCAAGGAAAGGGAGGTGAGCCAGGGTAAGACCGAAGCTCGAGAGAACTACGACACCAAGGCCAAGACCACGAAGAGCAAAGGGGACGAAGCGGACTCCCCCAGCAAGATCCTTGCCGGGAGACAGTTCTAGCAGCCCCGGCAAGACCCTTGCCACGGTGACTCGTCCCACGCCTACGGAGCAAGTCACCCTTGAGTCCACTGCCCCCAAAGGGCAAGGATTCGGGAGACACCCCCGTGAGGGCATGTAGATCTTTGTGAAGACATTCAAGATCAGATACACACTAAGGAGACGACAACCCTTGGCGGGATTCCAGCCGAGGAAGACCACAAGGCCCCCGGCAAGCGCCTTGCCGGGGATGACAGCAGGCACCCCGGCAAGGCCCTTGCCGAGGACACCCACAGGGCCACCATCAGGCCCACGCCGACTAAACCTCCACCACCGCATGCATGCAGCTGCCGACCCAACCAGCTGGGCAGGCACCTGCGTGGCGGCATGCAGATCTTCGTGAACACCCACCACTGCGCCACCTCAGCTGTCTGCCTACCTACGTGGCATCGCAGGCGTCGCTGGCCAGGGCGCGTGTCGACACAAGAAGGAGCGGCGACGATGGACGAGGCAGATCTCTCCCTCGTCCCCGATAAAGCAAGGACAACTAAGCAAGACGCATTAAATGCGCCTTGTCATGTAATGCGAGGGATAACCTCGCATCACTGTTCCCTTTCCACCTCCTGTGTGCCACTGTGGCAACCCATTTTCCTATAAAAGGAGGCCCGAGGCGACCAGGAGAAGGATTCGGCTTTTTGGAGCTCCGCACGCCCCATAGCTAGCTCAAGAACACAAATATCCAATCCACCAAAGCAGGAGTAGGGTTTTACGCATCCTTGCGGCCCGAACCTGGATGAACAAACCGTGTGCTACCTGCTTGAGCCGCTCTTCTCACGACCCCGCGCCCCGCCAACCGTAGTAGGGATCCTCGTGATCCCATAGGTGTCGTTCCGCACCGACATCTCTGGCGCGCCAGGTATGGGGGCGCAGTTGTGAGAATCGGCTCTAGTAACCAGCCCAGCACTCCTTCGTCTTCGTGGCTCTTGGAGAGGGAAGGATGCCAAAAGATCAGCGCTCGAGCGACCACAAACAGAAGCTAAGTTGCACTGAACCATTATTTGTTCTATCCTTCTTATATGAGGTTATTCCCCCCGGAGATGTCACGCCTTTGGATGATAAACCTGCACGCCAGGGGGCTCTCCCATGATCGGCAACGCCCTTGCCCTGTTTCGAGTCCGCTCAACAGCTCAAGCGGCTGCGTCGAGAATGGCAGAGTAGCCTTCCGCGACCAACGACGCTCTCGATTCTGACTCGAGTCAAGCTCGACAGTTTGAGCGGCCGCGTTCAGAACGGAAAGGTGGCTTGTCTGGCAGCACGCGTACCCAGCAGGCCCATGGGGATCCGTCCCCAAAACGCCGCTAGGGGCTTCTGCGCCGGCGAGCCTACCCAATCGGTGTAGGGTGCGCATACAAAGAGGAATTGAATGGGGAAATAACGTGCATGAAATTAAAAGTACTGCAAAGTTATATTACATCACATCATTGCTGCGGTTCTAACTAAAGATGAAATTCGTCTTGGTCGTGAACCTGTAGCGGCGGTGAAGAACGGGATGCCTAATCTCGGCGCTGGCCTTCCACCCTCTTGATTTCGTCGATGCTGCTGATGACGGGCTTGATGCGCTCCTTGAGCACCGTAAGGTCAACACCCTCCGGCAAGCTATCCATCGCAGCACCAAAGTCGAGGTCAGGATTCCAGTATGCCATCTTGGTGAGGACCTTGGTCATGACCCCCCGGCAAAGTCGCGGGCTTCCCCGGCCAACGTGGCCGCTCGGTTGGAGTGAAGATAAGCCAAGGCTCCGAGGACGCCCTCAAAGAACAGGGTCAGCTTGGTGCCGACGGTCCCGCTGCGCTCAGAGGCGTACCTCACGTTTGGCATTCCCATGGTGGCCAACTGCGAGGTGACCCTGCCGGCGACCTCCTCCAGACGGCTGATCCATCTATTCTCGCCCGCCACATAATCCTGGTGGGAGGCGGCCTCATTCGCCCGCAGCTGCTTCTCCTCCTCCAGACTCCTGGTCAAGGTCTTCTCCCGAGCCCTGCTCTCCGACAACATCTTCTCGAGATCCTCCAGCTTCAGCTTGAGATCTCTCACGGAGTTTTGCGCTTCAGAGAGCTCCCCAGCCCTGCTGATGACCGCTCCTTGCGCCTCCACCAAGGCGCTGTTGAGCGTGCTCTTCTCGTTGGACAGCTTGAGGGCCTGCTCCTTTAGCTCATCCTGCGCCACCTCCAACTCCCTTACTTTGCCGGCATGAGCCAGAGCCTGGGCATCGAGTGCCTCCTTGTGCCTCTGCTCCAGCTCGTGAGTCCGTCGCGCGACAAGGGCCTCGAGCTCCTCATCCTTGCCATAGAGCGCTGCGGCAAGCTTCGCCTCACACGCGGTGAGGTCCTCTTCCTGGGAATCCAGTGCGGCATGATGCTGGTTCCGGACGGCCTCGGCCGCGGCAGCCAAGTTCGCTGCCTGTTCCTGGGCCTTCTCAATGTTAGCCATCTTCATGGTGAGCCCGACATTGCGCTTGGCCAATTCCTCCTGAAAGGCCCTCTGCTCCTCGCGAGTCTGGTGGAACCAGGTCTGCGTCTCACTAATGCGCGCCTTGAAATCCACCTCCGCCTGGTCCACCGTTGCCGTCCTGGACTTAACCTTGTCTAGACGGACACGGTAGAGCGCTTGGAGTTTTCGGAAGTTGGCCCCCATAGCGTAGAAAAGCTGCTCTTCTGGAGAACCATAACCGCCAACGCCCGGCTCATCGACAACCTCAAGCCTGGTGGCGGCAAGTACCTCGCCGTCAAAGACTTCCCCTTCGGCGGGCGCCCGGGAACTTGACGCCCCTGGGAGGTGGACGAAAAGATCGTTGCCCACCTTCAGATACCTGCCGGGGGCCGAGGTTGAGGAGGAGGGAGGATGATCATCAACCGCCTCTTCCTCGGCGGTGGCCTTGCCGGCTTCCCCGGCAGGCCCACCGTTGGCGCCCTCGGTAGAAGCCTCGCCGGATGCCTTGGCGGCCCCCGCCGCGGTGTCCTCGGTAGCATCCTTGGTGGCCTCATCAGCGGCGGCCTCGGCAACGTCTTTGGTGGCGTCCTCACCAATGTTCCCAGCAACGGTATCCACGTCCTCCATACCTGTTGAAGGAGGGCCTGAGTAGTAATGGGAGCATGGAAGCCAAGAAAAAGGATAAGGGGAAAACAGAGACGGAGGACAGGCGACTCACCAGTGCCAGGCTGTGAAGCAGAAGTCCCCTCCCCGCCAGCATCCGGCGCCATGGCAGAGTCACTAGCACCCAAGTGCCCCTCTTCCTCCATGGGTGTGGGCTCCGTGCTTGATGCCCTTGCCGGGGATGCCCCTCGCTGCGGCGTAGTCGATGGGGGTGGTGTGTTGGGGGTAGCCCTCTGCGGCTCCTCCTGCTGCCGCTCCCCTCCTCCAAACCCGGCAAGGTCAACACCATAGCATCGAACGCCTACCACATGTCGAGTAAGAGGAGGGTGACGAACGTACGCTGGGGGCTGTGCCATGGGCTGCTATCCGGGCTGCTAGACACCACCAGTGGCGTCATTGAAGCCCCAGCCGGGGGCTGACTGCTCGCCGAGGCCTTCGCCCTCTTCACCCTCTAGGCCAACGTCTCTGTATCCCTGCAAAAGCAAAAACATATCAAGATAAGTGATTTGATTTCGGGGAATGGAAATGGCAGTAAGGGATGGAGTACTTAATCGTCATCTATCTCCTCTTCCTCCGCCACTTTCCTCTTCCTCTTTGGGCTGAGAGGCCCAAGATCAAAAGTGACCTCCGAGTCGACATCCGCCGGAGGAGGCGAAGACGGCGGGGTTTGTGCGCGCCCAGATGAGGAAGTGGCTATTGTCTTCTTCTTCTTAGCGGCCTTCGTCAGCCTCTTGGCTGCCGTGGCCCTCGTGTGGAGCCCATACCCCTCCAGGGTCAATTGAGGCCGCGTAGCCCTGCCGGGCCGAACCAGCTCGCCGGAGTCAGCCCGCCGCAGGACTCGCCCTCTTCCCCTGGTTGGCACTGAGCCCGCCGCCACGTCCTCCTCCGACGACGACTCGTCGGCTGCGTCTTCGACAAGCGGAGCTCCAGTGTCGACGCTGCTGACCTCCCCGGAGGCCGCCGCCCACCGGGTGAGCTCTTCTTCCTCCGCAGCCGTTGCAGACTTGTCCTCCACACACCCGGCGCTGCCGGCCTCCATGGCAAGTTGTGCCTCCCTCACCCTAGTGGGGATGTAGTCCAGCTCTGCCTAGGTGGTGGCTCGGCATCAGCATTGACATACACCTCGATCAGGGTGTCAAAGAATTGTTGCACATCCACGTCCTTCGGCTCCTCCCAGCTCGGGACAGGGCCGTGCGCATTACAGTCCGACATCATGGCGATGATCTCGGACCGACGCGAATTGTTGCACAACGGGACCACCCCCGCTGGCAGCTTGAAAAACGGCCCCTTGAGGGCCTTGCCAACCTTTGCGGCAGCCCTCGCGGCCTTGCAGGTCCGCTCGACCTCGCCATCGCGACCCACATCATGTTGGAAAAGCCGCTGGCAGAAGTGGGCATGCGCCAGCACTGTGAAGTTGTGATCGAGGCCGGGGCGGAGTCGCATAATGTCAGCCGGATTCGTAAAGAGCCAAGCTGGCCTCCCCTTGTTGTGCAACGAGGCAATCCGGCGATGAATGAAGTCTGCCTCGATCATCTCAAGGCTGAGCCCGGGTGAGCCAGAGAATCCCGGTGGTGGTGACAGTGAGCCTCCCGTCGGCGGCGTCGACATCACTCCAATCGTTGCCACAGACCGGCGGCACTCGGCAGACCTTGCAAAATTCCGGTGGGTTTTCATCCTCAATCCAGCACCACCGACCACGCCATTCCTCCCACCTCTCCTTCACGGCATCGTCCGGATACGCCCCCTTGGATCTTGGGATCCAGGTGACGCAACCAGAGACGGCACCTCTCGGCTGGATCCGAGGGAAGAAGTAATGGCGGAAGAGCGTCGTGTTGGGCTGCACCCCGACAAAGCTTTCGCAAATATGCGCGAAGAAGGCCATGCACGCCACCGCATTTGGAGTAAAATCCAAGAGGCGAAAGCCAAAGGTGTGCATAATGTCGCAGAGGAAGTCGGAGAAAGGGGGCATAACCTGCAAGAAAGATAATCGACGAAAAAGGGATACCGATTTGGAGCAGGATCGGCGCAAGCAGCAGGGATGACGCGCGTCGCCGGGTGTCCCAAATTATCTCCCCCCGTCTTCGCTCCCCAGAGGGGTCTGAAGGAGGTCCGGAGCTCTTGAACATCAACCGTCGAGGGGAAGAAAAAGGTGGACTTCGTCCGGTCCCCCGACAGCACGCTCTCCGGCGGCTCCACAGTCCCAGCGCCCTTAGCCATCCCCTTGCCCTTGACGGATTTGGGCGCCATGGCGACCCAAAAGTTTAGAGGGCTGAGGAAGGGGGATGGCGAAGCAACGATGGCGGGCAACGGTGGAAGCTTAGGAAGGAAGGAAGAGAGGAAACGGCGGCTCTGAGATTGGAAAAGGCACGAGGAAAGAGGACAAAGTGAGCAGCGCGCCCGCGGTTATTCCTTTTTTATGGGGGAAAACACGGGCCACCTCCTTTCACATTAACTGTGGTGTGACGCATGCCTGCGGGAACCAACCCCACGCATGCCGCCCACGTCACACGCGCCTCCCCACGCCACACCACGCGCGGGAATCGTGGGAAGCGCAGCGCGCGAAGGATCTTACCGCGGTAAAAATTGCCCCACCTGCCCGCGCACTGTTTTTGGGCCTAGCCCAAACAACGCGTTGTGCTTATGTGTGGACCAGGCCCGGGGGCTCCTGTCAGTGTACAAAAAGAGGGATACACTTTTTGTACCCCCTATAACTGTGCACGGGCAGTCCGAGCCGCGGGCACCACCACACCAAGCAAGGCAAGGGAGGTGAGCCACGGTAAGACCGAAGCTCGAGAGAACTACGACGCCAAGGCCAAGACCACGAAGAGCAAAGGGGACGAAGTGGACTTCCCTGGCAAGATCCTTGCCGAGAGACAGTTCTAGCAGCCCCGGCAAGACCCTTGCCGCGGCGACTCGTCCCGCGCCTACGGAGCGAGTCACCCTTGAGTCCACTACCCCCAAAGGGCAAGGATTCGGGAGACACCCCCGTGGCGGCATGCAGATCTTCGTGAAGACATTCAAGATCAGATACGCACTAAGGAGACGACAACCATTGGCGGGATCCCAGCCGAGGAAGACCACAAGGCCCCCGGCAAGCGCCTTGCTGGGGATGACAGCAGGCGCCCCGGCAAGGCCCTTGCCGAGGACACCCGCAGGGCCACCTTCAGGCCCACGCCGACTAAACCTCCACAACCGCATGCATGCAGCTGCCGACCCAACCAGCTGGGCAGGCACCTGCATGGCGGCATGCAGATCTTCATGAAGACCCACCACTGCACCACCTCAGCTGTCTGCCTACCTACGTGGCGTCGCAGGCATTGCTGACCAGGGCGCGTGTCGACACAAGAAGGAGTGGCGACGACGGACAAGGCAGATCTCTCCCCCGTCCCCGGTAAAGCAAGGACACCTAAGCAAGACGCATTAAATGCGCCTTGTCATGTAATGCGAGGGATAGCCTCGCATCACTATTCCCTTTCCACCTCCTGTGTGCCATTGTGGCAACCCCTTTTCCTATAAAAGGAGGCCCGAGGCGACCAGGAGAAGGATTCGCCTTTTTGGAGCTCCGCACGCCCCATAGCTAGCTCAAGAACACAGATATCCAATCCACTAAAGCAGGAGTAGGGTTTTACGCATCCTTGCGGCCCGAACCTAGATAAACAAACCGTGTGCTACATGCTTGATCTGCTCTTCTCACGACCCTGCGCCCTGCCAACCGTAGTAGGGATCCTCGTGATCCCATAGGTGTCCTTCCGCACCGACAAACTGTGTCTCAGTCATCTGTTTCTCAAACACCATGTAGTGCGAGAAATCCAACGGAGGAGATCGAGTCTTGTGGGGAAAAGTGTGCAAACCTCTGCAGAGTGTGCAAACTAATCATGGTTAGCCGTGTCCCTGGTTATGGACAACTTGAGTATCTGGTACTTGAATTATTGATTTGATCTCATCACTCTAAATTAATTTGTTGGGTTGATGATGGTTACTTTAATTGGGATTGAGTTGGAGGAACCTTCTCAATGTTTCAACCACCATGATAGTAAAATAGAATATATTCCTTTGTTGTAGGAAAAATTTGGCTTTTCCCAAAAACTATATAACCATAGAGCCTCCACCAGCCGTATATGCATGTAGTGATAGCATTTATCTGTTTTTTACTCTATTGTGTTATATTGCAAGCATATTCCATGTGCTGGCCCATTTCGGGCTGCAACGTATCATGTTGCTGACTTTTCAGATGAAGAGTAAGGTTCGCTAGGTCGTTTATCATGCACTCAACTATGCCGTTGGAGTTGATGGACTCACTTTATCTTCCAAGCCTTCCGCCGTTATCTTACTTAGATGGCCTTAAGCCATATTTATTGTAATAAGTTCTCTTTTTGAGACTATGGATGTAATAAGTGTGTGATTGCTACTCTATTATAAATCCATTCGAGTACTGTGTGTGTCAGCATTACGGATCCAGGGATGACACTGAAGCACAGAGACTTGACCGTCTGAGGTCAGGTCGCTACAACATGTGCTCAGAATGTCTGAGTACTACAATCGCTAGAATCAAGTGGGAGTTAATCTTCCAGATAAGATAGTGATTGACAGAGTTCTCTAGTCACTATCGCCAAGTTACTGGAACTTCGTGATGAACTATAATATGTAAGGGATGACAAAAAAAATTCATGAGCTCTTTGCGATGCTGAAATCAGTGAAGGTAGAAGTCAATAAAAGCATCAAGTGTTGATGGTTGACAAGACCACTAGTTTCAAGTAAAAGGGCAAGGGAAAGAAAGGGAACTTCAAGAAGAATGGCAAGAAAGTTGCCACTCCCATGAAGAAGCCCAAAGCTAGACCCAAGCCTGAAACTGAGTGCTTCTACTACAAAGGAAATGGTCACTGGAAGTGGAACTGCCCTAGATACTTGGCGGATAAGAAGGATAGCAAAGTGAACAAATGTATATTTGATATACATGTTATTGATGTGTACTTTACTAGTGTTTACAAAAACAACTCAGTATTTGATACTGGTTCAGTTGCTAAGAGAAGTAACTCGAAACAGCATTTACAAAATTAACAGAGACTAGTTAAGGGTGAGGTGAGGATGTGAGTTGGAAGTGATTCCAAGGTTTATAAGATCACCATCGCACACTCCCTTTACCTTTGAGATTAGTGTTGAACCTAAAATAAATGTTATTTGGTGTTTGTGTTGAGCATAAATATGATTGCATCATGTTTATTGCAATACAGTTATTCATTTAAGACAAAGAATAATTGTTGTTCTATTTACACGAATAAAACCTTCTATGGTCATACACTAAATATAAATGGTTTATTGAATCTCGATCGTAGTAATACACATATTCATAATATTGAAGCCAAAAGATGCAAAGTTAATAATGATAGTGCAACTTATATGTGGCACTGCCGTTTAGGTCATTTTGGTGTAAAGCGCATGAAGAAACTCCATGTTGATGGACTTTTGGAATCACTTGATTATGAATCACTTGATTATGAATCACTTGATCCTTGTGAACCATGCCTCATGGGCAAGATGACTAAGACTCCGTTCTTCGGAACAATGGAGCAAGCAACATATTTGTTGGAAATAATACATACTGATGTGTGCCGTCCAATGAGTGTTGAGGCTCGCGGCGGGTATCGTTATTTTCTGACCTTGACAGATGATGTGAGCAGATATGGGTATATCTACTTGATGAAATATAAGTTTGAAACATTTGAAAAGTTCAAAGAATTTCAGAGTGAAGTGGAAAATCATCGTAACAAGAAAATAAAGTTTCTATGATCTGATCGCGGAAACAAATATTTGAGTTACGAGTTTGTTCTTCACTTGAAACAGTATGGAATAGTTTCGCAACTCACGCCACCTGGAACACCACAATGTAAAGGTGTGTCCGAACATCATAACCGTACTTTATTAGATATGGTGCAATCTATGATGTCTCTTACCGAATTACCACTATCGTTTTGGGGTTATGAATTAGAGACATCTACATTCACGTTAAATAGGGCAACGTTTAAAAATCCGTTGAGACGACACCGTATGAAGTGTGGTTTAGCAAGAAACCTAAGCTGTCGTTTCTTAAAGTTTGGGGTTGCGATGCTTATGTGAAAAAGTTTCAACCTAATAAGCTCAAACCCAAATCGGAGAAGTGCGTCTTCATAGGACACCCAAAAGAAACTGTTGGGTACACCTTCTATCATAGATCCAAAGGCAAGATCTTTGTTGCTAAGAGTGAATCCTTTCTAGAGAAGGAGTTTGTCTCGAAAGAAGTGAGTGGGAGGAAATTAGAACTTGATGATGTAATTGTACCTTCTCATGAATTGGAAAGTAGTTCATCATAGGAATCAGTTCCAGTGATGCCTACACCAATTAGTGAGGAAGTTAACGATGATGATCATGAAACTTCAGATCAAGTTACTAGCGAACTTCGTAGGTCAACCAGAGTACGTTGCGCACCAGAGTGGTACGATAACCCTGTTCTGGAAGTCATGTTACTAGACCATGACGAACCTACGAACCATGTGGAAGCGACGATGAGCCCAGATTCCGCGAAATGGCTTAAGGCCATGAAATCTGAGATGGGATCCATGTATGAGAACAATGTATGGACTTTGATTGACTTGCCTGATGATCGATGAGCCATTCATAATAAATGGATCTTCAAGAGGAAGACGGACGCTGATAGTAGTGTTACTATCTACACAGCTCGAATTGTCACCAAAGGTTTTTGACAAGTTCAAGGTGTTGACTACGATGAGATTTTCTCACTCGTATCACCGCTTAAATGTCTGTACGAATCATGTTAGCAGTTGCCCACACTTTATGAAATCTGGAAAATGGATATCAAAACTACATTCCTTAACGGATTTATTAAAGAAGAGTTGTATATGACTCAACCAGAAGGTTTTGTCAATCCTAAAGATGCTAGCAAAGTGTGTAAGTTCTAGCGATCCATCTATGGACTGGTGCAAGCATCTTGGAGTTGGAATATATGCTTTGATAAAGTGATCAAAGCATATGGTTTTATACAGACTTGTGGTGAAACCTGTATATGTGAATGACATATTTTTGATCAGAAATGATGTAGAATTTTTTGGAAAGCATAGAGGAGTGTTTGAAAGGAGTTTTTCAAAGAAAGACCTCGGTGAAGCTACTTACATATTGAGCATCAAGATCTATAGAGATAGATCAAGACGCTTGATATATTTTTCAATGAGTACATACCTTGACAATATTTTGAAGTAGTTCAAAATGGAACAGTCAAAGAAGGATTTCTTGCCTGTGTTGCAAGGTATGAAGTTGAGTAAAGACTCAAAACCCGACCACAGCAGAAAATTGAAAGAGAATGTAAAGTCATTCCCTATGCCTTAGTCATAGTTGCTATAAAGTATGCTATGCTGTGTACCAGACCTATTGGGTACCTCACCATGACTTTGGCAAGAGAGTACAATAGTGATCCAGGAGTGGATCACTAAACAACGGTCAAAATTATCCTTAGTTGAATAAGGAAATGTTTCTTGATTATGGAAGTGACAAAGAGTTCATCGTGAAGAGTTACGTCGATGCAAGCTTTGACACCGATCTGGATGACTCTAAGCCTCGATCTAGATACATATTGAAAGTGGGAGCGATTGGCTAGAGTAGCTCCATGCAGAGCATTGTAGACATATAAAATTTGCAAAATACATACGGCTCTGAATGTACCAGACCCATTAACTAAGCTTCTCTCACAAGCAAAACATGATCACAACTTAGTACTCTTTGGGTGTTAATCACATAGTGATGTGAACTAGATTATTGACTCTAGTAAAACCCTTTGGGTATTAGTCATATGGCAATGTGAACTGATCACATGGTGATGTGAACTATTAGTGTTAAATCACATGGCGATGTGAACTAGATTATTGACTCTAGTGCAAGTGGGAGACTGGAGGAAATATTCCCTAGAGGCAATAATAAAGCTGTTATTTATATTTCTTTATATCATGATAAATGTTTATTATTCATGCTAGAATTGTATTAACCGAAACTTAGTACATGTGTGAATACATAGACAAAACAGAGTGTCCATAGTATGCCTCTACTTGACTAGCTCGTTAATCAAAGATGGTTAAGTTTCCTGACCATAGACATGTGTTGTCATTTGATGAACGGGATCACATCATTAGAGAATGATGTGATGGACAAGACCCATCCGTTAGCTTAGCATAAATGATCGTTTAGTTTTATCGATATGGCTTTCATCATGACTTATACATGTTCCTCTGACTATGAGATTATGCAACACCCGAAACTGAAGGAACACCTTGTGTGCTATCAAACGTCACAACATAACTGGGTGATCATAAAGATGCTCTACAGGTGTCTCCGATGGTGTTTGTTGAGTTGGCATAGATCGAGATTAGGATTTGTAACTTCAATTGTCAGAGAGGTATCTCTGGGCCCTCTCGGTAATGCACATCACTATAAGCCTTGCAAGCAATGTGACTAATGAGTTAGTTGCGGGATGTTGCATTACAGAACGAGTAAAGAGACTTGCCAATATCAAGATTGAACTAGGTATGATGATACCAACGATCGAATCCCGGGAAAGTAACATACCAATGATAAAGGGAACAACATATGTTGTTATGCGGTTTGACCGATAAAGATTTTCGTAGAATATGTCGGAACCAATATGAGCATCCAGGTTCCGTTATTGTTTATTGACCAGAAGTGAGTCTCGGTCATGTATACATAGTTCTCGAACCCGTAGGGTCCGCACGCTTAATGTTCGATGATGATCGGTATTATGAGTTTATGTGTTTTGATGTACCGAAGGTAGTTCGGAGTCCCGTATATGATCACGGACATGACGAGGAGTCTTGAAATGGTCGAGACATAAATATCGATATATTGGAAGGCTATGTTTGGACATCGAAATGGTCCCGGGTAAGTTCAGGCATTTACGGGAGTACCGGGGAGTTACTGGAATCCCCCGGGGAGTCATTGGGCCTTAATAGGCCTTAGTGGGAGAGAGGAGGAGGCAGCCAAGGTGGGGGCGCCCCCAAGCCCAATCCGAATTAGGGTGGGGGCCAGCCCCCTTTACTTCTCTCTCTCTCTCCTCCTTCCTTCTTCTCCTACTCCAACTACGGAAGGGGGAATCCTACTCCCACCGGGAGTAGGACACCCCTCTTGGGCGCGCTATGAGAGGGCCGGCCCTCCTCTCCTCCACTCCTTTATACACGGGGGAGGGGGGCACCCCATAGACACACAAGTTGATTGTTTAGCCGTGTGCGGTGCCCCCTCCACAGATTTCCACCTCGGTCATATCGTTGTAGGGCTTAGGCGAAGCCCTGCGTCAATAACTTCATCATCACCGTCATCACGTCGTCGTGCTGACGAAACTCTCCCTCGACCTCAGATGGATCTAGAGATCGTGGGACGTCACCGAGCTAAACATGTGTAGATCGTGGAGGTGTCGTACCTTCGGTGCTAGGATTGGTTGGATCATGAAGACATACGCTACATCAACCGCGTTATCATAACGCTTCCGCATAGGGTCTACGAGGGTACGTGGACAACACTCTCCCCTCTCATTGCTATGCATAACCTAGATGGATCTTGCGTGTGTGTATTTTTTTTTTGAAATTACTGCGTTCCCCATGAGATAATATGCATCGTTAAGGAGCTTGAGCTTGTTAAGTGCGATTTACCGGGAAAGATTGTCGTGGGCTGCATAATCGCGGAGCTCCATAATTGCTGGAGGAACTTTGCCACCACTTTGAAACATCAGATGCGTGAATTCTCTATGGAGGATGGCATCGGTCATCTGAGTGTTGAGCAGAATTCGAGGGAAAAGGACTCGCACGAAAAAGGGGACGAAGGGACTTCTGTCGCCAACATGGTGAACCAGAGGAACTTCAACTCCCACAAGATCAAGGGAAAGAATGGTGTCCAACACAATACCGACTTTAAGAAGAAGGGTAAGAAGACCTTCAAGAAGAACAAGAAGGATGAGTGTTGCTTTACTTGTGGTTCGGTTGAACATTGGGCCAACAAGTGCCCAAACAAGTTTAAGAAGTCAGGAAAGGACTCCAAGTCTGTCAACATGATTTTGGGCAACAACGAGAATGGTGCATCTGGGTACGGTAATTTATTTACTATTTTTTCAATATTTTGGCCCACCGATTGGTGGGTGGACACAGGTGCAGGTGTTCATGTGTGTGCTGACATTTCATTGTTTTCTTCTTACCAGGTCATAGGCCACGGGCCCATATTGATGGGGAATGGCACGAGTGCTTCTGTTCATGGTGTCTGCACGGTCGATCTGAAGTTCACTTCGGGAAGGATCGTGCAGCTGAAGAACGTGCAACATGTCCCCGCCATCAAGAAGAACCTCGTTAGTGGCTCCCTTCTATGTAGATAAGGGTTTAAGTTGGTATTCGAGTCTAATAAATTAGTTGTTACTAAGTATGGACTATTTGTTGGAAAAGGTTATGAGAGCAGAGGAATGTTCTGCCTTTCCCTCGCAGATTTTTGTAATAAAGTCGTGAACCATATTCATTCGAGTGTTAATGAATCTGAAGTTTGGCATTCACGTCTTTGTCACATTAGTTTCAGTGTTATGATGCGGCTAGCTATGTTGAATTTAATCCTGAGTTTCACTTTAGCCAAAGGTTCTAAGTGACTTTCATGTGTGCAAGCTAAGCAACCTCTCTAGCCTCACAAGGCTACGGAGGAGAGACACATGGCACCATTAGAACTCATACATTATGATCTTTGTGAAATGAATTGTGTGTTGACTAAAGGTGGAAAGAAATATTTCATGACATTGACAGACGATTCCACTAGATATTGCTATGTGTATCTGTTAAATACTAAAGATGAGGCTCTAAAATCTACAAGGCAGAAGTTGAAAATCAACTTGAAAAGAAAATTAAACAAGTCCGATTAGATCGTGGTGGAGAGTACTGATAACCCACAAGTATAGGGGATCACAACTGTTTTCGAGGGTAGAGTATTCAACCCAAATTTATTGATTCGACACAAGGGAAGCCAAAGAATATTCTTAAGTATTAATAGTTGAGTTGTCAATTCAACCGCACCTGAAAGACATAATATCTACAACAAAGTATTTAGTAGCAAATTAATATGGAAGTAACAATAACGGTGGCAAAAGTAACAGTATTGGCTTTGTAGTGATTGTAACAGTGGCAACGGAAAAGTAACTAAGCAAAGATCAATATATGAAAAACTCATAGGCAATGGATCAGTGATGGATAATTATGTCAGATGCGATTCCTCATGCAACAGTTATAACATAGGGTGACACAGAACTAGCTCCAATTCATCAATGTAATGTGGGCATGTATTCCGAATATAGTCATACGTGCTTATGGAAAAGAACTTGCATGACATCTTTTGTCCTAGCCTCTCGTGGCAGCGGCGTCCTATTGGAAACTAAGGGATATTAAGGCCTCCTTTAAATAGAGTACTGGACCAAAGCATTGACACTTAGTGAATACACGAACTCCTTAAACTACGGTCATCACCGGGAGTGGTCCCGATTATTGTCACTTCGGGGTTACCGGATCATAACACATAATAGGTATAGAGAGTTTTGCTTTCTAACTTCATCCATCTCATGCTCATCAAAAGGAATCCACTAACAAGGTTGATCAAGTCTTGTTAACAATCTCTTTCCGAATCGCATGAAACCGGAGAATTTACGAATAACTCTAAGTTACCTCAACGGGGATATGCACATCCCTAACAATAAGAATGTCATATTTCTTCTTGACAGTAGGAAGAGGGAATTCAAAACCTCTAATAGTAATTCTTGGAATTTTTCCACTGGAATTGATATTGTGGACTTGAGATTTTTTACGCGGAAAGTGTACCGTATGCTCATTACCATTAACATGAAAAGTGGCATTGCCTTTGTTGCAATCAATAACAGCCCCTGCAGTATTGAAAAAGGGTCTACCAAGGATAATCGACATACTATCGTCCTCGGGAATATCAAGAATAACAAAGACCGTTAAAATAGTAACATTTGCAACCACAACAGGCACATCCTCACAACTACCGACAGGTATAGCAGTTGATTTATCGGCCATTTGCAAAGATATTTCAGTAGGTGTCAACTTATTCAAATCAAGTCTATGATATAAAGAGGGAGGCATAACACTAACACCGGCTCCAAGATCACATAAAAGCAGTTTTAACATAGTTTCTTTTAATGGAGCATGGTATAGTTGGTACTCCTGGATCTCCAAGTTTGTTTGGTATTCCACCCTTAAAAGTATAATTAGCAAGCATGGTGGAAATTTCGGCTTCAGGTATCTTTCTTTTAATTGTAACAATATCTTTCATGTACTTAGCATAAGGATTTATTTTAAGCATATCAGTCAAACGCATACATAGAAAGATAGGTCTAATCATTTCAGCAAAGCGCTCAAAATCCTTATCATCGTTTTTTGGATGGTTTAGGAGGAAAAGGCATGGGTTTCTGAACCCATGGTTCTCTTTCTTTACCATGCTTCCTAGCAACAAAGTCTCTCTTATCATAACATTGATTCTTTGATTGTGGGTTATCAAGATCAACAACATGTCCAATCTCTACATCATTGTTATTACTAGGTTGAGCATCAACATGAACATCATCATTAACATTATCACTAGGCTCATGTTCATTACCAGATTGTGTTTCAGCATCAGAAATAGAAATATCATTGGGATTGGCAGGTGTGTCAACAACAGGTTCACTAGAAGCATGCAAAGCCCTATCATTTTTATTTTTCTTCTTCTTAGAAGAACTAGGTGCATCAACATTAGTTCTCTAAGAATCTTGCTCAATTCTCTTAGGGTTGCCCTCAGGATACAAAGGTTCCTGAGTGATTTTACCCCCTCTAGTCATAACTCTAACAACATTATATGTTTTTTGTTATTTAATTACTGAGCAAATCATTTTGAGCTTTAGGCACTTGTTCTACTTGAGTGGTAACCATAGAAGCATGTTTACTAATAAGTTTAAGTTCACCTTTAACTCTAGACATATAATCACTCAAGTGTTCAATCATATAGGCATTACGTTTCAATTGTCTACCAACATAAGCATTGAAGTTTTCTTGTTTAACAATAAAATTATCAAACTCATCCAAGGATTGGCTAGCAAACTTAGTAGATAGGATTTCACCCTCATCAAATCTATAGAGAGAATTTACCTTTACTACCTGTGTCGGGTTACCAAGACCATGTATTTCTTCAATAGGTGGTAAATTCTTAACATCTTCAGCTTTAATACCTTTTTCTTTCATATATTTCTTTGCCTCTTGCATATCTTCAGGACTAAGAAATAGAATACCCCTTTTCTTCGGAGTTGGCTTAGGAGTTAGTTCAGGAAGTGTCCAATCATTATCATTACTCAACATATTATTCAATAGCAATTAAGCTTGATCAACAGTTATTTCCCTGAAAACACAACCAGCACAACTATCCAGGTGGTCTCTGGAAGCATCGGTTAGTCCATTATAAAAGATATCAGGTATTTCATTTTTCTTGAGAGGATGATCAGGCAAAGCATTTAGTAATTGGAGAAGCCTCCCCCAAGCTTGTGGGAGACTCTCTTATTCAATTTGCACAAAATTATATATTTCCCTTAAGGCACCTTGTTTCTTATGAGCAGGGAAATATTTAGTAGAGAAATAATAAATCATATCTTGGGGACTACGCACACAACCAGGATCAAGAGAATTAAACCATGTTTTAGCATCACCCTTTAATGAGAACGGAAATAACTTAAGGATATAGTAGTAACGAATTTTTTCCTCATTAGTGAATAGGGTGGCTATATCATTCAATTTAGTAAGATGTGCCACAACAGTTTCAGATTCACAGCCATAAAAAGGATCAGATTCAACCAAAGTAATTATCTCAGGATCGACAGAGAAATCAGAATCCTTATCAGGAATACAGATATGTGAAGTAGCAAAAGCAAGGTCATATTTCATTCTAGCATTCAAAGATTTTTCTTTCAGCCTAGCTAATAGTTTCTTAAGATCATATCTATCTTTGCAATAAAAGATCTCTAGCAGTTTCTTCATCCATAACATAACCCTCGGGCACATTAGGCAATTCATATGTAGGGGGAGAATCTTCATCATCACTTTCATTAATTTCATTCTCTCTAACCCTAGCAAATTGTTCATCAAGAAATTCACCTAATGGCACAGTATTATCAAACATAGAAGTAGTTTCATCATAAGCATCATGCAAAGCAGAAGTGGCATCATCTATAACATAAGACATATTAGAATCAATAGCAGGTGTAGCTGTCGCAAGTTTACTCAAAACATAAGGTGAATCAAGTGCAGATCTAGATGGCAATTCCTTACCTCCCCTCGTAGTTGAGGGAAAAATCTTGCTTCTTTCATCTTTCAAGTTCCTCATAGTGATCAACAGATATAAATCCCAAGTGACTCAAAGAATAGAGCTATGCTCCCCGACAACGGTGCCAGGAAATATTCTTGATAACCCACAAGTATAGGGGATCGCATCAGTTTTCAAGGGTAGAGTATTCAACCCAAATTTATTGATTCGACACAAGGGGAGCCAAGGAATATTCTCAAGTATTAACAGTTGAGTTGTCAATTCAACCGCACCTGAAAGACTTAATATCTGCAACAAAGTATTTAGTAGCAAAGTAATACGGAAGTAACAGTAATGGTGGCAAAAGTAACATTATTGGTTTTGTAGTGATTGTAATAGTGGCAACGGAAAAGTAACTAAGTAAAGATCAATATATGAAAAACTCGTAGGCAATGGATCAGTGATGGATAATTATGTCGGATGTGATTCCTCATGCAGAACTAGCTCCAATTCATCAATGTAATGTAGGCATGTATTCCGAATATAGTCATACGTGTTTATGGAAAAGAACTTGCATGACATCTTTTGTCCTACCCTCCCGTGGAAGCGGGGTCCTATTGGAAACTAAGGGATATTAAGGCCTCCTTTTAATGGAGTACCGGACCAAAGCATTAACACTTAGTGAATACATGAACTCCTCAAACTACGGTCATCACCGGGACTGGTCCCGATTAATGTCACTTTGGGTTACCGGATCATAACACATAATAGGTGACCATTGACTTGCAAGATAGGACCCAGAACTCACATATATTCACGAAAACATAATAGGTTCAGATCTGAAATCATGGCACTCGGACCCTAGTGACAAGCATTAAGCATAGCAAAGTCATAGCAACATCAATCTAAGAACATAATGGACACTAGGGATCAAACCCTAACAAAACTAACTCGATTACATGATAAATGTCATCCAGCCCATCACCGTCCAGCAAGCCTACGATGGAATTACTCATGCACAATGGTGAGCATCATGAAATTGGTGATGGAGGAAGGTTGATGATGAGGATGGCGACAGATTTCCCTCTCCGGAGCCCCAAACGGACTCCAGATCAGCCCTCCCGAGAGAGATTAGGGCTTGGCGGTGGCTCCATATCGTAAAATGCGATGAATCATTCTCTCTAAAAAATTCTCCCCGAACATGAATATATAGAGTTGGAGTTGAGGTCGGTGGAGCCTCAGGGGGCCCATAAGACAGGGGGCGCGCCCAGGGGGTGGGCACGCTGTCCACCCTCGTGGACTGGGTGTGGGCCCCCTGGTGTTGATTCTCTTTGCCAGTATTTTTTATAAATTCCTAAAATATTTTCCGTGAAGTTTCAGGTCATTCTGAGAAATTCTATTTCTGCACAAAAATAACACCATGGCAATTCTGCTGAAAATAGCGTCAGTCTGGGTTAGTTCCATTCAAATCATGCAAGTTAGAGTCCAAAACAAGGGCAAACGTGTTTGGCAAAGTAGATATGATGGAGTCGTATCAAGTACTTATCGATTGAGTTTGATTCCTTTTGTGCGGAACCCGACATTATTCGTGAGAGGACACATCCATATTCACCCCAGTCAAACGAGGTTGCCGAGCGAAAAAACCATACTCTAACTGATTTGGTTAACGCCATGTTAGATACACCAGGTTTATCCAAGGCATGGTGGGGGAGGCTATATTGACGGCGTGTCATGTCCTGAATAAAGTTCCGACAAAGGATAATGAGATCACTCCCTATGAGAAATGGGCGAAGAGAAGGACAACACTCTCGTACTTGCGTACTTGGGGCTGTTTGGAGAAACTCAATGTGCCGATCCCCAAAAAGCGTAAGCTTGGACCAAAGACCGTGGACTGCGTTAATTTGGGCTACGCCAAGAATAGCGTTGGCTATAGATTTCTAGTAGTGAAATCTGAGGTACCTGACCAGAAGGTTGGTACAATTATGGAGTATAAGGATGCTACATTCTTCGAGGATATTTTTCCTATGAGAGATATGCAAAGCACTTCTAGACAGGAATCTGAGGAGACTCCTGAGGCTGCCATTCCTATGGAATATTATGAATGTACACATGATGAAAATCCCGAGGATTACGATGAGGAAACCCTTGGTAGGGGCAAGAGACAAAGGACTGCATAGACCTTCGATGATGATTTCTTCGTGTACCTCATGGATGATACTCGCACTTCTATTTCAGAAGCGTATGCCTCTCCAGAAGCCGACTACTGGAAGGATGCAGTCCGTAGAGAGATGGATTCCATCATGGCTAACGGGACATGGGAGATCACTGAGCGTCCCTATGGTTGCAAACCATTGGGATGTAAGTGGGTGTTCAAGAAGAAGCTTAGGCCTGATGGTACAATTGAAAAGTACAAGGCTAGGCTTGTGACCAAGGGCTATGACGAGAAAGAAGAGGAAGATTTCTTTGATACTTATTCACCTGTGGCTATAGACTGGCCACCATTCGAGTATTACACTCGTTGGCGGCCTCGCATGGTCTTCTCGTCCACCAGATGGATGTTAAGACAAATTTTCTGAATGGAGAGCCAAATGAGGAAATCTACATGCAACAGCCAGATGGCTTTGTGATAGATTGTCAAGAAAGAAAGGTGTGTAGGTTGCTGAAATCTTTATATGGCCTGAAGCAAGCACCTAAGCAATGGCATGATAATTTTAATACAACTCTAACATCTGTTAGTTTCGTTGTTAATGAGGCTGACAAATATGTGTATACTATCGCCATGGTGGGTGTGAAGGATTTATACTATGCTTGTATGTTGATGACATACTGATATTCGGAATTAACCTCAAAGTCATTGAGGAGGTCAAACCTCAAAAACCAGAATGCGCTATAGTGATTGCTTTTTGATCTTCAGAAAGAACCTTGTTCATTGAATCTGATTCAACTAAAGTTGGGGAAACTGACACCCGCCAGCCACCTGTATGCAAAGCACGTCGGTAGAACCAGTCTCATGAACGCGGTCATGTAATGTCGGTTCAGGCCGCTTGATCCAACAATACCGTTGAATCAAGAAACAACTAGTGACGGCAAGCAATATGTATATACCCACTCCCACAACTCCTTTGTGTTCTACTCGTGCATATAACACCTACGCATATACCTGGCTCGGATGCCACTGTTGGGGAACGCAGTATTTCAAAAAATATCCTACGATCATGCAAGATCTATCTAGGAGATGCATAGCAACGAGAGGGGAGAGTGTGTCCACGTACCCTCGTAGACCGAAAGCGGAAGAGTTAAGTAACGCGGTTGATGTAGTCGAACGTCTTCACGATACAACCGATCAAGTACCAAACGCATGACACCTCCGCGATCTGCACATGTTCAGCTCGGTGTCGTCCCTCGAACTTCTAGATCCAGCTGAGGTCGAGGGAGAGTTTCGTCAGCACGACGGCGTGATGATAGTGATGATGAAGTTACCGATGCAGGGCTTCGCCTAAGCACTACGATAATATGATCGAGGTGGAAATATGTGGAAGGGGGCACCGGACACGGCTAAGAATCAATTTCTGTGTCTATGGGGTGCCCCCTCCCCCGTATATAAAGGAGGGGAGGAGGGGGGCAGCCGACCTCATGGTGCGCCCCCAAGGGGGGATTCCTACTCCTACTAGGAGTAGGTTTCCCACCTTTCCTAGTCCAACTAGGAGGGGGAAGGAAGGGTAAGAGGGGAAGAAGGAAAGGGGGCCGGCCCCCTTCCTCTTGGCCGCCTCCTCTCTCTTCCACTAAAGCCCATGTAGGTCCATTAAGCCCAGGGGATTCAGGTAACCCCCCGGTACTCCGGAAAATGCCCGAACTAGTCTGAAACCTTTCCGGTGTCCAAACATAACCTTCCAATATATCAATCTTCATGTCTCGACCATTTCGAGAATCATCGTCATGTCTGTGATCTCATCCGGGACTCCGAACTACCTTCGGTACATCAAAACACATAAACTCATAATACTGATCGTCAGCGAATGTTAAGCGTGCGGACCCTACGGGTTCGAGAACTATGTAGACATGACCGAGACTCATCTCTGGTCAATAACCAATAGCAGAGCCTGGATTCTCATATTGGTTCCTACATATTCTACAAAGATCTTTATCAGTCAAATCGCATAACAACATATGTTGTTCCCTTTGTCATCGATATGTTACTTGCCCGAGATTCGATCGTCGGTATTAACATTCCTGGTTCAATCTCATTACCGGCAAGTCACTTTACTCATTCTATAATGCATCATCCCGCAACTAACACATTAGTCACATTTCTTGCAAGGCTTATAGTGATGTGCATTACTGAGAGGGCCTAGAGATACCTCTCCGACAATCGGAGTGACAAATCCTAATCTCGATCTATGCCAACTCAACAAACACCATCGGAGACACCTGTAGAGCATCTTTATAAGCACCCAGTTACGTTGTGATGTTTGATAGCACACAAGGTGTTCCTCCGATATTTAGGAGTTGCATAATCTCATAGTCATAGGAACATGTATAAGTTATGAAGAAAGCAATAGCAATAAACTAGACGATCAAAGTGCTAAGATAACGGATGGGTCAAGTCAATCACATCATTCTCTAATGATGTGATCCCGTTTATCAAATGACAACTCATGTCCATGGCCAGGAAACTTAACCATCTTTGATTAACGAGCTAGTCAAGTAGAGGCATACTAGTGACACACTGTTTGTCTATATATTCACACATGTACTATGTTTTCAGTTAATACAATTCTAGCATGAATAATAGATTTTTTATCATGATATAAGGAAATATAAATAACAACTTTATTATTGCCTCTAGGGCATATTTCCTTCAGTCTCCCACTTGCACTAGAGTCAATAATCTAGATTACAAAGTAATGATTCTAACACCCATGGAGTCTTGGTGCTGATCATGTTTTGCTCGCGAGAGAGGCTTAGTCAATGGTCTGCAACATTCAGATCCGTATGTATCTTGCAAATCTCTATGTCTCCCTCCTTGACTTGATTGTGGATGGAACTGAAGCGTCTCTTGATGTGCTTGGTTCTCTTGTGAAATCTGGATTCCTTTGCCAAGGCAATTGCACCAGTATTGTCACAAAAGATTTTCATTGGACCCGATGCACTAGGTATGACACCTAGATCAGATATGAACTCCTTCATCCAGACTCCTTTGTTTGCTGCTTCCGAAGCAGTTATGTACTCTGCTTCACATGTAGATCCCGCCACGACGCTCTGCTTGGAACTGCACCAACTGACAACTCCCCCATTCAATAAAAATACATATCCGGTTTGTTACTTAGAGTCATCCGGATCAGTGTCAAAGCTTGCATCAACGTAACCATTTACGAAGAGCTCTTTGTCACCTCCATAAACGAGAAACATATCCTTAGTCCTTTTCAGGTATTTCAGGATGTTCTTGACCACTGTCCAGTGATCCACTTCTGGATTAATTTGGTACCTCCCTGCTAAACTAATAGCAAGGCACACATCAGGTCCAGTACACAACATTACATACATGATAGAACCTATGGCTGAAGCATAGGTGAGGGAGTCCTAGATTAGGGGGTCTCCGGACAGCCGGACTATATTCTTTGGCCGGACTGTTAGACTATGAAGATACAAGATTGAAGACTTCGTCTCGTGTCCGAATGGGACTCTACTTGGCGTGGAAGGCAAGCTAGGCAATACGGATATGCATATCTCCTCCTTTGTAACCGACCTTGTGTAACCCTAGCCCTCTTCGGTGTCCATATAAACCGGAGGGTTTTAGTCCATAGGACAACATACAATCATACCATAGGCTAGTTTCTAGGGTTTAGCCTCTCTGATCTCGTGGTAGATCTACTCTTGTACTACCCATATTATCAATATTAATCAAGCAGGACGTAGGGTTTTACCTCCATCAAGAGGGCCCTAACCTGGGTAAAACTTCGTGTCCCCTGCCTCCTGTTACCATCTGCCTAGATGCACAGTTCGGGACCCCTTACCCGAGATCTGCCGGTTTTGACACCGACATTGGTGCTTTCATTGAGAGTTCCTCTGTGCCGTCGCTGTCAGGCCCGATGGCTCCTTCTATCATCGTTAGAGATGCAGTCCAGGGTGAGACTTTTCTCCCCGGACAGATTTTTGTATTCGGCGGCTTTGCACTGCGGGCCAATTCGCTTGGCCATCTGGAGCAGATTGAAAGCTACGCCCCTGGCCATCAGGTCAGGTTTGGAAGCTTAAACTACACGACCGATATCCACGGAGACTTGATCTTCGATGGATTCGAGCCTCTGCCTTGTGCGTCATGCGGTCATGATGAGTACGATTTAGCTGTACCATCCGACAATGTTCAGGAGATCGCACCGGTAGCCGCTCCGACCCTCAATTCGGAGCCAGTTGCGTCGTCCATGGACGGGTGGATGGACCCCACCACAGAGGCCTTACCCTCATCGGCGATCGACCCGAACATCGACCTTACTCTGCACGAGAGCCGTGTTGACAAACTCCCGAATCTCTCTCCGGCCACGGACTCCGAACCGCCTGCGCCCGTTCCTAGCGAATCCGATTGTGCTCCGATCATGGAGTTTACCTCCGCGGATATTTTTCAACACTCGCCCTTTGGCGACATAATGAATTCGTTAAGGTCTCTCTCCTTGTCAGGAGGATCCTGGCCGAACTATGTCCGGCAGGATTGGGATGCGGTCGACGAAGAAATTCGCGCCCCGCCCACCACCCACTTAGTAGCCACGGTCGATGACTTAACCGACATGCTCGACTTTGACTCTGAAGACATCGACGGTATGGACGACGATGCGGGAGACGAAGATGAACCACTGGCCATAGGGCACTAGACAGCCACCTCATCATACGATATATACATGGTGGACACACCCAAAGAAGGCAATGGCGACGAGACAGCAGAGGATGACCCCTCCAAGAAGCAACCCAAGCGCCGACGTCAGCGGCGCCGCTCTAAGTCCCGCCAAAGCAAAAGTGGTGATACCGGCACAGGAGATAATAACACTCCGGATAGTGCCGAAGATAACAACAATCCCCTCCAGCAAGATTTAGAGCAGGAGGATGGAGGAGCCAGCCCTCCTGAGAGAGCGGCAGATGGAGAAGCGGAGGATGATAATTACATGCCCCCATCCGAAGACGAGGCAAGCCTCGGCGATGACGAATTCGCTGTGCCAGAGGATCCCGTCGAACAAGAGCGCTTCAAGCGCCGGCTTATAGCCATGGCAAATAGCCTTAAGAAAAAGCAGCAGCAGCTTCAAGCTAATCAAGATCTGCTAGCTGACAGATGGACTGAAGTCCTCGCGGCCGAGGAATATAAACCCGAGCGCCCCTCCAAGAGTTACCCAAAATGCAAGTTGCTACCCCGACTGGAGGAAGAAGCATATGAGGCGGCTGATCGGCCACCTCGTGGCCGAGATAGAGAGGCATTCCAGCCAAAAACTCAGCCTGTACCCCGACGCCATTCAAATAAAAGGGCATGGGGAAATACGCCAGACCCGCGAGACATAGTGGAGGACAAAGCAAAACATGCAAGATCGATCTACGGATCACGAGGGTGCGCCACTATGCGAGACGATAAATGTCACGCCAGATACAGTAAAAGTCAATCCGGCCGGGCCGAACACAGCTGGCAAGACCCATTCGAGCTGCGTCGCGATATAGCCCAATATAGAGGCGCCACACACCCACTATGCTTCATAGACGAGGTAATGGATCATCAAATCCCAAAGGGTTTCAAACCTGTAAATATTGAATCATACGACGGCACAACAGATCCTGCGGTATGGATCGAGGATTTCCTCCTCCACATCCACATGGCCCGCGGCGATGACTTACATGCCATCAAATACCTCCCACTAAAGCTCAAAGGACTAGTGTGGCATTGGCTTAACAGCTTGCTAGCAGAGTCCATTAGCTATTGGGAAGATCTGGAAGCCGCATTTCTCGACAACTTTCAGGGCACTTATGTGCGACCACCAGACACCAAAGACTTGAGCCACATAATTCAGCAGCCAGAAGAATCAGCTAGGCAATTCTGGACACGGTTCCTAACAAAGAAAAATCAAATCGTCGACTGTCCGGATGCAGAGGCCCTAGCAGCCTTCAAGCATAACATCCGCGACGAGTGGCTTGCCCGGCACCTTGGACAGGAAAAGCTGAAATCTGTGGCAGCCCTCACGACACTCATGACCAGCTTTTGTGTGGGAGAAGACAGCTGGCTGGCTCGTAGTAACAACATATCAAAAAACCATGGTACTTCGGATACTAAGGACGGCAATAGCAGGTCACGTCGCAAACATAAGTGCCGCATTAACAGCGATAATACTGAGGATACAGCAGTCAATGCCGGATTCAAAGGCTCTAAATCCGGTCAACAGAAAAAACCATTTAAAAGAAGCACTCCGGGCCCGTCCAGTTTGGACCGCATACTCGATCGCTCGTGTCAAATACATGGTACCCCTGACAAGCCAGCCAACCACACCAACAGGGAATGCCGGGTGTTCAAGTAGGCCGGCGAGTTAATTGCCGAAGATAAAGATAAGGGATCACACAGCGATGACGAAGAGGAGCCCCGCCAGCCGAACACTGGAGGACAAAAGAGGTTCCCCCCACAAGTGCGGACGGTGAACATGATATACACAACCCACATCCCCAAGAGGGAGCGGAAGCATGCTCTCAGGGACGTATATGCGTTGGAGCCAGTCGCCCCAAAGTTCAACCCATGGTCCTCCTTCCCGATCACCTTCGATCGCAGAGACCACCCCACTAGTATCCGTCACGATGGATTCGCCGCACTGGTCTTAGACCCAATCATTGACGGATTTCACCTCACTTGAGTCCTTATGGATGGCGGCAGCAGCCTGAACCTGCTTTACCAGGACACAGTGCGCAAAATGGGTATAGACCCCTCAAGGATCAAACCCACAAAAACGACCTTTAAAGGCGTCATTCCAGGTGTAGAGGCCCATTGCACAGGCTCAATTACACTGGAAGTGGTCTTCGGATCCCCGGATAACTTTCGCAGCGAAGAATTAATCTTCGATATAGTCCCGTTTCGCAGTGTCTATCATGCACGACTCGGGCGAACCGCATTTGCGAGATTCAATGCGGTACCGCATTATGCATACCTCAAGC
This sequence comes from Triticum aestivum, assembly GCF_018294505.1. Taxonomy (NCBI): domain Eukaryota; kingdom Viridiplantae; phylum Streptophyta; class Magnoliopsida; order Poales; family Poaceae; genus Triticum; species Triticum aestivum. The sequence continues at coordinate 513,566,578 of NC_057794.1, forward strand.
TCAAGATGCCAGGACCCCGGGGGGTCATCACAGTTAACAGAAACACAGAGCGCTCTCTCCGCATTGAGGAGCACACTGCGGCCCTCGCAGCAGAAGCGCACAGCAGCCTCTCAAGGCATTCCACTAGTTCGGTGTTTCAAGACCCGGACAGCTTCAAACGCGCTCAGAGTAATCGGCAACTAGACCGCCTGGCACGGTCTGAGCTCGCATAGCAATGCGGCCCCCACCGCGGCCCAAGCCAAACGGCGAAATTCATGCCGCACGTACATAATTACACATTAAAAATACCATTTGCACAGGTGGGGAGCGGGGCACAACTACGGCACGCTCCAAGACGCGGCCTAAACCGCACTAGGGGCTTCCCGCTTTGTTATTTTTTCTCTTTCAGGACTTTAATCTCTGGAAACCTTGTCCGGCAGCATGATTGCCGAACACATGATGCAGCAACCAAGATAGACAGAAAGCTACGTCACACCATGGAACTCCCAGGTGGATTACGATAACGAGTGGAATATTTGCTTTAATACTATTCCTCAGCTTGCCATTGGAAGGGACATAGTCCTACTTTTTGCTTATCGTACTATCTGTATCATTCTGCTTTAACGCACCTCTTTGAATAAACAACACATAATATTACGACTATTATTGCATTTTTGTTATATATATATATATATATATGTGTGTGTGTTCATTAATGACGCCTTGCGACCGTACACTTTGGTACGACCAACACACCAGGGGCTTAAGTACCCCACAATATGGTGTGAGAAGTCCGAACACTTTCACAAGTGCGGCACCCCGAACTTATAGCATTATATGCACCAGCTCTGAATCATGTCTTTGGTCAAATGTTGGGTTTGCCCGGCTCCTATGTTTTGGTACCTTACGTTCCGCTCTATCGGCTAAGGTAGCGCTAGGAGAACTACTGTGATTGTGCCCTGGTTCTACTGGGCTAGGCACCTCAATAGAGAAAGCTAAAACTGACTATCATGATAAGGCGAGAGACTGGTCGCTGTTCGGCGAGGTTTCGAGTCCCTAAAGACTTATGCCGCTTAGAGCGAGGAGCCAGTCCTGTCCAGCTTAAAGGCGTGTATCGCACCCCGAATTCGGCCTTCCGAATACCAGGGCTTCGCTGAAATTTAAAATTATAGAATTCTATGGCTAAGTGAGAGTGATAAAGCATTATTAGTCCGATTGCCTTGTTCGCTGTGATGAGCACCTCCCTCGAAGGACCCAACAATGGGAACAAGAGTGCTCAGGTTTATCCCGAACACCCCAGCTTCACGGCGTCTAGCTTGGCCCATTGCACCTTCATGCGGGCGAAAGCCCGGCGTGCACCTTCAATGCAGACAGACCGCTTGACGACCTCCAGCCGTGGGCAGGCGTCCACACGCCGCCTCACCAGGTCGAAGTAGCTGTTCGGAAGGGCGTCGCCAGGCCACAGCCGGACTATAAAGCCCTTCATGGCCTATTCGGCCACTTTGTGCAGCTCGACCAGCTGCTTTAGCTGGTCGCTCATAGGCACCGGGTGTTCGGTCCCAGTATACCGAGACTAGAACAACTTCTCCGTTGAGCTTCCCTCCTCGGCCTGGTAAAACTGTGCGGCATCCGACACGCTGCGGGGCAAATCTGCGAATTCTCCTGGAGAGCTCCAGATTCGGGTAAGTAATAGGTAATTTACTTTCACATGCTTGCTTTGCATATAGAATGCCTTACCCGCCGCTATTTTCTTCACCGCGTCAATCTCCTGGAGGGCCTTTTGGGCTTCGGCCTTGGCACTCTTTGCGCTCTCGAGGGCCGCGGCAAGCTCAGACTCTCACGTCTTCGAGTCAAGCTCCAACGCCTTGTGCTTCATCACGAGAGCCTTGAGCTCTTGCTGCACCTCGCCCACCCGAGCCCCTTGCCTTTCCCGCTCGGTGCGCTCCTTGGCCACTTTATCTTCGGCCTCGGACAACGCTTGCCTTAGGGTCGCCACTTCGGTCGTGGCCCCTGGCAAATTCATGATGATCCTATCATTTCGCAATCGCATTCTTTTTATACATATCCATAAACTAGGCATTACTTACCTTTGTTTTCCTCGAGCTGCCTCTTGGCAAGGCCGAGCTCGTCCTAGGACACTTAAGGTCCTACTTCAGTGCGGCGACCTCCGCAGTCAGCGCGGCAGATGCCAGCAGTGAAGCCTGCATATGCATATTGACATACTTATATTAGACTCTTGCGATATTGTTTGATCCTCTATTCGGCTTTTCTTTGTGAACACCGAACTGAGCATCATGGGCTACTGTCTATGTGGTAATATTTTTCCTATATTATAAACACTTACCTCAAATCCTATTAGAAGGCTGGCACAGGCTTTAGTCAATCCGCTCTTGGCGGACTGAACCTTCTGGACCACCGCACTCATAATAGTACGGTGCTCCTCGTCGATGGAAGCGCTGCGAAGCGCTTCCAGCAGATTATCCGGCGCCTCTGGATGGACAGAGGTCACCGGCACAGGCGTCTCGCCCCTCTTAGAAGGAGGCCGCCTGACCGAGTCCGGAACCGCTGGAGGTTCTAGTGCGGTGTTCGGCTGAGGGCCGAAATTGGGGCCCTCAGGGGCCTGGACCCCTCTGCTCCCGGAGTCCGGAAGGTCGCCTTGAGGTGCCTCCGAGACTGTCTCCCCTCGACCCAGTGCCTCTTGAGACAACACCTCGGCGTCGTCCACAGGGCAAGGGGAGGTGGCGGTCAGAAGCGGATCGCTATCCATATCCGACGAGCCTAGGGTGCTGTCCGACGATACATCGATACGGGCTCGTTGCGGCCTACATAATCATATTCGGTGTTAAGGAAAGCAGTGCGACAAAGGAATGCTATGAGTTACTCTAGTATCCGAATACTTACAACCTCCCTAAGGGCTTGGCCCTGGGCAACCACTCGTTTTCGCCTTCGGCAGCGGCGGTGGAGCTGTCCGGAAGGAAAGTCCTTCCCTTCTTGGACCCTTCGCCCCCCCCCCCCCCAGTTGGGGCGGCCTTCCTTTTCTTGTTTCCCCGCCTGGAGGGGGAGCATCTTCTTCTTCCTCCTCGTCTTCGAGGGAAGAGTGTGCCGTAGAGGCATCAGACGGTGAGTTGGATGACGCCTGGCGTTGGGAACTCTTTCGGGTTCCCTTGGCCTTCTTGGTCTTCTCCGGCATCGTATAAGGAGCCGGAGTCAGCATCTTCGCCTGGAGAGTGTGTGCTGGGCCTTCGGGAAAAGGAGCCAGACAGTCGATCTATATGGCCGTCTCCTGCCAGTCCCGACAAAGGTCCGAGAGCTTAGATCCTGCATAGAGTCAAACTATGGAAAACAAGTATCCTGTGAGAGGTAAAACAGCTTACCACGCTGGCTTGGCGCTTCGCGTAGAATCCGCGGTCCTCGGTAGTTGGAGGGGGAACCTCGGCGCTGTTGAACAGCACCTTCCAGGCGTCATCGTGAGTTGTGTTGAAGAGCGTGTTCAGAGTTCGGTGCTGGGCCGGGTCGAACTCCCATAAGTTCAAAGCATGTTGTTGGCACGGGAGGATCCGGCGGATGAGCATGACCTGGACCACATTGACAAGTTTGAGCTTCTTATTCACCATGTTTTGAATACATGTTTGGAGTCCGGTCAGCTCTCCCGAACTACCCAGGACAGGCCCTTCTCTTGCCAGGAGGTGAGCCGCGTGGGGAAGCCAGATCGGAACTCGGGGGTCGCTGCCCATTTAGGGTCGCGCGGCTCGGTGATGTAGAACCACCCTGATTGCCACCCCTTTATGGTCTCCACGAAGGAGCCCTCGAGCCATGCGATGTTGGGCATCTTGCCCACCATGGCACCTCCGCACTCCGCCTGGCGGCCACTCACTACCTTCGGCTTGACGTTGAAGGTCTTCATCCATAAGCCGAAGTGGGGCTTGATGCGGAGGAAGGCCTTGCAAACGACGATAAACGCCGAGATGTTGAGGATGAAGTTCGGGGCCAGATCGTGGAAATCCAGGACGTAGTAGAACATGAGCCCCCGAACGAATGGGTGAAGAGGGAATCCCAGTCTGCGGAGGAAGTGGGTAAGGAACACTACCCTCTCATGGGGCCTGGGGGTGGGGATGAGCTGCCCCTCATCTGGGAGCCGGTGCGCGATGTCGTCGGGCAGGTATCCGGCTCTCCTCAGCTTCTTGATGTGTCCCTCCGTGACGGAGGAGACCATCCACCTACCTCCCGCTCCGGACATGGTTGGAGAAGGTCGAGGTGGGAAATGCGGACTTGGGCGCTGGAGCTCGAGTGTGCGAAAGTGGATGAGCAAAGGAGGAAGAAGGCATGGATGAAGAGGTGAATCCTTATATCCCTTTATATGGGCGGACGAAACTATGCATCCCCACTAGCCTATCCTCCAAGCACCATATCCGATGGTGCCGTTGGGTTACCCACGCCCATATTGATGAGCATCTCGTAATAAGGGGAACACGATCTCTGCTTTGACAAGACGTGTCAAAAAACCGCCTCACGTTATGTGCGGGGATTGTTAAAGGAAATGGTTCGAATAATTACCGGGCCATGGCATAATGTCGTGTTGCCAAAACATGTCAGCGGATTAGATTTGTGGAAATATTATTCTCTCTATGGTGGTATGTGGAAACTTATTTTGCAGGGTCAGACACTATCCTTGTATTCAAATTCTTCCGTGATGTATTCGGAGGAGGAACCCGCCTTGCATTGCCGAAGACAATAATGCACGTTGGACTCATTGTCATTGAAGCCTGGTTCAGGGGCTACTGAGGGAGTCCTGGATTAGGGGGTCTCCGGACAGCCAGACTATATTCTTTGGTCGGACTATACACTATGAAGATACAAGATTGAAGACTTCGTCTCGTGTCCGGATGGGACTCTACTTGGCGTGGAAGGCAAGCTAGGCAATACGGATATGCATATCTCCTCCTTTGTAACCGACCTTGTGTAACCCTAGCCCTCTCCGGTGTCTATATAAACCGGAGGGTTTTAGTCCGTAGGAAAACATACAATCATACCATAGGCTAGCTTCTAGGGTTTAGCCTCTCTGATCTCGTGGTAGATCTACTCCTGTACTACCCATATCATCAATATTAATCAAGCAGGACGTAGGGTTTTACCTCCATCAAGAGGGCCCGAACCTGGGTAAAACTTCATGTCCCCTGCCTCCTATTACCATCTGCCTAGACGCACAGTTCGGGACCCCCTACCCGAGATCCGTCGATTTTGAGATCGACAATAGGGAATGACTTTCATTTTCTCTCTATCTTCTGCAGTGGTCAGGCATTGAGTATGACTCAACTTCACACCTTGTAACATAGGCAAGAACCCTTTCTTTGCTTGATGCGTTTTGAACTTCTTCAAAACTTTATCAAGGTATGTGCTTTGTGAAAGTCCAATTAAACGTCTTGATTTATCTCTATAGATCTTGATGCCCAATATACAAGCAGCTTCACCAAGGTCTTTCATTGAATTTTTTTATTCAAGTATCCTTTTATGCTATTCAGAAATTCAGTATCATTTCCGATCAACAATATGTCATCTACATATAATATCAGAAATGCTACAGAGCTCCCTGATACGTCTCCAACATATCTATAATTTTTGATTGTTCCATGCTATTATATTATTTGTTTTTGATGTTTAATGGGCTTTAATATGCACTTCTATATTATTTTTGGGATTAACCTATTAATTGAAGGCCTAGTGCAAATTGCTGTTTTTTGCCTATTTCAGTGTTTCGCAGAAAAGGAATATTAAACGGAATCCAAACTGAACGAAACCTTCGCGAGGATCTTTCTTGGAACAAACGCAACCCAGGAGACTTGGAGTACAAGTTTGGAAGTCCGTGAAGCTTCCATGAGGCAGGGAGGCATGGCTAGGGGGGTAGGCACGCTCCCCAACCTCATGGGCCCCACGGAGCTCCACCGACATACTTCTTTCGCCTATATATACCCATGTACCCTAAAAACATCCAAGAGAGCCCGAAACCACTTTTCCACCGTCGCAACCTTCTGTACCCGTGAGATCCCATCTGGGGCCTTTTAGGGCGATCTGTCAGAGGGGATTCAATCACGGAGGGCTTATACATCGACACCATAGCCTATCCGATGATGTGTCAGTAGTTTACCACAGACCTTTGGGTCCATAGTTATTAGCTAGATGGCTTATTCTTTGGTTCTCAATACAAAATTCTCCTCGATGTTCTTGGAGATCTATTCGATGTAATACTCTTTTGTGGTGTGTTTGTCGAGATCCGATGAATTGTGGGGTTATGAATTTGATTATCTATGAATATTATTTGGAAGAATTTCATAACTTCTCTACAAGATGAAGATGGGACTCCTTTTCAAAATCATGATCACAAGGCTGCCATTATTGGGAAATCATACAAAGATAGATTGGGAAAAGCTATCAACCCCCCTATGTTATTCAACCTTGAGGAACTTATTCAGCCTAAAGATCTATCTGAACTTGAGACCCCTTTTTCCATGGATGAAATTGACCAAGTTATTAAAGACATCCACTCTAATAGAGCACCAGGACCTGATGGGTTTAATGGCTTATTTCTGAAGAAATGTTGGGATATCATCAAACAAGATATTTACACTATGATCTGGGTTTGTTTTGAAGGGAACATTGATATTCAGAGCATTAGTACTGCTTTTATTACTCTCATCCCAAAGATTACAAACCCTATTGACATGAATGATTTCAGACCCATTTCCTTGGTCAGCCTTCCTCTCAAAATCAGCACAAAACTAATGGCCAATAGAGCTCAAAAAATCATTACCTCTGTCATTCATCAGAATCAATATGGTTTCATAAAAGGGAGAAATATCCAGTACTACTTGGGATTTGCATTTGAATACATTCATCTATGCCATCAGTCTAGAAAACCTATCATCATACTCAAACTTGATTTTGAGAAAGCTTTTGACAAGATTGAATACAATTCAATTATTGCCATGTTGAAAGCTAAGGGATTTGGTCCAAGATGGATAAATTGGGTAACCAATATACTCAATACTGCATCAACATCTGTCATGTTAAATGGTGTTGCTAGGAAAAAATTATATGTGAAAGAGGAGTCAGACAAGGATATCCTCACTCTCCACTTCTATATATCATTGCTGCTGATCTTCTTCAGTCTATTATTAATGCTGCTTGGGAAAATGGTGAAATCACTCTCCCCACAAATCAGGCATATGGCCTTGACTACCCTATTATTCAATATGCCGATGACACTTTATTGATCATGCCTGCTGATGAAGAGCAACTCAGCCATCTCAAATACCTGCTTAATCTATTCAGTATGTCCACTGGGCTATTTGTTAATTATAGCAAATCATCCATGATTCCAATAAATATGGATCAACAATCAATCAACAATCTTGCAAACTCTTTTGGTTGTAAAGTTGAAAGCCTTCCATTCACCTATCTTGGGCTACCTATGGGCACCACCAAACCCTCTGTTCATGACCTAATCCCAGTTATATGTAGAATTGATAAGAGATTATCAGGGGTTGCAAGGTTCATGAACCATTCTGGGAGACTCACTTATATCAACTCTGTTGTTGCTTCAATGCCTATATTTGCCATGTGTTCTCTTAAAGTCCATGTCACTATTCTGGACCATGTGGATAAATCAAGCAGAAATTTCCTCTGGTATGGAAATGAAATCAATAAAGGTGGTAAATGCCTGGCCAGCTGGGAGATGATATGTAAACCCAAACAGCAAGGAGGACTAGGGGTTTTGAATCTTAGAGAACAAAATAAAGCTCTTCTGATAAAGCACTTGTTCAAGTTCTATAACAAAGTGGATGTCCCATGGGTAAAATTAATCTGGGAAGCTCACTACCACAACAATGAGGTCCCTCATTACAACAGGAGCAAAGGATCCTTTTGGTGGAAAGATTGCATGAAAATGTATGACTTTTTCAAGGAAATGACTACTTGTGACATCGAATCTGGTTGCACTAATCTGCTATGGGATGACATATGGAATGGTGATATTAGGAAAACTAAATACCCTGAGCTTCACTCTTTTACCCAAAAGGAAAGCATATCAATCAAAGAAGCCAAGAAACTGGATAACCTTTACAGTCTGTTCCAACTTCCACTCTCCATTCAAGCCCATCAACAATTCCACTTACTATCAGGAGAACTAAACAATATCAGAAACTCAGATGATAAGGACACATGGACCTTCAACTGGGGTAACAATAAGAACATTACAAAGAACATCTATGGATACCTTATGAATGGTGAAGATGCAGCTGACACATTTAAATGGATATGGAAATCATGTTGTCTTCCAAGACATAAATTTTTCTATTGGCTCATGCTAAATGACAGAATAAATACATGTGATCTTTTGACCAGAAAAAGAATGCACCTGGATTCCACTGTATGTGTTCTATGCAACAATGAAGACTATGAAGACAGGACTCATCTTCTATTCACTTGTCCATTTAGTCAAGGTTTCTGGTGGAAAATTGGATTTGAATGGAATTCGGATATGGAGATCAACAATATGATTATTGATGCTAAACACAGATATAAAATTGACCACTTCATGGAAATCATGATTCTTGGTTGTTGGAGCATATGGAACCAAAGGAATGGGATGATCTTTGAAGGGATACCTTGCTCAATAAATGATTGCAAGATTGACTTTGTCAGATATTTCAAAATGACCATGCTGAGGGCTAAACCCACTCTTAAAGAGGGCATGTCTTCATGGATAGACAATATTTAATTTTTCAATAATTTCCTTACTTTCCTCCCCCTAGATTGTATCTTCTTGGTTGTCCTCCCAACAACCAATTGATTATGTAATTTGGATACTCTCTTTATAAATGAAAATGACTCACGGTAGGGGATTTACCCTACTGTTCTTTGGTCAAAAAATGAATATTATTTGGTTCTTCTCTGAACTCTTATATGCATGATTTGATATCTTTGCAAGTCTCTTCGAATTATTGGTTTAGTTTGGCGTACTAGATTGATCTTTCTTGCAATGGGAGAAGTGCTTAGCTTTGGGTTCAATCTTGCGATGTCCTTTCCCAGTGACAGCAGGGTTAGCAAGGCACATATTGTATTGTTGCCATCGAGGATAAAAAGATGGGGTTTATATCATATTGCTTGAGTTTATCCCTCTACATCACGTCATCTTGCTTAATGCATTACTCCGCTCTTATGAACTTAATACTCTAGATGCAAGCTGGATAGTGGTCGATGTGTGGAGTAATAGTAGTAGACGCAGAATTGTTTCGGTCTACTTGACACGGACGTGATGCATATATTAATGATCATTGCCTTAGATATCATCATAACTATGCGCTTTTTTATCAATTGCTTGGCAGTAATTTGTTCACCCACTCTAATTTATGCTATCATGAGAGAAGCCACTAGTGAAACCTATGGCTCCCGGGTCTACTTTACATCATATAAGTTTCCGATCTATAATTCTAGTTTACTATTTATTTTGCAATCTTTATTTTCCAATCTATACAGCAAAAATACCAAAAATATTTATCTTATTATCTTTATCAGATCTCACTTTTGCATGTGGACGTGAAAGGATTGACAACCCCTTTATCGCGTTGGTTGCAAGGTTCTTGATTGTTTGTGCAGGTACTAGGCGACTTGCGTGTAGTCTCCTACTGGATTGATACCTTGGTTCTCAAAAACTGAGGGAAATACTTACTCTACTTTGCTGCATCACCCTTTCCTCTTCAAGGGAAAACCCACGCATGCTCAAGAGGTAGCAAGAAGGATTTCTGGCACCGTTGCCGGGGAGATCTACACTCAAGTCAAGACATACCAAGTACCCATCACAAACTCTTCTCCCTCGAATTACATTATTTGCCATTCGCCTCTCGTTTTCCTCTCCCCCACTTCAGCTTTGACATTTTATTCGCCCTTTTTCGTTCGCCTCTTTTCGCTTGCCTCTTGTGTGTCCGTGTGTTAGATCGTTTATTTGCCCTCATGGCTAGTTCTCCTATCATTTATAACACTCCTGGTAATGAAGCTTTTAATTTTAAACAAAGGGAGGTTGAAAATCTAAAAGATGCTTGGTATAGAGTTTGCAATGCTCAAAACAGATCTACTAAAAAGCAATCTACTTCTGTTCTTCTTCGCAATTTTTATGTAGGCATCACTCCTTGGTATAGAAATGTGCTTGATACCATTACCGGACGGAATTTCTTGGCTAGCCATACTTTTGATTCTTATAATGCTATGATAGATTTGTTAGGCCCACCGCCTCTTTTGGTCAATGGAACTATTTTAACTTTTGAACATGTGATGCAAAGGCGTGATATTATTAAAAATAAAATAGCCACTGTAGAGTTGATTGAAAATTTGGATAAAAGATCCACAACCAAATTACCCAATATGGATCTAAGGTAGGAGTTAATCTGAAAAATCTTAAGGAAAAGGAACCCATAGTTAATGAGAAGATAGATCATGATTCTACTAGAATTGATAAACTCAAAGATATTATTACCAACTCGGGGTTCGCTTTCTCTGCTATTAAAAATACCTCAAAATCTCCTCCTACCAAAGTTGCCAAATTTATCTATGTTCCTAAAAATAAGGGTGAATCTTCTAGTAAGAAGAATGAAGATCTCAAATCAATAAGTGTTCATCCCAACCTTTTAGATATCATTAAGGAACCTTTTGCTACAAATGAATTTCTTGATTTATTACCTAGGAGTTTGATCATTAGCAAAAAAAAGAACCTCCTAAGGGTTATAAGAGTTCAATTGAATAATTCCATACCGAAGATGACAATGCCTAGATCTATTCTTGTTTTTATGCCTAGCTAGGGGCGTTAAACGATAGCGCTTGTTGGGAGGCAACACAATTTTATTTTATTCCTTGCTTTTTGTTCCTGTTTAGTAATAAATAATTAATCTATCCTCTATTATGATTGTGTTTTTATGTTTCAATTAGTATTTGTGCCAAGTAAAGCCTTTAGGATCTTCTTGGGTGATTGTTGTTTGATCTTGCTGAAAAAAGCCAGAAAGTATGCGCTCACGAGAATAATTTCCATTTTTTACCAGGGAGTGATAAAATACCAATTCTAACTGAAGTAGACCAATATGCAAATTATTTAGGTCGTCCTAATTTTTCAGAATTTTTGGAGTTAAAGAAGTATTCGAAACCTCTAGATTTCTATAGACTTTTCTGTTTTTGACAGATTCTGTTTTTTCGTGTGTTGTTTGCTTATTTTGATGAATCTATGGATAGTATCGGGGGGTATGAACCATAGAGAAGTTGTAACACAGTAGGTTTAACACCAATATAAATAAATAATGAGTTCATTACGGTTACTTAAAGTGGTGATTTATTTTCTTATACTAACGGAGCTCATGAGATTTTCTGTTTAAGTTTTGTGTTGTGAAATTTTCAAGTTTTTGGGTAAAGCTTTGATGGATTTTGGAATAAGGAGTGGAAAGATCCTAAGCTTGGGGATGCCCCAGGCACCCCAAGGTAAAATTCAAGGACAACCAAAAGCCTAAGCTTGGGGATGCCCCGGAAGGCATCCCCTCTTTCGTCTTCGTCTATCGGTAACTTTACTTGAGGCTATATTTTTATTCACCACATGATATGTGTTTTTCTTGGAGCGTCTTGTATGATTTGAGTCTTTTCTTTTTAGTTAACCACAATCATCCTTTCTGTTCACACATTTTGGGAGAGACACACATGAATCGGAATTTTTTATAATAATCTATGTGCGTCACTTATATCTTTTGAGCAAGATAATTTTGCTCTAGTGCTTCACTTATATCTTTTTAGAGCACGATGGTGGTTTTATTTATAGAAATTATTGATCTCTCATGCTGCACTTATATTATTTTGAGAGTCTTTTAGAACAACATGGTAATTTGTTTTGGCTATAAAAATTAGTCCTAATATGATAGGCATCCAAGATTGGTATAATAAAAACTTCCATATAGAGTGCATTGAATACTATGAGAAGTTTGATACTTGATGATTATTTTGAGATATGAAGATGGTGATATTAGAGTCATGCTAGCTAAGTAATTGTGAAATTGAGAAATACTTGTGTTGAGGTTTGCGAGTCCCGTAGCATGCATGTATGGTAACCGTTGTGTGACAAATTTGAAGCATGAGGTGTTCTTTGATTGTCTTCCTTATGAGTGGCGGTCGGGGACGAGCGATGGTCTTTTCCTACCAATCTATCCCCTAGGAGCATGCGTGTAGTGCTTGGTTTTGATGACTTGTATATTTTTGCAATAAGTATGTGAGTTCTTTGTGACTAATGTTGAGTCCATGGATTATGCGCACTCTCACCCTTCCATCATTGATAGCCTCTTCGGTACCGTGCATTGCCCTTTCTCACCTTGAGAGTTGGTGCAAACTTCGCCGGTGCATCCAAACCCCGTGATATGATACGCTCTTTCTGAAGGAAATATGCCCTAGAGGCAATAATAAAGTTGTTATTTATATTTCCTTATATCATAATGAATGTTTATTATTCATGCTCGAATTGTATTAACCGGAAACTTAGTACATGTGTGAATACATAGACAAATAGAGTGTCACTACTTTTCCTCTACTTGACTAGCTCGTTGAATCAATTATGGTTATGTTTCCTAACCATAGACATGATGTGATTGACTTGACCCATCTGTTAGCTTAGCGCGATGATCGTTCAGTTTGTTGCTATTGCTTTATCTATAACTTATACATGTTCCTACGACTATGAGATCATGCAACTCCCGAATACCGGAGGAACACTTTGTGTGCTACCAAACTTCACAACGTAACTGGGTGATTATAAAGGTGCTCTACAGTTGTCTCCGATGGCGTTTGTTGAGTTGGCATAGATCGAGATTAGGATTTGTCACTCCGATTGTCGGAGAAATACCTCTGGCCCCTATCGGTAATGTACATCGCTATATACCTTGCAAGCAATGTGGATAATGAGTTACTTATGGGATGTAGCATTACGGACCGAGTAAAGAGACTTGCCGGTAACGAGATTGAACTAGGTATTGAGATACCGACGATCAAATCTTGGGCAAGTAACATACCGATGACAAAGGGAACAACATATATCGTTATGCGGTTTGACCGATAAAGATCTTCGTAGAATATGTAGGAACCAATATGAGCATCCAGGTTCCGCTATTGGTTATTGATCGGAGATGTGTCTCGGTCATGTCTACATAGTTCTCGAACCTGTAGGGTCCGCACGTTTAACGTTCGATGATGATTGGTATTATGAGTCTATGTGTTTTGATGTACCGAAGATATTTCGGAGTCCCGGATGTGATCACGGACATGACGAGGAGTCTCGAAATGGTCGAGACATAAAGATTGATATATTGGACGAATATATTCGGACACCGGATGAGTTCCGGGGGTCACCGGATGTTTATCGGAGTGTCGGGGGGTTATCAGAACCCCTGGGGGGACTAATGGGCCTACATGGGCCTTGTGTGTGAGAGAGAAGGGGGCCTAGGGCTGGCCGCGCCCCCCCTTGGGAGTCTGAATTGGACAAGGAGGGGGGTGGTGCCCCCACTTTCCTCCCTCTCTCGTCTCCTTCCTTTCCCCTTCCCCCTTCCTAGTTGGACTAGGAAAAGGGGAGTCCTACTACTACTAGGAGGAGGACTCCCCCTCTCCTTGGCGTTCCCCTAGGCTGGCCGGCCTCCCCCCTTGCTCCTTTGTATACGAGGGCAGGGGGCACCCTAGAACACACAAGTTGATTGTCTCCAGCCATGTGCGGTGCCCCCCTCCACCATGATCCACCTCAATCATATCGTAGTTGTGCTTAGGTGAAGCCCTGTTCCGGTAGCATCATCATCACCATCATCACGCTGTCGTGCTAACGAAGCTCTCCGAGGGAGTCTTGGATTAGGGGGTCTCCGGACAGCCGGATTATATCCTTTGGCCGGACTGTTGGACTATGAAGATACAAGATTGAAGACTTCGTCTCGTGTCCGGATGGGACTCTACTTGGCGTGGAAGGCAAGCTAGGCAATACGGATATGTATATCTCCTCCTTTGTAACCGACCTTGTGTAACCCTAGCCCCCTCCGGTGTCTATATAAACCGGAGGGTTTTAGTCCATAGGACAACATGTAATCATACCATAGGCTAGCTTCTAGCGTTTAGCCTCTCTGATCTCGTGGTAGATCTACTCTTGTACTACCCATCTCATCAATATTAATCAAGCAGGACGTAGGGTTTTTCCTCCATCAAGAGGGCCCGAACCTGGGTAAAACATCGTGTTCCCTGCCTCCTGTTACCATCCGCCTTAGACGCACAGTTCGGGACCCCCTACCCGAGATCCGCCGGTTTTGACACCAACATTGGTGCTTTCATTGAGAGTTCCTTTGTGTCGTCGCCGTTAGGCTTGATGGCTCCTACTATCATCGATAGCGATGCAGTCCAGGGTGAGACTTTTCTCCCCGGGCAGATCTTTGTGTTCGGCGGCTTCTCACTACGGGCCAACTCGCTTGGCCATCTAGAGCAGATCGAAAGTTACGCCCCTGGCCACTAGGTCAGGTTTGGAAGCTTAAACTACACGGCCGATATCCGTGGAGACTTGATCTTCGACGGACTCGAGCCTCTGCCTTGTGCATCACGCGGTCACGATGAGTACGATTTAGCTCTACCATCAGACAATGTTCAGGAGATCGCACGGGCAGCTGCTTGGACCCTCAATTTGGAGCCAGTTGCGCCTTCCATGGACGGGTGGATGGACCCTGCCACGGAAGCCTTATCCTCATCAGCGATCGAGCCAGACATTGACCTTACCCTACACGAGAGCTGTGTTGTCAAACTGCCGGATCCTTCTCCGGCCACAGGCCCCGAACCACCTGCGCCCGTTCCTAGCGAATCCGATTGGGCGCCGATCATGGAGTTTACCTCCGCGGATATTTTTCAGCACTCGCCCTTTGGCGACATATTGAACTCATTAAGGTCTCTCTCCTTGACAGGACGATCCTGGCTGAACTATGACTGGCGGGATTGGGATACGGATGACGAAGAAATTCGTGGCCCACCCACCACCCACTTAGAAGCCACTGTCAATGAATTAACCGACATGCTCGACTTCGACTCTGTAGACATCAACGGTATGGACGACGATGCGGGAGACGAAGAGGAACCACTGCCCACAGGGCACTGAACAGCCACCTCATCATACGATATATACATGGTGGACACACCCATAGAAGGCAATGGCGACGAGACAGCGGAGGATGACCCCTCCAAGAAGCAACCCAAGCGCCGACGTCAGCGGCGCCGCTCTAAGTCCCGCCAAATCAAAAGTGGTGATACCAGCACAGGAGATAATAACACTCCGGATAGTGCCGAAGACAACAACAATCCCCTCCAGCAAGATTTAGAGTAGGAGGATGGAGGAGCCAGCCCTCCTAAGAGAGCGGCAGATGGAAAGGCGGAGGATGATAATTACATGCCCCCCTCCGAAGATGAGGCAAGCCTCGGCGATGACGAATTCGCCGTGCAAGAGGATCCCATCGAACAAGAGCGCTTCAAGCGCCGGCTTATGGCCACGGCAAATAGCCTTAAGAAAAACCAGCAGCAGCTTCAAGCTGATCAAGATCTGCTAGCTGACAGATGGACTGAAGTGCTCGCGGCCGAGGAATATAAACTCGAACGTCCCTCCAAGAGTTACCCAAAATGCAGGTTGCTACCCCGACTGGAGGAAGAAGCGTGTGACGCAGCTGATTGGCCACCTCGTGGCCGCGATAGAGAGGCATTCCAGCCAAAAACTCATCCCGTACCCCGACATCATTCAAATAAAAAGGCATGGGGAAATACGCCAGACCTCCGAGACGTATTGGAGGGAAAAGCAAAGCATGCAAGACCGATCTACGGATCACGAGGGCGCGCCACTATGCGAGACGATAAACGTCACGACGGATACAGTAAAAGTAAATCCAGCCGGGCTGAACACAGCGGGCAAGACCCATTCGAGCCGCGTCGCGATATAGCCCAATACAGAGGCGCCGCAGACCCCCTATGCTTCACAGACGAAGTAATGGATCATCAAATCCCAGAGGGTTTCAAACCCGTAAATATTGAATCATACGACGGCACAATAGATCCTACGGTATGGATCGAGGATTTCCTCCTCCACATCCACATGGCGCGTGGTGATGACTTACACGCCATCAAATACCTCCCACTAAAGCTCAAAGGACCAGCGCGCCATTGGCTTAACAGCTTGCCAGCAGAGTCCATTAGCTGTTGGGAAGATCTGGAGGCCGCATTCCTCGACAACTTTCAAGGCACTTATGTGCGTCCACCATATGCCGATGACTTGAGCCACATAATTCAGCAGCTAGAGGAATCGGTCAGGCAATTCTGGACTTGGTTCCTAACAAAAAAAATCAAATCGTCGACTGTCCGGATGCAGAGGCCCTAGCAGCTTTCAAACACAACATCCGTGACGAGTGGCTAGCCTGACACCTTGGTCAGGAAAAGCCGAAATCTATGGCAGCCCTCATGACACTCATGACCCGCTTTTGTGCGGGAGAAGACAGCTGGCTGGCTCGTAGTAATAACATATCAAAGAACCAAGGTACTTAGGATACGAAGGACGTCAATAGCAGGTCACGTCGCAACAAACATAAGTGCCGCATTAACAACGACAATACCGAGGATACGACAGTCAATGCCGGATTCAAAGGATCCAAACCCGGTCAGCGAAAAAAGCCATTTAAAAGAAGCACTCCGGGCCCGTCCAGTTTGGACCACATACTCGATCGCTCGTGCCAGATACACGACACCCCCGACAAGCTAGCCAACCACACCAATAGGGATTGTTGGGTATTCAGGCAGGCCAGCAAGTTAATTGCCGAACACAAAGATAAGGGGCCACATAGCGATGACGAGGAAGAGCCCCGGCAGCCGAACACCGGAGGACAGAAGAGGTTCCCCCCACAAGTGCGGACGGTGAACATGATATACGCAACCCACATCCCTAAGAGGGAGCGGAAACGTGCGCTTAGGGACGTATATGCGTTGGAGCCAGTCGCCCCAAAGTTCAACCCATGGTCCTCCTCTTCGATCACCTTCGATCGCAGGGACCACCCCACTAGTATCCATCATGGCGGATTCGCCGCACTGGTCCTAGACCCAATTCTTGATGAATTTCACCTCACTTGAGTCCTTATGGATGGCGGCAGCAGCCTGAACCTGCTTTATCAGGACACGGTGCGCAAAATGGGTATAGACCCCTCGAGGATCAAACCCATGAAAACGACCTTTAAAGGCGTCATTCCAGGTGTAGAGGCCCATTGCACAGGCTCAATTACACTGGAAGTGGTCTTCGGATCCCCGGATAACTTCCAAAGCGAAGAATTAATCTTCGATATAGTCCCGTTCCGCAGTGGCTATCATGCACTGCTCGGGCGAACCGCATTTGCAAGATTCAATGCGGTACCGCATTATGCATACCTCAAGCTCAAGATGCCAGGACCTCGGGGGGTCATCACAGTTAATGGAAACACATAGCGCTCTCTCCGCACGGAGGAGCACACTGCGGCCCTCGCAGCAGAAGCGCAAAGCGGCCTCTCAAGGTAATCCACCAGTTCGGCGTTTCAAGATCTAGACACCTTCAAGCGTGCTCGGAGTAATCGGCAACTAGACCGCCCGGCATGATCTGAGCTCGTGTAGCAATGCGGCCCCCACCCCGGCCCAAGCCAAACGGCGATATCCGTGCCACGCGTACATAATTATGCATTAAATATACCATGGGCACAGGAGGGGAGGGGGGGGGGAAACTACGGCACGCCCCAATACGCGGCATAAACCGTACTAGGGGCTTCCCGCTTTGTTATTTTTCTCTTTCAGGACTTTAATCTCCGGAAACTCTGTCCGGCAGCACGATTGCCGAACACATGATGCAGCAACCAAGGAGGCAGAAAGCTACGTCACACCATGGAACTCCCAGGTGGATTACGATAACGAGTGAAATATTTACTTTAATACTATTCCTCAGCTTGCCCTTGGAAGGGACATAGTCCTACTTTTTGCTTATCACACTATCTGTATCATTCTGCTTTAACGCACCTTTTTGAATAAATAATGCATAGCATTAAGACTATTATTGCATTCTTCTTTTTATATATATATGTGTTCATTAATGACGCCTTGCAACCGTACACTTTGGTACGGCCAATACACCAGGGGCTTAAGTACCCCACAATATGGTGTGAGAAGTCCGAACACTTTCACAAGTGCGGCAGCCCGAACTTATAGCATTATATGCATCAGCTCCAAATCATGTCTTTGGTCAAATGTTGGGTTTGCTCGGCTCCTATGTTTCGGTACCTTACGTTCCGCTCTATCGGCTAAGGTAGCACTAGGAGAACAACTAAGATTGTGCCCCGGTTCTGCTGGGCTAAGCACCTCAGTAGAGAAAGCCAAAACTGACTGTCATGATAAGGCGAGAGACTGGTCGCTGTTTGGCGAGGTTTCGAGTCCCTAAAGACTTATGCCGCTTAGAGCGAGAAGCCGGTCCTGTCCGTCTTAAAGGCATGTATCATGCCCCGAATTCGGCCTTCTGAATACCAGGGGCTTCGCCGAAATTTAAAATTATAGAATTCTATGGCTAAGTGAGAGTGATAAAGCATTATTAGTCCAGTTGCTTTGTTCGCTGTGCTGAGCACCTCCCTCGAAGGACCCAAAGATGGGAACAAGAGTGGTTAGGTTTATCCCGAACACCCCAGCACTAGTGGTAGGGGGGCAGAAGCCGAGGACTGGCCATCTCTCAGATTGGATAAATAGCCAAACAGAAGGTAATATTTTAAATTCAAACAAGCGTTGCATAGCGCATATGAAACAAGTTTTCATCATACAGGATCACACGAGCAAGTTTAGTCAAATATTACATCCTTTGTACATTCGTCCACTACAAGACGGGCACCCTTCAGGACACCCTCATAATAAATTTCGGGGGTGCGATGCTCCTTGCCCTGCGGTGGTCCTTCCTTGATCAGCTTCACGACGTCTAGCTTGGCCCATTGCACCTTCACACGGGCGAAAGCCCGGCGTGCACCTTTGATGCAGACAGACCGCTTGATGACTTCCAGCCTTGGGCAGGCATCCACAGGCCGCCTCACCAGTCCGAAGTAGCTGTTCGGAAGGGCGTCGCCAGGCCACAGCCGGACTATAAGGCCCTTCATGGCCTGTTCGGCCTCCTTGTGTAGCTCGACCAGCTGCTTTAGCTGGTCGCTCAGAGGCATCGGGTGTTCAGTCCCAGTATACTGACACCAGAACAGCTTCTCCATGGCCTGATAAAACTGTGCGGCATCCGACACGCTGCGGGGCAAATCTGCGAATGCTCCTAGAGAGCTCCGGATTGGGGTAAGTAATAGGTAATTTACTTTCACATGCTTGCTTTGCATATAGAATGCCTTACCCGCCGCTATTTTCTTCATCGCGTCAATCTCCTGGAGGGCCTTTTGGGCTTCGGCCTTAGCACTCTTTGCGTTTTGAGGGCCGTGGCAAGCTCAGACTCTCGCGTCTTCGAGTCAAGCTCCAACGCCTCGTGCTTCGTCATGAGAGCCTGGAGCTCTTTCTACACCTCGCCCACCCGAGCCTCTTGCATTTCCCGCTCGGTGCGCTCCTTGGCCGCTTTATCTTCGGCCTCGGACAACACTTGCTTTAGGGTCTCCACTTCGGTTGTGGCCCCTAGCAAATTCATGATGATCCAGTCATTTTGCAATCGCATTCTTTTTATACATATCCATAGACTAGGTACTACTTACCTTTGTTCTCCTGGAGCTGCCTCTTCGCAAGGCCGAGCTCGTCCTTGGACCCTTTAAGGTCCCGCTTCAGTGCGGCGACCTCCGCAGTCAGTGCGGCAGATCCCAGCAGCGAAGCCTGCATACGCAAATTGACATACTTATATTAGACTCCTGCGATATTGTTTGATCCTCTGTTCGGCTTTTCTTCATGAACATCGAACAGAGCATCACGGGCTACTGTCTATGGGGTAATATTTTTCCTATATTTTAAACACTTACCTAAAAGCCTGTTAGAAGGCTAGCATAGGCTTCAGTCAATCCGCTTTTGGTGGACTGAACCTTCTGGACCACCGCACTCATAATAGTACGGTGCTCCTCGTCGATGGAAGCGCTGCGAAGCACTCCCAACAGATTGTCCGGCGCCTCTAGATGGACAGAGGTCACCGGCACAGGTGTCTTGCCCCTCTTGGAAGGAGGCCACCTGCCCGAGTCCGGAACCACTGGAGGTTCCAGCACGGTGTTCGGCTGAGGACCAAACTCGGAGCCCTCAGGGGCCTTGTTCCCTCTGCTCCCGCAGTCTGGAAGGTCGCCTTGAGGCGCCTCCGGGACTGTCTCCCTTCGACCCGGTGCCTCTTGAGACAATACCTCGGCGTCGTCCGCAGGGCAAGGGGAGGTGGCGGTCGGAAGTGGATTGCTATCCATATCCGACGAGCCTAGGGAGCCGTCCGATGATACATCGATACGGGCTCATGGCAGCCTGCATAATCATATTCGGCGTTAGGGGAAGCAGTGCGACAAAGGAATGCTATGAGTTACTCTGGTATCCGAATACTTAAGACTTTGCCAGGGGCTTGGCCCTGAGCAGCCAGTTGTCTTCGCCTTCGGCGGCGGCGGTGGAACTGTCCGGAAGGAGAGTCCTTCCCTTCTTGGACCCTTCGACCTCCCTAGTTGGGGCGGCCTTACTTTTCTTGTCTCCCCCATCTGAAGGGGGAACATCTTCTTCTTCCTCCTCGTCTTTGGGGGAGGAGTGGGTCGTAGAGTTATCGGAGAATGAGTCTGATGACGCCTGGCGTCGGGAACTCTTTCGGGTTCCCTTGGCCTTCTTGGTCTTCTCCGGCACCTTGTAAGGAGCCGGAGTCAACATCTTCGTCAGGAGACCGTCTGCTAGGCCTTCGGGTAAAGGAGCCGGACAGTCGATCTGTCCGGCCGTCTCTTGCTAGTCCTGCCAAAGGTACGGGAGCTTAGATCTCGCATAGAGTGAAACTATGAAAAACAAGTATCATGTGAGAGGTGAAACAGCTTACCGCGCTCGCTTGGCGCTTCGCGCAGAATCCGCAATCCTCAGTAGTGGGAGGGGGAACCTCGGCACCCTTGAATAGCACCTTCCAGGCATCCTCGTGAGTTGTGTTGAAGAGCCTGTTCAGAGTTTGGTGCTGGGCCGGGTCGAACTCCCACAAGTTGAAAGCCCGTTGTTGGCACGGGTGGATCCGGCGGATGAGCATGACCTGGACTACGTTGACGAGTTTGAGTTTCTTGTTCACCATGTTTTGAATACTTGTTTGGAGTCCGGTCAGCTCTCCTGAACTACCCCAGGACAGGCCCTTCTCTTGCCAAGAGGTGAGCCGTGTGGGGATGCCAGATTGGAACTTGGGGCCGCTGTCACATCCCTAGCCTCTGGTGCTGCCTGGTGTTTGCATCATGTTTAAATTCTGAAACTTGAACTGAGGGAAATTGGAAGCCTCAAAACCCTAAATAAAAGAAGGGCAAAAACCCTAAAATCTCATTCATTTGTTCCAAAATGCTCTTCTTAAATGTTTGATAATTTTTGGCAAGGGTTCTGGTCCCAACCAAAATATTGAACATTTTTAAGGATTTATTTTTGGGACTTTGAATTTAAATCATTAGCTATTTGAATTTGAATTATATTCATATAATTAGAATATAATTCAAATACCCCTGAAATATTTTATGAGCTTTTGGAAAAGTCCATCTAGCAAAATAAAAATATTCAGAGGAGCTTTTGGCATTGTTTGAATTATTTTTTTAAATTCAAAACAGTGGCAAAATAAATTGAAAAACAAAACAGAAGAAAAATATGAAACAGAACAGAACTTACCTGGCGCCCACTTACCTGGCCCAGCTCCTCCAGCGGCCCAGCCCAGCCCATCTACCTCGCCGCTCGTCGTCTTCCTCTGCCAGTAGGCAGAGGCGAGGCGTGGCGCGCGCCCGAGAGCCCCGGCCACCTCCTGCTTCGCGCTGGAGGCCGCCCTTCGTCCTAATCCACGCCACGGAGTGCCACGCAGCCCCTGGCTCTCTCTCACTCTCTCCCTCGCCTCATCCTCTCCTCTGCTCTCTCTCCCTCTCTGCCCGAGCGGAGCTCGTCGCCACCGACGCCGTTCGCCGCGGCCACAGCCACCCCCTCGCTCCCTCCTCGCATCCCTGAGCTCCGTCCCGACCCCATGAAGCTCTACCACGACGCATGCGACGCCGGGTGCCCTGTAGCCACGCCATCACCGCCATCTTCATCGCCACGGCCGGCGATCGCCGCCGTTCGATTCGCAGCACCGAAGACGCCCCCGAGCTCGCTGACCACCTCATCGTTCTCCCTGTGAGCTCCTGCTGCCTCCTCTTTGCTCGCTCCCTCTGTTCCCGTCCCCTAGCTCCATCTTCCACCACGGCCGAAGCTCGCCGCCGCCGTGCCTCGTCGCCGTCGTGGCCAGAGCCACTGTGGCTCGAAGCCGGGCACACCATCGTGCTCCACACCTCACCAGGAGCACGTAGCACGCACCAACGCCTCCCCTAGCGCCCTGCATCGCCTAACCCGCCGTTGGCCGAACTCCGGCCGCCGCCTCCCTCGCCGCTGCCGACGCCACATCTAACCCCAACTCCTCTGGCTTGCTCCATTGGATGCACACGAGCTCGAGCTCCCTGTATAACCCCTCCGCGCGTCGAATGGGCGCCGGAGCAGCCATCCCGGCGAGCCACCGCCGCGTCTGGTCGTTGCCGGCGGCTAGACGCCGGTGGATTAGCCCGGTTGACCATGGATTTGACCCCCCTGGGTCACTGACGTGTGGGCCCGTCCCCTGCTAACTTTTGGTTAAGTTAATAACTAAGTTTAATTAAGCCACTAACTCACTGACATGCGGGCCCGGCCCGACTAATTAAACTAGGTTAGGTTTAAGTTATATTAGGATTAGCCGTAGTCACTGACCAATGGGCCCCACTGGTCAGGTTTGACCCGGACCAGCCCAGTTGACTCTGCTGACGTCACAGTGACGTGGTGCTGACGCCATAAATCATTTCTGGATTTATTATTATTCAGGAAATTCCAGAAATAGCTAAAACTTCAATAAATCATAGAAAATTAACCGTAACACCAAATCAAATAATTTATATATGAAAAATTATCAGAAAAATTCAAGGAATCCATCTGTACCATTTTCATGCATGTTAGAACAACTTATAGATGCTGTTTAGCACAAATCATATTAAGGGCATTTAAATAAACATATATGGAGTTGGAATTTGAATCATGTATTCTAACCAACTTCATTTAAATCATAGCTAGATGCATTAGCCCAAAACACATTCATTTTGCCATGTCATGATCATGCATCATATTGTGCAGTGCATTGATTGTGTTCCCTTCTATGTTGCCGGTATTTGTCCCCTCTCGATAGACGTGATACCGGCGATGTGATCGATCACACCGATGAAGAACTATATTATCTTCAGAAGTGCCAGGCAAGCAAAACCCCCTTGTTCATTCCGATACAATCCTACTCTCTCGCTCCTGCTCTCTTTTACTGCATTAGGACAACATCGATTCATCTGTTACTTGCTGCGGTAGCTGAACCCCTTTATCCTTTGCATGACATGTCATTGCCACAGTAAATAGATGAAACCCACTAGCATGAGTAGGAGTTGTTTGAGCCCTGTTGTGCCTACTCATTCATGTTTGTTTGTCATGCCTGCTACTGCTTAGAGTTGAGTCAGGTCTGATTCATCCGGGA
This sequence comes from Triticum aestivum, assembly GCF_018294505.1. Taxonomy (NCBI): domain Eukaryota; kingdom Viridiplantae; phylum Streptophyta; class Magnoliopsida; order Poales; family Poaceae; genus Triticum; species Triticum aestivum. The sequence continues at coordinate 513,590,345 of NC_057794.1, forward strand.
TGAATCAGAGGTGTGTGAACATGTCCTACGGTGTGTGAGCTAAGCGTGTGAACACGATTTGGTAAAGGTAGCGGTGAGAGGCCATGTAGGAGTACATGGTGGGTTGTCTCATTGCAGCCGTCCTCAGGAACTGAGTTATGTGTTTGTGATCCATGATTCAGCTACTACCACGCATTGGGCCCGAAACCAATGGACCCTCTCGGCTTCTTGTTCACCCTTGTCCTCTGTCCAGGAGTTGCAAGTAGTTTCTGGTGTTTGTAGTATGCTGGAGACCGTGCGCAGCGCTGACCGTAGGGGTGGGCTGTGATGCGGTAGGCACGTGGCCGGGTAAACCGGGCGCCCGTTTGGTGTCTCGGGAACCCTGTTCACATCGTTTGGGGCTGTGAGCGAAACTCCGGCCGGATCTCCTCATGGATGGAACCCGAATAGGCGATAAACCTGGACTAGAGACTTGAGTGTTTAGGTAGGCCGTGGCCGACACCCACGTTGGGCTTCCGCTTGAAGGTTGCCGAGTACATGTCGTGTAAACGGCGGTAAGTGGTGAGAGCGTGTGTGAAGAAGTACACCCCTGCAGGGTTAACATCATCTATTCGAATAGCCGTGTCCGCGGAAAAGGACTTCTGGGTTGCTTATATCAGTTCATAGACAAGTGAAAGTGGATACTCTAAAATACGCAAGATAAGCGTGAGTGCTATGGATGGCGTTCTCGTAGGGAGACGGGAGCGGATCCATAGTGGTGTATTGATATGGTGAATATGTGGACTCGTGTGCGCCACCTCAAAGAGTTACTTGCAGTCGTAGTTTAGGATAGCCACCGAGTCAAAGCTGGCTTGCTGCAGTTAAACTCCACCATCCCCTTTGTTGATAATGATGCATATGTAGTTAGTTCTGATGTAAGTCTTGCTGGGTACATTTGTACTCACGTTTGCCTATTTTATGTTTTTGCAGAGAGACTTCGGTCTCGCTAGTAGTTCCGCGTGGACTTCGACGTTTAGCTTGATACCTCAGCTACGATCTTGTGCCCTCGGCAGGATCTGGTAGATAGTCAGGCTTCTCAGCCTCTTTTTCATTTATAGTTGTCTGTACTCAGACATGTTAAGCTCCCGCATGTGCTTTGACTTGTATGCTCTGATTGTTGGGTCATGAGACCCATGATTGTAATGTCTCGCTCCTCGGAGCCTATTGAATAAACTACTTGAGTCGTAGAGTCATTTTGTGATGCCATGTTGTATTGCACATATCGAGCATATTGTGTGTATGTTATTGAAATGCTTGGTATGTGTGGGATCTGACTATCTAGTTGTTTATCCTTAGTAGCCTCTCTTACCGGGAAATGTCTCCTAGTGTTTCCACTGAGCCATGGTAGCTTGCTACTGCTCCGGAACACTTAGGCTGGCCGACATGTGTCCTTCTTCGTTCCTGTGTCTGTCCCTTCGGGGAAATGTCACGCGATGAATACCGGAGTCCTGTTAGCCCGCTACAGCCCGGTTCACCGGAGTCCTGCTAGCCCAGTGCTACAGCCTGGATTCACTCGTTGATGACCGACACGTTCGATGCTGGGTCATGGATGCCTGTCCCTGTAAGTTTGTGCCACTTTGGGTTTACGACTAGTCATGTCAGCCCGGGCTCTTTATCATATGGATGCTAGTGACATCATCATATACGTGAGCCAAAAGGCGCAAACGGTCCCGGGGAAAGGTAAGGCGACACCCGTGGGAATACCGTGCGTGAGGCCGCAAAGTGATATGAGGTGTTACATGCTAGATCGATGTGGCATTGAGTCGGGGTCCTGACAGCGTTGGTATCAGAGCTTGACTGCCTGTAGGATTACCAAGCCAAACTGGTCGAAGTTGAGTCTAGAAATTCTTTAGTTATATAAGGGAATTGATTGTGGGATGGGAACGTAAGGCTCTTTTTACTCCTTTACCTCATGCCCTTCTGATCTGAGTCATCTCATCTTTCCTACGGGATTAAGAACTAGGCTATCTCTTCTTTCTATCAGGATCTCGTGTTACTAATCTATAGACTTGTAAGATTGTTGGACTCAAGCCTCTGTCCAGTTTCTACTACTTCCGTACGTTAACTGTTGATCTCGAAACCTTGATATTGTGCTTCTGAGTGGTTATGCCACCATTTTTGTGAATGTCTCAAATCTTTTCTGAGCATTTACAGCCGTTATGCTGTCCGAGTCATCCCAGGTTTCTAAATAGTCTGATGCATTTGCAAAATCCTTTCCCTCTGGTTTCGATGTTCCTTTATGCCAGCTCAATCACACTAATTGTTGAGTTGAGGTATTCTATTGCCTTGACATTTATGTTGGAATTATTATTATGACCCTAGGTGTTTTAGGGAGTCACCTAGAAATCTAGCAATGTTTTGTGTTCCCAGTGTGAAGATTCTGGCCATCATTCTCGAAAGCATCTCGTGATGCTACTTAGTAATAGGTATTCTACCCCTGGGTTTTGAACCCGAGATTCACTCTACTTACCTCATGTCGATAGTGTTTGCTAGTTCCTTTAGGATATTAGTAACTTTTGCATTAGTCCTCGAGGTCCATGGTATTTTCCTTCTTCCAAATACTATGAACCGTTTATGGCAGAAGTTCCTTGAACCAAAAGATCACAACCAGAGCTCTTGATGAGTTCTCGATTCTATGTTATGACTCTGCCAGTTCTACCTTTTCGCATGGATTATCCGGAAGAATTATGTTGAACTTCGCTCGACATACTAATCTATGCATCCACAACTCAGAAAGTTATATGTTCCTCGAGTTGTTCCCCTTTAGCTGTTTTCTGACCCTCGTCTATCAGTTGATAGTCAAGATTATGTGTGCATTCGTTCATCGATGCCTATTACTCTTGTGGTCTGTCAAGCCATTCTATTCCGGAATGACTAGGAGAAACAAACTCCAGTACCTTATCCATTTCCAGGATTGGGTCAAAGTAGTTGTACTCCGCAGATCAAAATACTAATCCAGTTTTTGTTCTGTTCCACCCTGAAGTGTTACCATCTTTATATTAAGATTATCATGGGAATTGCACACCATCCTATGAATTCTTGGTACAGTGATACTTCTTGCCATCATTGTTCATTCCTCGGTTCCTGTGTTATTGTAACCGGAATGCCGACAAGTGAATCGTGGTGTGTGAAATCAATACTGCTAGCAACTCTGTTGCTTGGTAGTTAAATGGACAATAATTTCATTCTTAGTGTGTTGGTTCTTGAATCATCATTCTAAGACTGTTCGTGCTACCTAGTCCTTATTCCTGGTGCACTCTTTGAATGATGAGTTAGGATTTTGTCAAGTCGTCGCTCATTTGATCATATCATCTTGCCCTGAAAAGCAAGATTGTTCTCGAGCTTAGTAACATACCGGTGGTTCGTGATTTTCCGAATATCCTCTCGAAAGTATCACCAGGTTGTCACCTGACCGCTATGTTGAGCTCGTGATCAAGTTGGTTTCTTGTGAACCACCCTCTCTCCAAGATCGGTGTTAGATATCCCTGAGCTAGTTGGTTAAGCTAGACAACAACTTGGAGAGTTGGAAGATAAAAGCTTGCCTGACTTAGTTCGTTCCAAAGGGATATTCTTGTGTAGTGTGTGTTGAAGAAAGATGATATCTTCATTGATTGGTCCCTGTGATCAGTTGCTAGACCTATTGTCTTATCAATCCCTTGATTTGAGTGTGGGCTACCATCAAATCAAATCAGTACCAACGATGCTCGTAATGTTGTCTTACTCGTGGTTGATCCCACGAGCATACACCATTACATCTTTGGTATGACCAATACTATCACCGTGTTCACATGGTGGTGGAAGTCCAGTGATATGGAAATTCCGATGAGTTGTTGTTGAGACCATTGACAACATCCTTATCTCCCCCCATGATTCATGTTGAACATCAACCTAGTGTTGGAAACTTTTATAGGCATTTTCTTCATGCCCCGTTCATGAAGTATATGTTTGGATGAAAGAAGTGACTTCCTTTGATTCACGTGCATTTGATGTAAGTTGCCGCCGTGAATTCGAGAAAGCATGTTTTTATCTCCTCTGGAACCATCCCAAGTCAGTTATGCACGTGCGAAGTATTCTGTGGTTTGATAGACTGATCATCTTCATTCCATATGTGTATCCTAGCACACCAAGCCACTGACTGATTTGTTCAAGGAAAAGGAGTTGCTGTGCAAATACTAGTTCGTGCACAAGATCCCTATATCCCTAATGGTGGTTCCCTACCAGAACTCGGTAGTGTTTTATTGTAAGACTACCACGTGATCATGTTTGTCTGAGACAGCGTGTTCACACATGTGTAGTAGAACCAGCTCATGTTTTGGAGCTTGCTATCGTAGTTCATTTCCCGAGAATCTCGCTACGTCATTTCGTCGATTTGTGTTGCAAACTTTCATTTTTCTTCCTAGACTCGATGAGCCTGGAATATCCTGACACCAACCAGATCTGAATCTCAGGCAGATATGATGGTTTGGAACATTTCCCAAGAACTATAATATCGGCCCCTCGAAAACCGGTAAAGTGGATGTCATGGCCAACACACCCAGCCGGAAGACCTATTATTGTAGTATCTTGATTGAAGCAGTTGGCCACCTCCCCATAAGGATCTCGTAGAACTTATTCTAGTAGTTGTTCCTTATGGATTCTTGAGCTTCCGAAGTCCGACCTTTTACTTGATGTTCTAGTAATCAAACCATATCTATGAATGGGATACACTAGCACATCAAGGAGAACATTAGAAGCAGAGTGCTAAATGTCTCTCGGTCGATCATCCAGATTTTGCTTCCTTGGCCTCGCTAAGGTGAAATCTGAGAAAGTGTTATCTTCCTTTGCATCTGCATCATCCATCATTAGCCATCATGGTAGTATGTTGTGTTGTCAGCACCCTTGACACGGATGTTGATAAAACCTTGATGATTGTGGAAATGCTCAAGTTCTTGAGAGCACGCACAAGCGCTAGGTGTTATCATCAGCACTAACTGGGTTTGCTCTCAGTTTCCTCGGCAATGCTATGACCTTTTCAAACAATGAATTCACTCTCTGTTGTTGGGTTCTTCCCTAGTTACCAGAATCATTCCCAGCATTTGCATTTTGTTCCCAGCTTGCACCACCAATGTGCCATTCTACCACGGGTCTCTTCCATTTCCAGTGATAAGGAAATTCATCCATTACGTTGTCTTCAACAAGGTAATCCACATCATCCAAGTCCGAGTATGCCATTCTATCGACCCCCGCCAATCGATTGCTGTGTTTTGCCTTAGGCTGATATAGAGAGTCTCAATGATCTCTATATCAAAGGTAATTCTTTTTGCCACTTAAGGGGATATATCTACAAGTCACCTTCCCTAAGGTGCATCGTTATGGTATCATGGCAATTCAACTCCTCGCTACGTTGACAACCGATCACCACATTCTTAAGTCTGGAATTGTTGTCTACCTAGTGAACCTTTGTCATCTGCTTCACTCCATTCCTATGGATGTGTGCTTCGTCTCTGAGCCCGAGAGAGGTTGCTATGTCTCATTCCGTGAGTTAATCCTGAGTTGTTCGATCTTCGAGAAGATCGATCCTCCTAGAGTCTCCTTCTCCTCTCATTGTCGTAATAACTGGAGTTCTCAGAGCTAAATGACAAGACAAAGATGGTGATTGAATCAACGTTCATTTGAAGTGCAACCTGGATCGTGAAGATTATACTAGTTTGCGTTTCCCCTTCATCCTACCCTACGCTTGAATCTCGAGACGAGATTCTTGTTTAGTGGGGGTGAGTTGTCACATCCCTAGCCTCTGGTGCTGCCTGGTGTTTGCATCATGTTTAAATTCTGAAACTTGAACTGAGGGAAATTGGAAGCCTCAAAACCCTAAATAAAAGAAGGGCAAAAACCCTAAAATCTCATTCATTTGTTCCAAAATGCTCTTCTTAAATGTTTGATAATTTTTGGCAAGGGTTCTGGTCCCAACCAAAATATTGAACATTTTTAAGGATTTATTTTTGGGACTTTGAATTTAAATCATTAGCTATTTGAATTTGAATTATATTCATATAATTAGAATATAATTCAAATACCCCTGAAATATTTTATGAGCTTTTGGAAAAGTCCATCTAGCAAAATAAAAATATTCAGAGGAGCTTTTGGCATTGTTTGAATTATTTTTTAAATTCAAAACAGTGGCAAAATAAATTGAAAAACAAAACAGAAGAAAAATATGAAACAGAACAGAACTTACCTGGCCCAGCTCCTCCAGCGGCCCAGCCCAGCCCATCTACCTCGCCGCTCGTCGTCTTCCTCTGCCAGTAGGCAGAGGCGAGGCGTGGCGCGCGCCCGAGAGCCCCGGCCACCTCCTGCTTCGCGCTGGAGGCCGCCCTTCGTCCTAATCCACGCCACGGAGCGCCACGCAGCCCCTGGCTCTCTCTCACTCTCTCCCTCGCCTCATCCTCTCCTCTGCTCTCTCTCCCTCTCTGCCCGAGCGGAGCTCGTCGCCACCGACGCCGTTCGCCGCGGCCACAGCCACCCCCTCGCTCCCTCCTCGCATCCCTGAGCTCCATCCCGACCCCATGAAGCTCTACCACGACGCATGCGACACCGGGTGCCCTGTAGCCACGCCATCACCGCCATCTTCATCGCCACGGCCGGCGATCGCCGCCGTTCGATTCGCAGCACCGAAGACGCCCCCGAGCTCGCTGACCACCTCATCGTTCTCCCTGTGAGCTCCTGCTGCCTCCTCTTTGCTCGCTCCCTCTGTTCCCGTCCCCTAGCTCCATCTTCCACCACGGCCGACGCTCGTCGCCGCCGTGCCTCGTCGCCGTCGTGGCCAGAGCCACTATGGCTCGAAGCCGGGCACACCATCGTGCTCCACACCTCACCAGGAGCACGTAGCACGCACCAACGCCTCCCCTAGCGCCCTGCATCGCCTAACCCGCCGTTGGCCGAACTCCGGCCGCCGCCTCCCTCGCCGCTGCCGACGCCACAGCTAACCCCAACTCCTCTGGCTTGCTCCATTGGATGCACACGAGCTCGAGCTCCCTGTATAACCCCTCCGCGCGTCGAATGGGCGCCGGAGCAGCCATCCCGGCAAGCCACCGCCGCGTCTGGTCGTTGCCGGCGGCTAGACGCCGGTGGATTAGCCCGGTTGACCAGGGATTTGACCCCCCTGGGTCACTGACGTGTGGGCCCGTGCCCTGCTAACTTTTGGTTAAGTTAATAACTAAGTTTAATTAAGCCACTGACTCACTGACATGCGGGCCCGGCCCGACTAATTAAACTAGGTTAGGTTTAAGTTATATTAGGATTAGCCGTAGTCACTGACCAGTGGGCCCCACTGGTCAGGTTTGACCCGGACCAGCCCAGTTGACTCTGCTGACGTCACAGTGACGTGGTGCTGACGCCATAAATCATTTCTGGATTTATTATTATTCAGGAAATTCCAGAAATAGCTAAAACTTCAATAAATCATAGAAAATTAACCGTAACTCCAAATCAAATAATTTATATATGAAAAATTATCAGAAAAATTCAAGGAATCCATCTGTACCATTTTCATGCATGTTAGAACAACTTATAGATGCTGTTTAGCACAAATCATATTAAGGGCATTTAAATAAACATATATGGAGTTGGAATTTGAATCATGTATTCAAACCAACTTCATTTAAATCATAGCTAGATGCATTAGCCCAAAACACATTCATTTTGCCATGTCATGATCATGCATCATATTGTGCACTGCATTGATTGTGTTCCCTTCTGTGTTGCCGGTATTTGTCCCCTCTCGATAGACGTGATACCGGCGATGTGATCGATGACACCGATGAAGAACTATATTATCTTCAGAAGTGCCAGGCAAGCAAAACCCCCTTGTTCATTCCGATACAATCCTACTCTCTCGCTCCTGCTCTCTTTTACTGCATTAGGACAACATCGATTCATCTGTTACTTGCTGCGGTAGCTGAACCCCTTTATCCTTTGCATGACCTGTCATTGCCACAGTAAATAGATGAAACCCACTAGCATGAGTAGGAGTTGTTTGAACCCTGTTGTGCCTACTCATTCATGTTTGTTTGTCATGCCTGCTACTGCTTAGAGTTGAGTCAGGTCTGATTCATCCGGGATGAATCAAAGGTGTGTGAACATGTCCTACGGTGTGTGAGCTAAGCGTGTGAACACGATTTGGTAAAGGTAGCGGTGAGAGGCCATGTAGGAGTACATGGTGGGTTGTCTCATTGCAACCGTCCTCAGGAACTGAGTTCTGTGTTTGTGATCCATGATTCAGCTACTACCACGCATTGGGCCCGAAACCAATGGACCCTCTCGGCTTCTTGGTCACCCTTGTCCTCTGTCCAGGAGTTGCAAGTAGTTTCTGGTGTTTGTAGTATGCTGGAGACCGCGCGCAGCGCTGACCGTAGGGGTGGGCTGTGATGCGGTAGGCACGTGGCCGGGTAAACCGGGCGCCCGTTTGGTGTCTCGGGAACCCTGTTCACATCGTTTGGGGCTGTGAGCGAAACTCCGGCCGGATCTCCCCATGGATGGAACCCGAATAGGCGATAAACCTGGACTAGAGACTTGAGTGTTTAGGTAGGCCGTGGCCGACACCCACGTTGGGCTTCCGCTTGAAGGTTGCCGAGTACATGTCGTGTAAACGACGGTAAGTGGTGAGAGCGTGTGTGAAGAAGTACACCCCTGCAGGGTTAACATCATCTATTCGAATAGCCGTGTCCGCGGAAAAGGACTTCTGGGTTGCGAATATCAGTTCATAGACAAGTGAAAGTGGATACTCTAAAGTACGCAAGATAAGCGTGAGTGCTATGGATGGCGTTCTCGTAGGGAGACGGGAGCGGATCCATAGTGGTGTATTGATATGGTGAATATGTGGACTCGTGTGCGCCACCTCAAAGAGTTACTTGCAGTCGTAGTTTAGGATAGCCACCGAGTCAAAGCTGGCTTGCTGCAGTTAAACTCCACCATCCCCTTTGTTGATAATGATGCATATGTAGTTAGTTCTGATGTAAGTCTTGCTGGGTACATTTGTACTCACGTTTGCCTATTTTATGTTTTTGCAGAGAGACTTCGGTCTCGCTAGTAGTTCCGCGTGGACTTCGACGTTTAGCTTGATACCTCAGCTACGATCTTGTGCCCTCGGCAGGATCTGGTAGATAGTCAGGCTTCTCAGCCTATTTTTCATTTATAGTTGTCTGTACTCAGACATGTTAAGCTCCCGCATGTGCTTTGACTTGTATGCTCTGATTGTTGGGTCATGAGACCCATGATTGTAATGTCTCGCTCCTCGGAGCCTATTGAATAAACTACTTGAGTCGTAGAGTCATTTTGTGATGCCATGTTGTATTGCACATATCGAGCATATTGTGTGTATGTTATTGAAATGCTTGGTATGTGTGGGATCTGACTATCTAGTTGTTTATCCTTAGTAGCCTCTCTTACCGGGAAATGTCTCCTAGTGTTTCCACTGAGCCATGGTAGCTTGCTACTGCTCCGGAACACTTAGGCTGGCCGGCATGTGTCCTTCTTCGTTCCTGTGTCTGTCTCTTCGGGGAAATGTCACGCGATGAATACCGGAGTCCTGTTAGCCCGCTACAGCCCGGTTCACCGGAGTCCTGCTAGCCCAGTGCTACAGCCTGGATTCACTCGTTGATGACCGACACGTTCGATGCTGGGTCATGGATGCCTGTCCCTGTAAGTTTGTGCCACTTTGGGTTTACGACTAATCATGTCAGCCCGGGCTCTTTATCATATGGATGCTAGTGACATCATCATATACGTGAGCCAAAAGGCGCAAACGGTCCCGGGGAAAGGTAAGGCGACACCCGTGGGAATACCGTGCGTGAGGCCGCAAAGTGATATGAGGTGTTACATGCTAGATCGATGTGGCATTGAGTCGGGGTCCTGACAGCCGCTGCCCATTTAGGGTCACGCGGCTCGGTGTTGTAGAACCACCCTGATTGCCACCCCTTTACGGTCTACACGAAGGAGCCCTCGAGCCATGTGACGTTGGGCATCTTTCCCACCATGGCGCCTCCGCACTCCGCCTGGCGGCTGCTCACTACTTTCGGCTTGACATTGAAGGTCTTCAGCCATAAGCCGAAGTGGTGCTTGATGCGGAGGAAAGCCTCGCACACGACGATAAACGCCGAGATGTTGAGGATGAAGTTCGGGGCCAGATCGTGGAAATCCAGGCCGTAGTAGAACATGAGCCCTCAGACAAATGGGTGGAGAGGGAATCCCAGTCCACAGAGGAAATTGGTAAGGAACACTACCCTCTCATGGGGCCTGGGGGTGGGGATGAGCTGCCCCTCATCTAGGAGCCGGTGCGCGATGTCGTCGGGCAGGTATCCGGCTCTCCTCAGCTTCTTGATGTGTCCCTCTGTGACAGAGGAGACCATCCACCTGCCTCCCACTTTGGACATGGTTGGAGAAGGTCGAGGTGGGAAATGCGGACTTGGGCGTTGGAGCTTGGGTGTGCGGAAATGGATGAGCAAAGGAGGAAGAAGGCGTGGATGAAAAGGTGAATCCTTATCCCTTTATATGGGCGGACGAAACTATGCGTCTCCAATAGCCTGGTAAAACTCGCTTATCCCCCAAGCGCCATAATCAATGTGGCGGTTGGGTTACCCACGCCCGTATTGATGAGAATCCCGTGATAAGGGGACACGATCTCTGCTTTGACAAGACGTGTCAAAAAACTGCCTCGCGTTATGTGCGGGACTAGTTAAAGGAAACGGTTCGAATAATCACCAGGTCATGACATAATGTCGTGTTGCGAAAACAAGTCAGCAAATTAGATTTGTGGAAATATTATTCTCCCTACGGTGGTATGTGGTACTTATTTTGGAGGGTCGGACACTATCCTTGTATTCAAATTCTTCCGTGATGTATTTGGAGGAAGAACCCACCTTGCAATGCCGAAGACAACACTGCGCGCCGGACTCATCATCATTGAAGCCTGGTTCAGGGGCTACTGGGGGAGTCCTAGATTAGGGGGTCTTCGGACAGCCGGATTATATCCTTTGGCCGAACTGTTGGACTATGAAGATACAGGATTGAAGACTTCGTCTTGTGTCCGGATGGGACTCTACTTGGCATGGAAGGCAAGCTAGGAAATACAGATATGTATATCTCCTCCTTTGTAACCGACCTTGTGTAACCCTAGACCCCTCCGATGTCTATATAAACCGGAGGGTTTTAGTCCGTAGGACAACATGTAATCATACCATAGGCTAGCTTCTAGGGTTTAGCCTCTCTGATCTCATGGTAGATCTACTCGTGTACTACCCATATCATCAATATTAATCAAGCAGGACGTAGGGTTTTACCTCCATCAAGAGGGCCCGAACCTGGGTAAAACATCATGTTCCCTGCCTCCTGTTACCATCCGCCTTAGATGAACAGTTCAGGACCCCCTACCCGAGATCCGCCGGTTTTGACACCGACACTCTCCCTCGACACTCTACTGGATCGTGAGTTCGTGGGATGTCACCGAGCCGAACATGTGCAGATCGCAGAGGTGACGTACCTTGGTGCTAGGATCGGTCGATCGTGAAGACGTATGACTACCTCAACAGCATTGTCACAACGCTTTCACTTATGGTCTACGAGGGACTGTGGAGAACAGTCTTCCCTCTCATTGCTATACATCACCATGATCTTGCGTGTGCGTAGTAAAATTTTGAAATTTCTACATTCCCCAACAGTGGCATCCGTGCCAGGTTTATGCGTAGATGTTATATGGACGAGTACAACACAAAGGAGTTGTGGGCGTGGGTATATACATATTGCTTGCCGTCACTAGTTGATTCTTGATTCGGCGGTATTGTTGGATGAAGCGGCCCAGACCGACATTACGCGTACGCTTACGCGAGACTGGTTCTACCGACGTGCTTTGCACACAGGTGGTCGGTGGGTGTCAGTTTCTCCAACTTTAGTTGAAACGGATTCAATGAACACGGTTCTTTCTGAAGATCAAAAATCAATCACTATACCGCGTTGTGGTTTTTGATGTGTAGGTAAGAACGGTTCTGGTTCAGCCACGTAAAACTTGCAACAACAAAGTAGAGGACATCTAACTTGTTTTTGCTGGGCATGTTGTGATGTGATATGGTCAAGACATGATGCTAAATTTTATTGTATGATATGATCATGTTTTGTAACAAGTTATCGGCAACTGGCAGGAGCCATATGGTTGCCGCTTTATTGTATGAAATGCAATCGCCATGTAATTGCTTTACTTTATCACTAAGCGGTAGCGATAGTCGTAGAAGCAATAGTTGGCAAGACGACAACGATGCTTCGATGGAGATCAATGTGTCAAGCCGGTGACGATGGTGATCATGGCAGTGCCTTCGAGATGGAGATCAAAGGCACAAGATGATGATGGCCATATCATATCACTTATATTGATTGCATGTGATGTTTATCCTTTATGCATCATATTTTGCTTAGTTCAGCGGTAGCATTATAAGACGATCTCTTACTAAATTTCAAGGTATAAGTGTTCTCCCTGAGTATGCATCGTTGCTACAGTTCCTCGTGCTGAGACACCACGTGATGATCGGGTGTGATAAGCTCTACGTTCACATACAACGGGTGCAAGCCAGTTTTGCACACGCGGAATACTCAGGTTAAACTTGACGAGCCTAGCATATGCAGATATGGCCTCGGAACACTGAGACCGAAAGGTCGAGCGTGATTCATATAGTAGATATGATCAACATAGTGATGTTCACCATTGGAAACTACTCCATCTCACATGATGATCGGACATGGTTTAGTTGATATGGATCACGTGATCACTTTGATGATTAGAGAGATGTCTATCTAAGTGGGAGTTATTAAGTAATTTGATTAATGGAACTTTAATTTATCATGAACTTAGTACCTGATAGTATTTTGCATGTCTATGTTGTTATAGATAGATGCCCCGTGCTATTGTTCCGTTGAATTTTAATGTGTTCCTAGAGAAAGCTAAGTTGAAAGATGATGGTAGCAACTACACGGACTAGATCCGTAACTTGAGGATTATCCTCATTGCTGCACAGAAGAATTACGTCCTGGAAGCACCTCTAGGTAACAAACCCGCTGCAGGAGCAATGCCAGATGTTGTGAACACCTGGCAGAGCAAAGCTGATGACTACTCGATAGTTCAGTGTGCCATGCTTTACGGCTTAGAACCGGGACTTCAACGATGTTTTAAACATCATGGAGCATATGATATGTTCCAGGAGTTAAAGTTAATATTTCAAGCAAATGCCTGGATTGAGAGATATGAAGTCTCCAATAAGTTCTACAGCTGCAAGATGGCGGAGAATAGTTCTATCAGTGAACATATACTCAGAATGTCTGGGTACCACAACCACTTGACTCAGCTGGGAGTTAATCTTCCTGAGGATAGTGTCATTGAAAGAGTTCTTCAATCACTGCCACCAAGCTATAAGAGCTTTGTGATGAACTATAATATGCAAGGGATGGATAAGACGATTCTTGAGCTCTTCGCAGTGCTAAAGGCTGCGGAGGTAGAAATAGCATCAAGTGTTGATGGTCAACAAGACCACCAGTTTCAAGAAAAAGGGTAAAGGGAAGAAGGGGAAGTTCAAGAAGAACAACAAGCCAGTTGCTGCTCAAAGTGAAGAAACCCAAGTCTGGACCTAAGCCTGAGACTGAGTGCTTCTATTGCAAAGGAACTGGTCACTGGAAGCGGAACTGCCCCAAGTATTTGGCGGAGAAGAAGGATGGCAAAGTGAAAGGTATATTTTATATACATGTTATTGATGTGTTCCTTACTAATGCTCGCAGTAGTGCCTGGGTATTTGATATTGGTTCAGTTGCTAACATTTGCAACTGGAAATAGGGGCTACGGATTAAGCGAAGATTGGCTAAGGACGAGGTGACGGTGCGCGTGGGAAACAGTTCCAAAGTTGATGTGATCGCCATCGGCATGCTACCTCTACATCTACCTTCAACATTAGTTTTAGACCTAAATAATTGTTATTTGGTGCCAGCGTGAGCATGGACATTATATCTAGATATTGTTTGATGTGAGACGGTTATTCATTTAAATCAGAGAATAATAGTTGTTCTATTTATATGAGTTATATCTTTTATGGTCATGCACCCTTGATGAGTGGTCTATTTTTACTAAATGTTGATAGTAGTGATACACATGTTCAGAGTATTGAAGCCAAAAGATGTAGAGTTGATAATGATAGTGCAACTTATTTATGGCTTTGTCGTTTGGGTCATATTGGTGTAAAGCACATGAAGAAACTCTATTCTGATGGACTTCTAGAATCACTTGATTATGAATCACTTGGTACTTGCGAACCATGCCTCATGGGCAAGATGACTAAAACTCCATTCTCCGGAACAATGGAGCGAGCAACAGAGTTATTGGAAATCATACATACTGATGTATGTGGTCCAATGAACATTGAAGCTCGCGGCGGATATCGTTATTTTCTGACCTTCACAGATGATTTGAGCAGATATGGGTATATCTACTTAATGAAACATAAGTCTGAAACATTTGAAAAGTTCAAAGAATTTTAGAGTGAAGTGAAAAATCATCATAACAAGAAACTCAAGTTTCTACGATCTGATCATGGAGGTGAATATTTGAGTTATGAGTTTGGACTTCATTTGAAACAATGCGGAATAGTTTCGCAACTCACGCCACCTGGAACACCACAACGTAATGGCGTGTCCGAACATCGTAACCGCACTTTATTAGATATGGTGTGATCTATGATGTATCTCACTGATTTACCGCTATTGTTTTGGGCTTATGTTTTAGAGATGGCAGCGTTCACGTTAAATAGGGCACCATCTAAATCTGTCGATATGACACCTTATGAACTGTGGTTTGGCAAGAAACCCAAGTTATCGTTTCTTAAAGTTTGGGGCTGCGATGCTTATGTGAAAAAGCTTCAACCGGATAAGCTCGAACCCAAATCGGAGAAATGTGTCTTCATAGGATACCCAAAGGAGACTGTTGGGTACACCTTCTATCATAGATCGGAAGGCAAGATATTTGTTGCTAAGAATGGATCCTTTCTAGAGAAGGAGTTTCTCTCGAAAAAAGTGAGTGGGAGGAAAGTAGAACTTGATGAGGTAATTGTACCTTCTCCCTTATTAGAAAGTAGTTCATCACTGAAATTAGTTCCAGTGATTCCTACACCAGTAAGTGAGGAAGCTAATGATGATGATCATGAAACTTCTGGTCAAGTTACTACTGAACCTCGTAGGTCAACCAGAGTAAGATCCGCACCAGAGTGGTACAGTAATCATGTTCTGGAAGTCATGTTACTTGACCATGATGAACCTACGAACTATGAGGAAGCGATGATGAGCCCAGATTCCGCAAAATGGCTTGAGGCCATGAAATCTGACATGGGTTCCATGTATGAGAACAAAGTATGGACTTTGGTTGACTTGCCCGATGAGCGGCAGGCCATAGAGAATAAATGGATCTTCAAGAAGAAGACTGACGCTGACGGTAATATTAATGTCTACAAAGTTCGAATTGTTGCAAAAGGTTTTCGACAAGTTCAAGCAGTTGACTACGATGAGACCTTCTCACCCGTAGTGATTCTTAAGTCCGTCCGAATCATGTTAGCAATTGCCGCATTTTATGATTATGAAATTTGGGAATTGGATGTCAAAACTGAATTCCTTAATGGATATCTTAAAGAAGAGTTGTATATGATGCAACCAGAAGGTTTTGTCGATCCAAAATGTGCTAACAAAGTGTGCAAGCTCCAACGATCAATTTATGGACTAGTGCAAGCCTCTCGGAGTTGAAATATATGCTTTGATAGTGTGATCAAAGCATATGGTTTTATACAGACTTATGGAGAAGCATGTATTTACAAGAAAGTGAGTGGGAGCTCCGTAGCATTTCTGATATTATATGTTGATGACATATTCTTGATCGGAGATGACACTGAATTTCTGAATAGCATAAAAGGATACTTGAATAAGAATTTTTCAATGAAAGGCCTCGGTGAAGCTGCTTATATATTGGGCATCAAGATCTATAGAGATACATCAGGACGCTTAATTGGACTTTCACAAAGCACATACCTTGATAAAGTTTTGAAGAAGTTCAAAATGGATCAGGCAAAGAAAGGGTTCTTGCCTGTATTACAAGGTGTGAAGTTGAGTAAGACTCAATGCCCGACCACTGCAGAAGATAGAGAGAAAATGAAAGGTGTTCCCTATGCTTCAGCCATAGGCTCTATCATGTAGGCAATGTTTTGTACCAGACCTGATGTGTGCCTTGCTATTAGTTTAGCAGGGAGGTACCAAAGTAATCCAGGAGTGGATCACTGGACAGCGGTCAAGAATATCCTTTAATACCAGAAAAGGACTAAGGATATGTTTCTCGTATATGGAGGTGACAAAGACGTCGTCGTAAACGGTTATGTCGATGCAAGCTTTGACACTGATCCGGATGACTCTAAGTCACAAACTGGATATGTTTTTATTGAATGGTGGAGATGTCAGTTGGTGCAGTTCCAAACAGAGCATCATGGTGGGATCTACGTGTGTAGCAGAATAGATAGCTGCTTTGGAAGCAGCAAATGAAGGAGTCTGGAAGAAGGAGTTCATATCCGATCTAGGTGTCATACCTAGTGCATCGAGTCCAATGAAAATCTTTTGTGACAATACTGGTGCAATTGCCTTGGCAAAGGAATCCATATTTCACAAGAGAACCAAGCACATCAAGAGACGCTTCACTTCCATCCGTGATCAAGTCAAGGAGGGAGACATAGAGATTTGCAATATACATACGGATCTGAATGTTGCAGACCCGTTCACTAAGCCTCTCTCACGAGCAAAACATGATCAACACCAAGACTCCATGGGTGTTAGAATCATTACAATATAAGCTAGATTATTGACTCTAGTGCAAGTGGGAGACTGAAGGAAATATGCCCAAGAGGCAATATTAAAGTTGTTATTTATATTTCCTTATATCATGATGAATGTTTATTATTGATGCTAGAATTGTATTAACTGGAAACTTAGTACATGTGTGAAAATATAGAGAAACAGAGTGTCACTAGTTTGCCTCTACTGGATTAGCTGGTTGACTCAATGATGGTTATGTTTCCTAACCATAGACATGAGTTGTCATTTGATTAATGGGATCACATCATTAGAGAATGATGTGATTGACTTGACCCATCCGTTAGCTTCGCACGATGATCGTTTAGTTTGTTGCTATTGCTTTATCCATAACTTATACATGTTCCTATGACTATGAGATCATGCAACTCCCGAATACCGGAGGAACACTTTGTGTGCTACCAAACGTCACAACGTAACTAGGTGATTATAAAGGTGCTCTACAGGTGTCTCCGATGGCGTTTGTTGAGTTGGCATAGATCGAGATTAGGATTTGTCACTCCGATTGTCAAAGAGGTATCTCTGGTTTTAATTATTTTCTCTCCAAATAATATTTCCAATATTAAAAATATATCAGAGGAGATAATATGACTTCTCCAAAATAAATGAAATATTGGAGGAAAATTATTAAAATCAAATAAATTATTTTATTTGGATTTTATTGCTATTTTGTTTGCATTAGAAAAATATGCAATTTTCAAAATTGCATTTTTAAGCCAAGAAAATGTTCACTTTGTTCAAATATTGTATTTAGACGGCGAAAATTATTTTTGGCATTTTTAGATTTTTATTTTTATTTATTTAGGATTTTTTGGCGGAACTTTATTTTAAAAAAATGAACCGACCAAGGGTCGTGCTCGAGCCGGACTCTGTCCGCGCTTAGGCCTTATAAGCCACCGAGGCCCGCCCGAGCCGCTAGCCCGCCCGCGCCCCCGAACCCTAGCGCCGCCCGCTGCCGCGCCGCCCCCCGCTGCCGCGGCACCACCCGCTGCCGCGCCGCCGACCGCCGCTGCCGGGCCGTCGTCGACCGTCGTTGCCACCGCCACGGATCCCATCGGATCCACTGCCGTCGTTTTTTCGGTCAGGTAAAAACCAATCGGTTTTCTTTTAAAAACCCTAGGTTTGTTTTTTCGGTTTAGTTAATTAGCGAACGTTCGTCCGTTCATTAGTTTTAACGAACGATGTTCGCCAGTTAGGTTCAGACAGCGAACGTTCGTTCGTTAGTCTTTTCTATTTAGTTCATTTTTGGCCAGGGACCTATCTGCGATTATTTTTATCACAAATTAGCCCCAGAATTTCAAACCCTCGCCGTTTCTTAACCGTTTATCCAAATCCAGTGAAACCAATGCCAGAATCTTTGTCTTGAATCCCTCTTTCTGCTTAATCAACTTGAACATAGTTTTGATAATTTAAAATTTGGTTTCAAGTAGTTTTGAATTCAAAGTTCTTTTGACCATAGTTTTAGTTTCGTACCTCCGACTTGATCGATTACTTTTGCAAATCGAACCTCTTCAGTTGCACTTTCAGACTGGATCTTCTTATTTGAAGTTTTCCCCTTGCATCTTTGCTTGAGTGCTGATGTATGCTATTGTTTGTTTGCGCTAGAATTCCCGGAGTGTGCAGCGTGCTTCTACGAGTCACTAGGTTTTGCGGATCATTAGCAAGGCAAGTAACACTTTGATCATACTCTTTTATTACCCAGTTTTTATGCATTAGTTACAACCCTCAAACATTGCATGAGTAGGATCCCTTAACATGTGGGTATTGGGAAGTAGATGATGAGGTAGAACCTATTACCCTTTTTATTATCAAACCCTTGGGAGTTACTTATACGTTATGCTTATATCGCCATGCTATGCTCGTAGACGTGGATTGGGTTTGAGTGTATCCATGACAGATGTGAGAATTGTTAACTTAAGGTTAACTTAAGGTGGCTACTTAAACACACATCTGGGTGGAATTGTTGCAGGCACCTGGGGATATACCAGTGTTGCCCTTTTTGGTTCGCCACCCAGGCTCAAAGGAATCATAAGATTATTCATGCTAGAAAGTTTCGTGTGCAGCCAAAAGCTATTATGGGCTCTAGCATAGTGGAGTAAGTTGCATGACCTCTTCAAGTGGTAGGCTAGCAGATGTAGGGGATGTAGGTTGGTATGGTCTACCCGGGGTTAGAGTTAATGCTTCTGAAAAACTGTGTCTCGGTCATCCGTTTCTCAAACACCATGTAGTGCGACAAATCCAGCGGAGGAGATCGAGTCTTGTGGGGAAAAGTGCGCAAAACTCTGCAGGGTGTACAAACTAATCATGGTTAGCCATGTCCCCGGTTATGGACACTTGAGTATCTGGTTCTTGAATTATCATGTTGATCTCATCACTCTAAATTAATTTGTTGGGCTGCTAATTACTTTTTAATTGGGATTGAGATGGGGACTTACCATTCTCAATGTTTTCAACTGCCATGATAGTTAAATAAAATATATTCCTTTGTTGTAGGAAAAAATTGGCTTTTCGCAAAAACATTACAATCATAGAGCCTTCACCAGCCATATATGCATGTAGTGATAGCATTTACCTGTTCATTGCTCTACTATGTTATCTTGCCAGCATATTCCATGTGCCGACCCATTTTGGGTTGCAACATATCATGTTGCAGACTTTTCAGACGAAGAGTAAGGTGCGCTAGGTCGTTGTCGTGCACTTAGCTATGCCGTTGGAGTTGATGGACTCACTTTATCTTCCAAGTCTTCCGCTATTATCTTATTTAGATGGCCTTAAGCCATATTTACTATAATAAGTTCTCTTTTGAGACATTTGATGTAATAAGTGTGTGATTGCCACTCTATTATAAATCCTTCAAGTACTGTGTGTTAGCATTACCGAACCAGGGATGACACTTATCCACAGAGATTAGACCGTTTGAGGTCGGATCGCTATAAGATGGTACCAGAGCGCACACTGAATGTAGGACACGACCACTAAGATGAGCCATAGGTCACTCCCCTCTACTTATTTCTGACTTCTCTCCATCTTCTACTCTATAGGATGGCGAACACAAGGAACAAGTTTGCACAGCCGGATGAAGACACACCTTTTGGACGACACTTGAAGGAAGTCACTAGGTACCTGAACATTGGAATACCAAGCTTCACCGGGACTTACACCACCATTTTACCAGAAGAGGAGCATTGGATGATTCGAGTTCAAGTTCCAGGTAGGATATTCACGCCAGTTACTAAACCCATAGAGTTTTCCTTTGATGCACCAACCCGGAGTCTAGGAAAGAGCATGGCAGCCCACATCACCATAGGACGTAATGGCTAAGTTTATCACAAGGGCCTTAAGGACACTATCTACCAGATATGTGGTCACCGAGATGAGCAATGGGAGATGATCAGCACTAGGAAGGACTGGTCCATTGCAGCTTTCATCCAGGAGTTAAACTAGCACATTCGTCGCCAGGAGAACCAGATGTGCGCGAGCATGATAGATCTGAAGAAGTTGATGACTAGGAACATGGAGCTTGAAGAGGAACTCAAGTCTACACACGACGGATACAAGAAGGAAATCACCGTACTAGTGGAGATGAATGACGACCTGACAAGGAAGCTAGGAGTATTCATGGGAAACCCTGCGCCAGGAGGAGATGACGAACATCCCAAAGACTACATCATCATCGACGACACCGACTCCGACAGTAGTGATGATGATAATGAAGACAAAGCTGGAGCAGATATCATGGAGTCTTCTACCGATCAAATTTTTTAGTAGACCACCATATTATTTGTAGTATTTCCCCCATGTATATGGTAGTAGTCTGAGCACCGTAACTATAGTTAGATCGATTGTATGCCCTTGCTCGATATTGATTTGGTGTGATATGATTATGTTTGTATCATGTGCATATGGGTAGTGTTTTCTCACTAGACCTCATTCTATTCTAATCTCTCGCCTCTAAACCCATCAGATGCCTTCGAAACGTGACCATGGATTCTCCTTCCCACCGGAGCTCACTCAGTTGATCCAACAGCAGAATACACTGATGTAGTTGATAGTTCAGAATCAAGGCAACAACATCAACAACAATAACAACAACCCACCACCACCCCCTCCAGTTGACAACCGCCGGTGTTCTCCAGTACCATCGAGCCCATAGTTGCTGATGACTGGCTAAGCATGATTGGAAGGGAGTTAACCACTGCAGGTTGCACAGATGCTGAGAAGGTGCATTTTTCCGCACACCAGTTGGATGGACCTACAGCCTCATGGTGGGAGAATTACACAGCCATATTCCCTATAGCCAATGTTACTTGGGAGCAGTTCCAGCAAGCATTCCGCACTGCTCATGTCCCAACTGGAGCTATGAGTGGTTGATGTTTTGCAACTTGCGCCAAGGAAACCGTACCATGGGGCAGTACGTGGAGGAGTTTAACAAGTTAGCTCGCTATGCCCCGGATGATGTGGCCATAGATGCCACGAAGCAAGAGAAGTTTATGGAAGGGATGAATGACGAAATGAGTGTGCCGTTGATGGTGGCAACATTTAACAACTACCAGGAGTTGGTAGACAAGGCTCTTATGATTGACGGGAAGCAACAGCAGATTGAGAGCCGCAAAAGGAAGTATGGACAAGGGAAATACAATTCAGGGGCTCAACAGAAGCCTTGTTTCACCCCGAACTCGGGAGGATATACCCATTACCATGGGGCCATAACCACAATGGAGAAAGTTCGCATAACCATAGTGGCCCCAAGAATGGAAATGGGAATGGAGTAAGCGGTCAGAACCGCTCTAACCCAGCTACACCCGCCAAGAGGGACTGAAGTCACATTACTTGTTTCAAGTGGGGGAAGATTGGACACTATGCCAATGAGTGTCCTGGATTTGTGGACAAGTTTAAGTTACCCACCTTAGCCCTTAGGACACTGTCGGTGTCAAAACCGGCGGATCTCGGGTAGGGGGTCCCGAACTGTGCGTCTAAGGCGGATGGTAACAGGAGGCAGGGAACATGATGTTTTACCCAGGTTCAGGCCCTCTTGATGGAGGTAAAACGCTACGTCCTGCTTGATTTATTCTTGATGATATGTGTATTACAAGAGTTGTTCTACCACGAGATAGGAGAGGCTAAACCCTAGAAGCTAAACCCTAAAACCTTCCGGTTTATATAGACACCGGAGGGGGCTAGGGTTACACAAGGTCGTTTACAAAGGAGGAGATATCCATATCCGTACTGCCTAGCTTGCCTTCCACGCCAAGTAGAGTCCCATCCAGACACGAGACGAAGTCTTCAATCTTGTATCTTCATAGTCCAACAGTCCAGCCAAAGGATATAGTCCAGCTGTCCGGAGACCCCCTAATCCATGACTCCCTCAGACACCCTTGCTAGTAAGCTCACCAGGTGCAGAGTATATGGCCAGCCGATGGTGTGAACGGTTACCCTTAAACATTGGCAGCCATGTTTTCCCCTCAGACTTAATAATTTGGGAGTCACAAGGATCGGACATGATATTGGGTATGGATTGGCTATCGAAGTATGGAGGGAACATTGATTATGCTGCCAGGTCAATTCTGCTCACCACCCCAGAGGGAAAAAGCATTAAGTATGTATCCAGGCATACCCCAAAGAGGACTCAGGTAAGATCCCTCACGGGCGTTGTCCAGGAAGAAGTGCTTGTAGTCAAGGATTACCCGGATGTATTTCCAGAGGAACTACCAGGCATGCTGCCGGATCGAGACATTGAGTTTTTGATAGAGCTGTTGGCAGGCACCGGACCAATATCAAAGAGACCATACCGGATGCCTGCAAATGATCTGGAGGAGATTAAGAAATAGATTAAGGAGTTATTGGAGAAAGGTTACATTCGACAAAGTTCATCACCATGGGGAGCCCCAGTGCTCTTGGATGAGAAGAAGGATGAATCTCTGAGAATGGTGGTTGACTATCATGCATTGAATGAAGTGATGATCAAGAACAAGTACCTACTGCCGATGATCAATGATTTGTTTGACCAGCTGCAAGGAGATAAAGTATTTTCCATGATCGATCTTCGATCGGGATACCACCAGCTGAGGTTCCGAGAACAGGATATACCTAAGACAGCCTTCACCACAAGGTACGGGATATATGACTACATGGTTATGTCATTTGGATTGATAAATGCCCCTGCCTATTTCATGAGTATGATGAATAAGGTGTTTATGGAGTTCTTGGATAAGTTTGTTGTGGTGTTCATTGATGATATTTTGGAATACTCGAAGAATGAAGAAGAACACAAAGAACATTTGCGTTTAGTTCTCGAGAAGCTCAGAGAACATCAGTTATACGCCAAGTTTAGAAAATGTGAGTTTTGGTTGAAGGAAGTTGGATTCCTTGGACATGTTATATTAGGAGAAGGTATAGCAGTAGACCCTACTAAGGTTCAGTTAGTCACTAAGTGCTTGGCACCCACCTCAGTTGGAGAGATCCGTAGTTTCTGTGACTTGCGGGATATTACCGGAGATTCATCGAGAATTTTTCTAAGATTGCAAAGCCTATGACGGAGTTGTTGAAAAAGGACACTGAGGAAGTCTTGGATTAAGGGGTCCTCGGGCGTCCGGCCTCTTAGCCATGGGCCGGACTGATGGGCTGTGAAGATACGAAGACCGAAGACTGTAGTCATCTCTGGATAGGACTCTCCTTGGCGTGGAAGGCAAGCTTGGCGACCGAATGTGTAGATTACTTTCTTTGTAACCGACCTAATGTAACCCTAGATCCTCCCGGTGTCTATATAAATCGGAGGACTTAGTCCGGATAGAGGATACTCATTATCATAGCCATACACGCTAGACCTCTAGGGTTTAGCCATACACGCTAGACCTCTAGGGTTTAGCCATCTCGAGGTAGATCAACTCTTGTAACACTCATATTCATCAATATCAATCAATTAGGACGTAGGGTATTACCTCCACAGAGAGGGCCCGAACCTGCGTAAACATCGTGTCTCTTGTCTCCTGTTACCATCAACCTTAGACGTATAGTTCGGGACCCCCTACCCGAGATCCGTTGGTTTTGAAACCGACATTGGTGCTTTCATTGAGAATTCTACTGTGCTGCCGACAACAAGATCGATGTCTCGCCTTGTTCTCAAGGATAATATCACCACCGGAGCAACGCTGGCTCCAGGCCAAACCCTCCGGCTGGGCGGCTTTACCATGACCGCCCATTCGGCCATTAAGCCGACGATGGCCTCTCGGGTCACCGAAAACCCCCTTCGTATCGACTCCAAATACTCCAAGCAGATGGATCTAGCGGAGCTTTCGTCTTTAAACGAGCTCCTAGATCGCATTGTCGCCCTGGGGGTCGCTACAGACTACGATCGGATTGGGCTTAAACCCGATTAGAGAGAAATCAAATCTCCGCCGATCACCCACGAGATAGCGGTAGTCGAGGAGCGGGTCGATAACTCTTCCTCCATATTGAGGACAAACTATGTCCGGATCTCCGGTCTCGAAGAGCCGGATACCTACCCATGAGGTGAAGCATCCTGCCCTCCGAACATAGAATCGGACGACAGGCCTAAGAAATTAGCGGACATCCTGGAGCCCGATCTGTTATGCTCGAAAGACCGTCAAACTCCGGATCCAAAACTGGGGCAGGGTTCAGATTTAAATCCACCCACCCACCCGACTACAAGCGCTCTCACGAGCATAAAACAGTAGTCTCAGGAAACGGTCCACCACTTCTGGGCCAGATTCCTTGTTAAAAACAAGATTAAAGATTGTCGCGACGAGGAAGCGGTCTTAGTGTTCCGCAACAACTGCAGGGACGAAGGAATCCTCAATGCCATCAACCGTCGTGCATCCTACACTTCGCTGACTTGGCAACTATAGTACATAAGTACAGTGCAGTGGAAAGCGCCTGGAAAACTCAAGCAGCTCGTTGGGAATCATCGGTCCCCACTCAACCCCTCATTTAGGCGAAAAGGGTGCACCCTTGCAACACACCCGACTCAACGGTAAATAAATACAAGTCCAGTATGGGGCGTGGAACCGTTCTAGAAGGATGGCTCGATGGGCCATGCAAAATACACACAACACCGGATAACATACCAACACATATCCTTAGAGCATGTTGGATACTCCGGCAAGTAGCCAAGAGCGGCGAGGATATCCTCACCGAGAATAACCCAGAACAACACCCCCTAAAGGACAATGACCCCAAGGTACTAACGGTCTTCGAGGCATTCGCCTCAAACAATAGGCGCAAAAGAGCACTACGCGGACTCGCCGAAGTCTGTCAAATAGCAGCAATAAACCCTTGGAACGATACAGCTATAACTTTTAAGGTCGGCGATAAACCAAAATACAGGACAGTCCGAGCACCAACCGCCTTGGTCCTCAGTCCAATCGTGGACGGCTTTCAGCTCACCAAGGTCCTCATGGACGGCGGCAGCGGGCTAAACCTCATCCATGAAGATACACTCCACAAAATGGAAATAGACAGGAGCCGCATTGAGCAAAGCAGCACGACCTTCCGAGGAATTATTCACAGTTGGGAGGCGTGGTGTGCGGGAAAAATAACACTCGATGTGGTATTCGGCACGCCGGAGAACTATCGGTAAGAAGAAATAACCTTCCAAGTGGCCCCTTTCAACAACGGGTATCACGCCCTCTTAGGGCAAGATGCATTTACGCGCTTCCAAGAGGTACCCCATTACGGATACATGAAGCTTAAGATGCCTGGGCCAACTGTATAATCACTCTAGCTAGTGATCCGGACATAGCACTCCGCGCCGAAAACAAAACCGCATCCTTGGCCCTCGAGGCATTATCTGAAGCCCTCGCGGCCAAAGAATTAGCCACGCTACGCTCTACGGTGGATAGGGATGATGTGGTCCTAGACGAATGACCCAAATCCACCTCCTTCAAACCAGCGGAGGAAATAGTCAAATTCGAAGTCCATCCAACGGACCCCAAGAAGACAGCATCCATCGGAGCATAATTGGACCCAATGGTTGATGCCGTGCTACGAGAGTTCCTTCGTGAGAATTGGGATATATTCGCCTGGCACCCTTCTGATATGCCAAGAATCCCATGCAGTTGGCCAAACACAGCCTCAATATATTAAAGGGATATAAACCCGTCAAGAAAACACTGTGGCGCTTTTCCGAACCCAAACGTCAAGCCATGGGGGAGGAGCTAGACAAGCTAATTGAGGCCGGATTCATCAGAGAAATAAAACATCCGGACTGGCTGGCAAACCTGGTGATGGTACCAAAGAAGGACAAACCCTGGCGGTTGTGCATCGATTTTAAAGACCTCAATAAAGCTTGACCTAAGGATCCCTTCCCCCTCCCCCGCATTGATCAAATCATTGATGCCACCGCAGGACATGACTCACTATGTTTCCTAGATGCATATTCCGAATACCATGGAATCAAAATGGAGGAGTCCGGCCAAGTTGCAACAGCATTCATTACCCCATATGGGTCATTAAGCTTCAACACCATGCCCTTCGGGCTCAAGGATGCCGGTGCCACATACCAACACATGATTCAGACTTGCCTAGAGAAACAGATCGGCAAGATAGTTGAAGCTTATGTGGACGACATCATCATCAAAACTAGGCACGTCGAAACACTAATAGACGATTTATGTCTCACATTCGACAACCTCCGCATGTACTACATTAAGCTCAATCCGGAAAAGTGTGTTTTCTGTGTCCCGGCCGGAAAACTGCTGGGTATCATCATTTGCAATAGAGGAATTGAAGCAAATCCAACCAAAATCCGAGCTTTGTCGCAATTGGCTACGCCAATAGACCTTAAACAAGTTCAAAAACTCGCGGGTGTGCGTGGCAGCTCTTAGCCGCTTCATCTCCAGATTGGGAGAAAAGGCACTGCCACTCTATCGCCTTTTTCACGGCGAACCGATCACTTCGAATGGACGGATGCGGCAACAGCCGGACTGGAGGGAATAAAAACCCTTCTTGCGATCAATCCAATCCTCGCCGCACCAAACGTCAGCGAACCCATGTTATTATACATATTGGCAACACATCAGGTTGTGAGCGCCGTACTTGTCGTTGAACAAGAATAGGATGAATTCCCACGTCAGAAGCCAGTATACTACGCATCCACTGTCCTTACACCTTGCAAATCCCGGTACCCCCATTATGAAAAGATAGCATACGCGGTCTTCATGGCATCCCGAAATCTCCATCACTACTTCCAGGAGTGTTCAATTATGGTGGCTTCTGAAGTACCACTCAATGACATTATAAATAACCGTGATGCCACGGGCCGGATTGCCAAATGGGTTATTGAGCTCCTCCCATTCAACATTACATACAAACCACGACGAGCTATTAAATCCCAAGTACTGGCTGATTTCGTCGCCGAATGGTTGGAGGCTGAACTCCCTATAAAGAGTACGACACATATTCCAATTGGGTTATGTATTTCAATGGCTCCAAAATGCTGGCAGAGCTAGGAGTGGGCGTCGTTTTAACGTCCCCTACTGGAGACGTTGTTCAGTACATTCTCCAAATACTATACACAGACTCCAATAACGCAGCCGAATACGAGGCCTTATTACATGGTCTCCAGATGGCTGTCTCCATGGGCATACAACGCCTAGAAGTGCGCGAGGACTCAAACCTTGCAATATCTCAAATAAATGGAGACTTCGACGCCAAAGATCTGAAGATGGAAGCTTATTGTAACACAGTCATAAAAATGTCGGCCCGGTTCGAGGGGCTCGAGTTCCATCACGTGGCTCGAGAAAGTAATCAAGCGGCAAACGTTCTTGCTTGTATCGGCGCTAAGAGCGACCCCGTCCCACCTAATATCCTTTTGGAAAGGCTTTTTAAGCCGTCCGTGGTGTGGCAGGGGGAAAACGGCAACACTTGTCCGGATCCGAACATCACCCCAGATTCCAAAATCACCGATATCATCGGAGGCTCAGCCACCGAATTACACCATCAGCTCATCTCATCATGGAAGTCATTGACCCATGGACTGAACCCTTCCTGGCCTACCTTAACAGGAAGGAGCTGAGGTAGTCCTGGATTAGGGGGTCCTCGGACGGCCGTACTATATCCTTTGGCCGGACTATTGGGCTATGAAGATACAAGATTGAAGACTTCGTCCTGTGTCCAGGTGGGACTCTCCTTTGCATGGAAGGCAAGCTTGGCAATTCGGATATGTAGATCTCCTCCCTTGTAACCAACTCTGTGTAACCCTAGCCCCCTCCAGTGTCTATATAAACTGGAGGGTTTAGTCCGTAGGACAACAACAATCATAATCATAGGCTAGCTTCTAGGGTTTAGCCTCTACGATCTCGTGGCAGATCAACTCTTGTAATAATCATATCATCAAGATCAATCAAGCAGGAAGTAGGGTATTACCTCCATGAAGAGGGCCCGATCCTGGGTAAACATTGTGTCCCCCGCCTCCTGTTACCATCCGCCTTAGACGCACAGTTCGGGACCCCCTACCCGAGATCCGCCGGTTTTGAAACCGGCATTGGTGCTTTCATTGAGAGTTCCACTATGTCGTCACCATAAGGCCTGATGGCTCCTTTGATCATTGGCAACGATGCGATCCAGGGTGAGGTTTTTCTCCCCGGACAGATCTTCGTATTCGGCGGCTTCGTACTGTGAGCCAACTCGCTTGGCCATCTGGAGCAGATCGAGAGCTACGCCCCTGGCCATCAGGTCAGGTTTGGAAGCTTGAACTATACTACCGACATCCGCGGAGACTTGATCTTCGACGGATTCGAGCCCATGTCAGGTGCGCCGCATAGTCGCGACGAGCCTGACTTAGCTCTGCCACTAGACGGTGTTCGGGAGATCACACCTGTGGCTACTCCGGCCTTCAATCCGGAGCAGATCGTGCCGTCCGAGGATGGGTGGATGGACCCCGCCACAGAGGCAGCACACAGAGTGGCGATAGAGCCGAATACTGACTTCACCTCCTATGAGGCCTGTGTTGCCGGACCCTTGGGTTTGTCCCCGACCACAGGCTCCGAACCGCCTGCGTCCGTGCCTATCGAATCTGATTGGGCACCGATCATGGAGTTTACCTCCGCGGATGAGGGAGTCCTGGATTAGGGGGTGTCCGGATAGCCGGACTATACCTTCGGCCGGACTCCTGGACTATGAAGATACAAGATTAAAGACTTCGTCCCGTGTTCGAAAGGGACTTTCCTTGGCGTGGAAGGCAAGCTTGGCGATACGGATATGTAGATCTCCTACCATTGTAACCGACTATGTGTAACCCTAGCCCTCTCCGGTGTCTATATAAACTGGAGGGTTTTAGTCCATAGGACGAACAACAATCATACCATAGGCTAGCTTCTAGGGTTTAGCCTCCTTGATCTCGTGGTAGATCTACTCCTGTACTACCCATATCATCAATATTAATCAAGCAGGATGTAGGCTTTTACCTCCATCAAGAGGGCCCGAACCTGGGTAAAACATTGTGTCCCCTGCCTCCTGTTACCTTCCGCCTAGACGCACAGTTCGGGACCCCCTACCTGAGATCCGCCGGTTTTGACACCGACATTGGTGCTTTCATTGAGAGTTCCTCCGTGTCTTCACTTTTAGGCCCAATGGCTTCTCCGATCATCAACGACGATGCGATCCAGGGTGAGACCTTTCTCCCCAGGCAGATCTTCGTATTTGGCGGCTTTGCACTCAGGGCCAATTCACTTGGCCATCTGGAGCAGATCGAAAGCTACGCCCCTGGCCGTCAGGTCAGATTTGGAAGTTTAAACTACATAGCGGACCTCCGCGGAGACTTGATCTTCGACGGATTCGAGCCGCAGCTGAGCGCGCCACACTGTCACGATGGGCATGATCTAGCTCTGCCGCCGAACAGTGCCCTGGAGGCAGCACCCGCATCAGCTCCGACCCTTAATTCGGAGCCAACTGCGCCAATCGAGGATGGGTGGTTGAACACCGCCTCGGGGGCTGCAATCTCTATGGCGATCAAGCCGAACACCAGCCCTATTCTCTGCGAAGCCCATGACTCCAAGGAGCCGGACTCCTCTCTAGAGTTCACCACCGATTGGGCGCCGATCTTGGAGTTCACCACCGCGGACATCTTTCAGCACTCGCCCTTCGGCGATATTCTGAATTCACTAAAGTCTCTCTCTTTATCAGGAGAGCCCTGACCGGACTATGGTCAGCGAGGTTGGGATGCGGATGATGAAGAAATTCAAAGCCTACCCAGCACCCACTTCGTAGCCACTGTCGATGAAGTCATCGACGGTATGGACGCCGATGCAGGAGACGATCAAGAACCAGCGCCTATAGGGCACTTGAAAGCCACCTCGTCGTATGATATATACATGGTGGACACCCCAAAAGAAGGCAATGGCGATGGAACAGTGGAGGATGACCCCTCCAAGAAGCAGCCTAAGCGTCAGCGTCAGCGGCGTCGCTCTGGATCCCGCCAAGCAAAAACAGTGATTCGGCATGGGAGATAATAACACCCCGGATAGTGCTGAAGACAACCACCTCCAGCAAGATTCAACACAGGAGGATGGAGAAGCCAGCCCTCATGAGAGAGCGGCAGACAGAGAGGTCGAGGAGGATAATTATATGCCTCCCTTTGAAGACGAGGCAAGCCTCGACGACGACGAATTTGTCGTGCCAGAGGATCCCGTCGAACAAGAGCGTTTCAAACGCAGGCTTATGGCCACGAGCGAGCAGCCTCAAGAAAAAACAGCAACAACTTAGAGCTGATCAAGATTTGCTAGCCGACAGATGGACTGAAGTCCTTGCGGCCGAAGAGTATGAACTCGAACGCCCCTCCAAGAGCTACCCAAAGCGCAGGCTGCTACCCCGATTAGAGGAGGAAGCACCTAAACCTACATCACCAGCGCATGATGCGGCCGACGGCCACCCCGTGGCCGCGACAGAGAGGCCTCTTGGCCCTCCACTCAAGCCGCACCCCGGCGCCGCTCAAAAAATACCAAGGCACGGGAAAATGCGCCAGACCTGCGAGATATATTGGAGGACAAGGCAAGGCAAACAAGATCGATCTACGGATCGCGTGGGCGCCCCACGGCACGAGACGGTAATCGTCACTCCGGATACAGTCAATCCGGCCGGGCCGAACACAGTAGACAAAGCTCGTTTGAGCTGCGTCGTGATATAGCCCAATACAGAGGCGCCGCACACCCACTATGCTTCACAGATGAAGTAATGGATCATCAAATCCCTGAGGGTTTCAAACCCGTGAACATCGAATCATATGATGGCACAACAGATCCTGCGGTATGGATCGAGGACTATCTCCTTCATATCCACATGGCCCGCGGTGATGACCTACACGCCATCAAATACCTCCCACTCAAGCTTAAAGGACCAGCTCGGCATTGGCTTAACAGCTTGCCAGCAGAATCAATTGGTTGTTGGGAGGACCTGGAAGCCGCATTCCTCGACAATTTCCAGGGCACTT
This sequence comes from Triticum aestivum, assembly GCF_018294505.1. Classification (NCBI taxonomy): domain Eukaryota; kingdom Viridiplantae; phylum Streptophyta; class Magnoliopsida; order Poales; family Poaceae; genus Triticum; species Triticum aestivum. The sequence goes on from NC_057794.1 coordinate 513,621,708, forward strand.
ATGTGCGACCACCAGACGCCGATGACCTTAGCCACATAATTCAGCAGCCAGAGGAATCGGCCAGACAATTCTGGACACGGTTCCTAACCAAGAAAAATCAAATCGTCGACTGTCCGGACGCAGAGGCCCTAGCAGCCTTCAAGCATAACATCCGCGACGAGTGGCTTGCACGGCACCTAGGACAGGAAAAGCCGAAATCTATGGCAGCCCTCACGACACTTATGACCCGCTTTTGCGCGGGAGAAGACAGCTGGCTAGCTCGCAGCAATAACATGACCAAGAGCCCTGGTAATTCGGATACCAAGGACAGCAGTGGCAGGTCGCGTCGCAACAAGCAAAAGCGCCGCATTAACGGAGACAATGCTGAGGATACGGCAGTTAATGCCGGATTCAGAGGCTCTAAACCCGGTCAGCGGAAAAAGCCATTCAAAAGAAATACTCCGGGCCCGTCCAGTTTGGACCGAATACTCGACCGCTCATGCCAGATACATGGCACCCCCGAAAAACCAGCCAATCACACCAACAGGGATTGTTGGGTGTTCAAGCAGGCAGGCAAGTTAAATGCCGAAAGCAGAGACAAGGGGCTGCATAGCGATGACGAGGAGGAGCCCCGGCCGCCGAACAACAGTGGACAGAAAGGTTTTCCCCCACAAGTGCGGACGGTGAACATGATATACGCAACCCACGTCCCCAAGAGGGAGCGGAAGCGTGCGCTAAGGGACGTATACGCGATGGAGCCAGTCGCCCCAAAGTTCAACCCATGGTCTTCCTGCCCGATCACTTTTGATCGAAGGGACCACCCCACTAGCACCCGTCATGGCGGATTCGCCGCATTGGTTCTAGACCCAATTATTGACGGATTTCACCTCACTAGAGTCCTTATGGACGGCGGCAGCAGCCTGAACCTGCTTTACCAGGATACAGTGCGGAAAATGGGCATCGATCCCTCGAGGATTAAACCCACTAAAACGACCTTTAAAGGCGTCATACCAGGTGTAGAGGCCAACTGTACAGGCTCAGTTACACTTGAAGTGGTCTTCGGATCTCCGGATAATTTCCGAAGCGAGGAGTTAATCTTCGACATAGTTCCGTTCCGCAGTGGCTATCACGCACTGCTCGGGCGAACCGCATTTGCCAAGTTCAATGCGGTGCCGCACTACGCATACCTCAAGCTCAAAATGCCAGGCCCTCGAGGAGTCATCACGGTCAATGGAAACACCGAACGCTCTCTCCGAACGAGGAGCATACGGCGGCTATCGCAGCGGAAGTACAAAGCAGCCTCTCAAGGCAATTCTCCAGTCCGGCCATTAAACGTCTGGACACCGTCAAGCGCTCCCGGAGTAACCTACAACAAGACCGCCGGGCACGTTCCGAGCAAGCGTAGCAATGCGGCCCCAACCCCAGCCCTCGCGAACTTGCGAAACCAGTGTTGCGCGTACATAACTACGCTCTGGAAATACCATGGGCAAAAGGGGAGGGGCACAATCACGGCACGCCCGAAACACGGCTTAAACCGCACTAGGGGCTGCCGACTTTTTCATTTTCTCTTACTTTCAGGACTCCACTCTTCGGAAGGCCTGTCCGGCAGTACAATTGCCGCACAAACGATACAACAACCAGGGGAGCAGAAAGCTACGCCGCACTACGGAACTCTAAGGTGGTCTCTATAACGAGCAGTATACCTGTTTCACATAACATTCCGCAGCTCGCCCCTGGAAAGGACATATTTGATAGTCCCATCTTTTGCTTATCGCACTATTTGTATCGTCCTGCTTTGATCGCAGCCTTTTTAAATAAACAATGCATAGCTTCCGTCTATTATTGCATTACTCTTTTTTACGAATATATGTTCATTAATGACATGTTGCACCCGTACACTTTGGTACGGCCAATACGCCAGGGGCTTAAGTACCCCACAATACGGTGTGAGAAGTCCGAACACTTTCACAAGTGCGGCACCCCGAACTTATAGCATTATATGCATCGGCTCCGAATCATGTCTTGGGTCAATAGTTGGGTTTGCCCGGCTCCTATGTTTTGGTACCTTACGTTCCGTTATATCGGCTAAGGTAGCACTAGGAGAACTACTGCGATTGTGCCCCAGTTGAGCTGGGCTAAGCACCTCAGTAGAGAAAGCTAAAACTGACCGTCATGATGAGGCGAGAGCTGGTCGCTGTTCGAGAGGTTTTCGAGTCCCTAAAGACTTATGCCGCTTAGAGCGAGGAGTCGGCTTTGTCCGGCCTAGGCGTGGATAGCGCCCCGAACTCGGTCTTCCGAACACTAGGGGCTTCGCCGAAATTTAAAATTATAGAATTCTATGGCTAAGTGAGAGTGTTCAAGCATTATAGTCCGATTGCCTTGTTCGTTGTGTTGAGCGCCTCCCTCGAAGGACCCAAGAATGGGAAAAAGAGCGCTCATGTTTATCCCGAACACCCCAGCACTCGTGCCATGGGGGCAGAAGCCGACGACTCGCCATCTCTCAAATTTGATAAACGGCCGCACAGAAGGTAATATTTTAAATTCAAAAAGCATTGCTTAGCGCACATGAACAAGTTTTCAGCGCACAGGACAAAACGAGCGAGTTTACTGAAAAATTACATCCATGGAACATTCATCCGCCACAAGGCGGGCACCCTTCAGAACGCCCTCATAATACATCTCGGGCTTGCGATGCTCCTTGCCCGGCGGTGGCCCGTCCTTCACAAGCTTCTCAGCATCCAGCTTGCCCCAGTGCACCTTCGCACGGGCAAGCGCCCTACGGGCACCCTCGATGCATACGGAGCGCTTGATGACTTCGAGCCTTGGACAGGCCTCCACCAGCCGCCTCACCAGCCCGAAGTAGCTCCCAGGCATGGCCTCTCCAGGCCACAGCCGGACTATGAGGCCCTTCATGGCCTGTTCGGCCACCTTATGGAGCTCGACCAGCTGTTTCAGCTGGTCGCTTAAGGGCACCGGGTGTTCGGCCTCAGCATACTGAGACCAGAACACCTTCTCCGTCGAGCTTCCCTCCTCGGCTCGGTAGAAGGCGGCGGCATCCGACACGCTACGGGGCAAGTCTGCGAATGCTCCTGGAGAGCTCCGGATTCGGGTAAGTAACAAGTAATTCACTTTTATGTGCTTGCTTTGCATAAAGAATGCCTTACCCGCCGCTATCTTTTTTATTGCCTCAACCTCCTAGAGGGCCTTCTGGGCTTCGGCCTTGGCAGACTTGGCATCTTCAATGGCCGCCGCGAGCTCAGACTCTCGCGTCTTCGAGTCAAGCTCCAAACTCTCATGTTTTTTCATGAGAGCCTGGAGCTCTTGCCGCACCTCGCCAACCTGCGTCTCATGCTTCTCCCGCTCGGTGCGCTCCGTGGCCGCCCTCTTCTCGGCCTCAGACAGCGCTTGCTTAAGGGTCGCCACCTCAGTTGTGGCCCCTACAATAGCCGCGTTAATCCTGTCACTTTTTGCAATTGCACCTTTCACATATTTCAATAAGGTATTTCTTACCTTCCTTCTCCTCGAGCTGCCTGCTTGGCTAGGCCGAGCTCTTGCTCGGACCGCTCGAGGTTCTGCTTCAGCGTGCCCACCTCCGCAGTCAGTGCGGCGGATGCTAGCAGCGAAGCCTGCATACGCATATTGACTTACTTTTGTTAGACTCCTGCGAACGTTATTAGATCCTCTATTCGGCTTTTCTTTCCGAACGCCAAACAGAGCATCAGGGGCTACTGTCTATGCGGTAATATTTTTACATATCTTTTACTTACCTCAAAGCCTGTTAGAAGGCTGGCACAGGCTTCAGTCAGTCCGCTCTTGGCGGACTGAACCTTCTGGATCACCGCACTCATAACAGTGCGGTGCTCCTCGTCGATGGAGGCGCCGTTAAGCACCTCCAGCAAATTGTCCGGTGCCTCCGGTTGGACGGAGGTCACCGGCTCGGTAGGCTTGCTCCTCTTGGAAGGAGGCTGCCTACCGGAGTCCGAACCGTTGAAGGTTCCGGCGCGGTGTCCGGCTCAAAGCCGGACTTAGAGCCCTTGGGGGTTCTATCCCCTTCACGCCTGGAGTCCGGGAGGTCGCCTTGCGGCGCCTCCAGGACCACCTCCTCCTGGCTTGGAACCTGTTGGGATGCCACCTCGGCGTCGTCCGTAGGGTGGGGGGAGGTAGCCGCCGGAAGCGAATTCACATCCGACGAATCCAGGGAGCCGCTCGACGACTCGTCGAGCCCGGCCTTGGGCGGACTGCATAGACATGTTCGACGTAAGGAAAAGCTGTGCAATGGGGGAATACTATGAATCACTCTGGTATCCGGATACTTACGATCTCGCCAGGGGCTTGGCCCTGTGCGGCCACTCCTCTTCGCCGTCGTCGGCGTTGGTGGAGTAGTCCGGAGGAGGGGTCTTCCCCTTCTTGGACCCTTCGGCCTCCCCAGTTGGGGCGGCCTTCCTTTTCTTCCCTCCCCCCGCTGGAGGGGGAGAGGTCTCTTCTTCCTCCTCCTCGTCTTCATGGGAGGAGTGCGCCTTGGAGTCGTCGGATGATGAATCCGACACCTCCTGGCGCCGGGCACTCTTTCGAGTCCCCGTGGCCTTCTTCTTGGCCTTCTTCTCCGGCACCACATAGGGTGCCGGAACCAGCAGCTTCGCCAAACGAGAGTCCGCTAGGCCTTCGGACAAAGGAGCCGGACAGTTGATCTGTCCGGACGTCTCCTGCCAATCCTGTCAAAGGTAACGGAGCTTAGATTCCGCATGGAGTCAAACTATGAAAAACTAAATACCCTATAAAAGGTAAAAATAGCTTACCGCACGAGCGTGACGCTGCATGCTGAATCCGCGATCCTCAGTAGCGGATGCGGGGGCCTCGGTGCCCTTAAGAAGCACCTTCTAGGCATCTTCGTACATCGTGTCGAAGAGCCTGCTCAGAGTTCGGTGCCGCGCCGGGTCGAACTCCCATAGGTTGAAAGCCCGTTGTTGACACAGGAGTATCCGGCGGATGAGCATAACCTGGACTACGTTGACAAGTTTGAGCTTCTTGTTCACCAGGGTTTAGACGCATGTTTGGAGTCCGGCCAGCTCTTCTTTTTTACCCCACGACAGGCCCGTCTCTTTCTAGGAGGCGAGCCGCGTAGGGGATCTGGATCGGAACTCGGGGGCTACGACCCATTCAGGGTCGCGCGGCTCGGTGATGTAAAACTACCCCGACTGCCACCCCTTTAGGGACTCGACGAAGGAGCCCTTGAGCCATAGGACGTTGGGCATCTTGCCCACCATGGCGCCTCCGCACTCCGCCTGGGTGCCGTGCACCACCTTCGGCTTGACATTGAAAGTCTTGAGCCATAGGCCGAAATGGGGGCGGATGCGGAAGAAAGCCTCGCACACGACGATAAACGCCGAGATGTTGAGGACAAAGTTCGGGGCCAGATCGTGGAAATCCAGGCCATAGTAGAACATGAGCACCCGGACAAATGGGTGGAGAGGGAATCCCAGTCCGCGGAGGAAATGGGGGAGGAACACCACCCTCTCATGGGGCCTAGGGGTGGGGATGAGCTGCCCCTCTTCGGGAAGCCGGTGCGCAATGTCGTTAGACAAGTATCCGGCCTTCCTCAGTTTTTGATGTGTCCCTCCGTAACGGAGGAGACCATCCACTTGCCTCCCGCTCCGGACATGGCTGGAGAAGGTTGAGGTGGGGTGTGCGGACTTGGGCGCTGGAGCTCGAGTGCGCGGAAATGGATAGGCAAAGGAGGAAGAAGGCGTGGATGAAAAGGTGGATCCTTATCCCCTTATATGGGTGGACGCGACTATGCGTCCCCACCAGCCTGGTAAAACTCGCTTATCTCCCAAGCGCCGTAATCAATGGCGCGGTTGGGTTACCCACGCCCGTATTGATGAGAATCCCGGAATAAGGGGACACGATCTCTGCTTTGACAAGACGTGCCAAGGAAACCGCCTCGCTAAACGCGCTGAGGTGGGAACAGTAAAACGATTCGAATAAAGACTTGGCCGTGGTGTGATGTCACGCTACGGAATACGTCAGCAGATTAGATTTGTGTAAATATTATTCTCTCTATGGCAATATGTGGAAACTTATTTTGCAGAGCCGGACACTACCTTTGTGTTCAAAATCTTCTATGAAGTACTTGGAGGAGGAACCCGCCTTGCAATGCCGAAGACAATCTGCGCGCCAGACTCGTTGTCATTGAAGCCTGGTTCAGGGGCTACTGAGGGAGTCCTGGATTAGGGAGTGTCCGGATAGCCAGACTATACCTTCGGCCGGACTCCTGGACTATGAAGATACAAGATTGAAGACTTCGTCCCATGTCCGGAAGGGACTTTCCTTGGCGTGGAAGGCAAGCTTGGCGATACGGATATGTAGATCTCCTACCATTGTAACCGACTCTGTGTAACCCTAGCCCTCTCCGGTGTCTATATAAACCGGAGGGTTTTAGTCCATAGGACGAATAACAATCATACCATAGGCTAGCTTCTAGGGTTTAGCCTCCTTGATCTCGTGGTAGATCTACTCTTGTACTACCCATATCATCAATATTAATCAAGCAGGACATAGGGTTTTACCTCCATCAAGAGGGCCCGTACCTGGATGAAACATTGTGTCCCCTGCCTCCTGTTACCATCCGCCTAGACGCACAGTTCGGGACCCCCTACCCGAGATCCACCGGTTTTGACACCGACAGCGGATATCTTTCAGCACTCGTCCTTGGGCGACTTGCTAAATTCATTGAGGTCTCTCTCCTTGTCAGGCGACCCTTGGCTGAACTATGTCTGGCTTGAGTGGGAAGCGGACGATGAAGAAATTCATTCCCCACCCACTACCCACTTAATAGCCACTGTCGACAACTTAACCGACATGCTTGATTTCAGCTCCGGAGACATCGACGGTATGGAGGACGATGCAGGAGAGGAATAGGAAGCACCGCCCGCAGGGCGTTGGACAGCCACCTCATCATATGATATACACATGGTGGACACCCCTAAACAAAGCGATGGCAATAAGGCAACGGAGGATAATCCCCTCGAGAAGCAATCTAAGCACCGGCGTCATCGGTGCCGCTCTAAGCCCCGCCATAGCAAAAGCAGCGATACCGGCACAAGAGACAACAACGCTGCGGATAGTGCCGAAGAAGAAGACAATCCCCTCCAGCCAGGCTTTGAGCGGGAGGATGGGCAAGCTAGCCCTAAGGAACACGCGGCAGACAGAGAATCAGAGGATGACAGTTACATGCCTGAGGGAGTCCTGGATTAGGGGGTCTCCGGACGGCCGGACTATATCCTTTGGCCAGACTGTTGGACTATGAAGATACAAGATTGAAGACTTCGCCTCGTGTCCGGATGGGACTCTACTTGGCGTGGAAGGCAAGCTAGGCAATACGGATATGTATATCTCCTCCTTTGTAACCGACCTTGTGTAACCCTAGCCCCCTCTGGTGTCTATATAAACCGGAGGGTTTTAGTCCGTAGGACAACATACAATCATACCATAGGCTAGCTTCTAGGGTTAGCCTCTCTGATCTCGTGGTAGATCAACTCTTGTAATACTCATATCATCAAGAATAAATCAAGCAGGACGTAGGGTTTTACCTCCATCAAGAGGGCCCAAACCTGGGTAAAACATCGTGTCCCTTGCCTCCTGTACCTGCAACATCTTGAGCTTGCGTTGGTTTTCCCCGTAGAGGAAGGGATGATGCAGCAGAGTAGCGTAAGTATTTCCCACAGTTTTTGAGAACCAAGGTATTAATCCAGTAGGAGCCCACGCTCAAGTCCCTCATACCTGCACAAAGCGATAGCTACCCGCAACCAACGCGATTAGGGGTTGTCAAGCCCTTCACGGTCACTTACGAGAGTGAGATCTCATAGATAGAATATTTTTGGTATTTTTGATATAAAGATGCAAAGTAAAAAGTAGAAGCAAAATAAATAGCAAAACAAGATTAAAGTGATGGAGATTGATATGATGAGAATAGACCGGGGGCCATAGGTTTCACTAGTGGCTTCTCTCGAGAGCATAAGTTTTCTATGGTGGGTGAACAAATTAATGTTGAGCAATTGACAGAATTGAGCATAGTTATGAGAATATCTAGGCATGATCATGTATATAGGCATCACGTCCGTGACAAGTAGATCGAAACGATTCTGCATCTACTACTATTACTCCATTCATCGACCACTATCCAGCATGCATCTAGAGTATCAAGTTAAAAACAGAGTAACGCTTTAAGCAAGATGACATGATGTAGAGAGATAAATTCATGCAATATGAAATAAAACCCATCTTGTTATCCTCGATGGCAACGATACAATAAGTGTCTTGCTTCCCATTCTGTCACTGGGAAAGAACAACACAAGATGGAACCCAAAGCTAAGCACTTCTCCCATGGCAAGAACTACCAATCTAGTTGGCCAAACCAAACGGAAAATTCGAAGAGATTTGCAAAGATAACCAATCATACATAAAAGAATTCAGAAAAGATTTCAAATATTGTTCATAGATAGACTTGATCATAAATCCACAATTCATCGGTCTCAACAAACACACCGCAAAAGAAGAAGATTACATCGAATAGATCTCCACAAGAGAGGGGGAGAACATTTTATTGAGATCCAAAAAGAGAGAAGAAGCCATCTAGCTACTAACTATGGACCCGAAGGTCTGAGGTAAACTACTCATAGTTCATCGGAGAGGCCACGATGATGTAGAAGCCCTCCGTGATGACGGCCCTCTTCGGCGGAGCTCCGGAACAGGCCCCAAGATGGGATCTCGTGGATATAGAAAGTTGCAGCGGTGGAATTAGGTTTTTGTCTCCTGTTCTGATCGTTTGGGGGTACGTGGGTATATATACGAGGAAGGAGTAAGTCGGTGGAGCACCAAGGGGCCCACGAGGCAGGGGGGCGCGCCCTGTAGGGGGGGCGCCCCCATACCCTCGTGACCGCCTTTGGTACTTCTTGGAGTAGGGTCCAAGTTTCCTGGGTCTTATCCGAGAAGAATATCATGTTCCAAAAAGGATTTTTCTGTTTGGACTCCGTTTGATATTCTGTTTCTTCGAAACACTGAAATAGGCAAAAAAAACAGCAATTCTGGGCTGGGCCTCCGGTTAATAGGTTAGTCCCAAAAATAATATAAAAGTGGAAAATAAAGCCCAATATAGTCCAAAACAGTAGATAATATAGCATGGAGCAATCAAAAATTATAGATACGTTGGAGACATATCAGGCATCCCCAAGCTTAATTCCTGCTCGTCCTCGAGTAGGTAAATGATAAAAAAGAGAATTTTTGATGCAGAGTGCTACTTGGCATAATTTCAAGGCAAAATTTCTTAATTGTGGTATGGATATTCAGATTAGAAAGATTCAAGACAAAAGTTCATATTGACATAAAGAATAATAACACTTCAAGCATACTAATAAAGTAATTATGTCTTCTCAAAATAACATGGCCAAAGAAAGTTATCCCTACAAAATCATATAGTCTGGCTATGCTCTATCTTCACCACACAAAGTATTTAAATCATGCACAACCCCGATGACAAGCCAAGCAATTGTTTCATACTCTAAATTTTTCAAAACTTTTTCAATCTTCACGCAATACATGAGCGTGAGCCATGGATATAGCACTATATGTGGAATAGAATGGTGGTTGTGGAGAAGACAAAAAGAGGGGAAGATAGTCTCACATCAACTAGGCATATCAACAAGCTATGGAGATGCCCATCAATAGATATCAATGTGAGTGAGTAGGGATTTCCATGCAACAGATGCACTAGAGCTATAAGTATATGGAAGCTCAAAAAGAAACTAAGTGGGTGTGCATCCAACTTGCTTGCTCATGAAGACCTAGGGCAATTTGAGGAAGCCCATCATTGGAATATACAAGCCAAGTTCTATAATGAAAGATTCCCACTAGTATATGAAAGTGATAACATGAGAGACTCTCTACTATGAAGATTATGGTGCTACTTTGAAGCACAAGTGTGGTAAAAGGATAGTAACATTGTCCCTTCTCTCCTTTTCTCTCATTTTTTTATTTTTTTTAATTCGGCCTTTCCTTTTTTAAGGCCTCTTTTTTTTATTCGGGCTTCTTTGGCCTCTTTTATTTTTTTATTTTCGTCCGGAGTCTCATCCCGACTTATGGGGGAATCATAGTCTCCATCATCCTTTCCTCACTTGGGACAATGCTCTAGAAAATGATGATCATCACACTTTTATTTTTCTTACAACTCAACAATTACAACTTGATACTTAGAACAAATATGACTCTATATGAATGCCTCCGGCGGTGTACCGGGATATGCAATGAATCAAGAGTGACATGTGTGAAAGAATTATGAATGGTGGCTTTGCCACAAATACGATGTCAACTACATGATCATGCTAGCTATATGACAATGATGGAGCGTGTCATAATAAATGGAACGGTGGAAAGTTGCATGGCAATATATCTCGAAATGGCTATGGAAATGCCATGATAGGCAGGTATGGTGGCTGTTTTGAGGAAGGTATATGGTGGGTGTATGATACCGGCGAAAGGTGCGCGGTATTAGAGAGGCTAGCAATGGTGGAAGGATGGGAAAACGTGCATATAATCCATGGACTCAACATTAGTCATAAAGAACTCATATACTTATTGCAAAAATCTAGAAGTTATCAAAGCAAAGTATTACACGCATGCTCCTAGGGGGATATATTGGTAGGAAAAGACCATCGCTCGTCCCCGACCGCCACTCATAAGGAAGACAATCAATAAATAAATTATGCTCCGACTTCATCACATAACAGTTCACCATACATGCATGCTACGGGAATCACAAACTTTAACACAAGTATTCTTTAAATTCACAACTACTAAACTAGCATAACTCTAATATTATCACCTCCATATCTCAAAACAATTATCATGCTTCAATCTTCTCTTAGTATTCAACGCACTCAAAAGAAAATTTCACATATCTTGAACACCAAGCATATTTATATTATGCAAATTACCATGCTATTAAGACTCTCAAAATAATTTAAGTGAAGAATGAGAGATCAATAGTTTCTTTAAAACAAACCACCACCGTGCTCTAAAAGATCTAAGTGAAGCACATAGAGCAAAATCACAACGCTCAAAAGATATAAGTGAAGCTCGTAGAGCAAAACTACATAGCTCAAAAGATATAAGTGAAGCACATAGAGTATTCTATCAAATTTTAATTCGTAGATGACCCTCTCAAAAGGTGTGTACACAAGGATTATTGTGGCATACTAACAAACAAAGACACAAATAATACAAGACGCTCCAAGCAAAACACATATCATGTTGGTGAATAAAAATATAGCTCCAAGTAAATTACCGATGGAAGTGGACGAAAGAGGGGATGCCTTCCGGGGCATCCCCAAGCTTTGACTTTTTGGTGTCCTTGGATTATCTTGGGGGTGACATGGGAATCCCCAAGCTTAGGCTCTTGCCACTCCTTGTTCCATAATCCATCAAAAGAGTTCACCCAAAACTTGAAAACTTCACAACACAAAACTCAAAATAGAAAACTCGTGAGCTCCGTTAGCGAAAGAAAACAAAAGACCACTTAAAGGTACTGTAATGAACTCATTCTTTATTTATATTGGTGTTAAAACTACTGTATTCCAACTTCTCTATGGATTATAAACTATTTTACTAGCCATAGATTCATCAAAATAAGCAAACAACACACGAAAAACAGAATCTGTGAAAAACAGAACAGTCTGTAGTAATCTGTAGCTAGCGCAAGATCTAGAACCCCAAAAATTATAAAATAAATTGCTGGACGTGAGGAATTTATCTATTAATAATCTGCAAAAATAATTTACTAAATAGCACTCTTAAAATAAAAATTACAGCAGTTCTCGTGAGCGCTAAAGTTTCTGTTTTTTACAGCAAGTTCAACAAGACTTTCCCCAAGTCTTCCCAACGGTTCTACTTGGAACAAACACTAATTAAAACACAAAAGACACAACCAAAACAAAGGGTATATGGGTTATTTATTCCCTAACAGAAGAGAAACACAAAAAACAAAAAAAATTGGGTTGCCTCCCAACAAGCGCTATCGTTTAACGCCCCTAGCTAGGCATAAAAGCGAGGATAGATCTAGATATTGCGATCTTTGGAAGGCAATTCTTCAATGAGGCATCTACCTTTCTTAGAGATCTATTTCTTTTTGGTAATTATCAAACTTTTAGGCACAATATCAAAAAATTCATTTGTAGAAAATGGTTCCTTAATGAAATCAAAAATATCGGGATGAATACTTATAGATTTAAGATTAGTAGTTTCCTTACTAGATGATTCACCCTTATTCTTAGGAACGTACATAAGCTTAGCAATTTTAGTGGGAGGACTAGGAATATTCTTTGCGGAAGAGAAAGCGGTTCCCAAATTGGTAATGATACCCTCAAGTTTATCGATTCTAGAGGAATCTATATTTATTTTCTCATCTACCATGGGTTCCTTCTCCTTAATATTTTTCAAAGTCATTCCTACCTTAGACCCGTATTGAGTGATTTTATTATGAATTTTTTATCTAGATTTTCAATTGATTCAATAGTAGCAACTTTGTTTTCAATAATTTCAAGCCTTTGCAAAACATGCTCCAAAGTTAACATAGTTCCATTAACCAAAAGAGGTGGTGAGCCAAATAAGTCTATCATAGCATTATAAGAATCAAAAGTATGGCTACCCAAGAAATTCCCTCCGGTAATGGTATCAAGGATACATCTATACCAAGGACTAGCACCCACATAAAAATTACGAAGAAGAACTGAAGTAGATTACTTCCTGGTAGCTCTGTTTTGAGCATTGCAAATTCTATACCAAGCGTCTTTCAGATTTTCTCCCTCCCTTTGTTTAAAATGTAGAACTTCGTTCTTGGGAGATAACAGAGAAGATATAAGACTAGCCAAGACGACAAGACAAGCAAGAAAAAGGCAAACGGAGAAGGAGAAGGGGAAGGAGAAAGAAAGGGCGAATAAAACGGCAAGGGTGAAGTGGGGGAGTGGAAAACGAGAGGCAAATGGCAAATAATGTAATGCGAGAGATAGGGATTGTGATGGGTACTTGGTATGTTGACTTTTTGCATAGACTCCCCGGCAACGGCGCCAGGAATCCTTCTTGCTACGTCTTGAGCTGGCGTTGGTTTTCCCGGAAGAGGAAGGGATGATGCAGCAGAGTAGGTAAGTATTTCCCTTAGTTTTTGAGAACCAAGGTATCAATCCAGTAGGAGTCCATGCTCAAGTCCCTCGTACCTCCACAAAGCGATAGCTACCCACAACCAACGCGATTAGGGGTTGTCAATCCCTTCACGGTCACTTACGAGAGTGAGATCTAATAGATAGAATAGTTTTGGTATTTTTGATATAAATATGCAAAGTAAAAAGTAAAAGTAAAACAAATAGCAAAACAAGATTAAAGTGATGAAGATTGATATGATGGGAATAGACCCGGGGGCCATAGGTTTCACTACTGGCTTCTCTCGAGAGCATAAGTTTTCTATGGTGGGTGAACAAATTACTGTTGAGCAATAGACAGAATTGAGCATAGTTATGAGAATATCTAGGCATGATCATGTATATAGGCATCACGTCCGTGACAAGTAGATCGAAACGATTCCGCATCTACTACTATTCCTCCACTCATCAACCGCTATCCAGCATGCATCTAGAGTATTAAGTTAAAAACAGAGTAACGCTTTAAGCAAGATGACATGATGTAGAGAGATAAATTCATGCAATTTGAAATAAACCCCATCTTGTTATCCTCGATGGCAACGATACAATACGTGTCTTGCTGCCCCTTCTGTCACTGGGAAAGAACACCACAAGATCGAACCCAAAGCTAAGCACTTCTCCCATGGAAAGAACTACCAATCTAGTTGGCCAAACCAAACGGATAATTTGAAGAGACTTGCAAAGATAACCAATCATACATAAAAGAATTTAGAGAAGATTCAAATATTATTCATAGATAGACTTGATCATAAACCCACAATTCATCGGTCTCAACAAACACACCGCCAAAGAAGAAGATTACATCGAATAGATCTCCACAAGAGAGGGGGAGAACATTGTATTGAGATCCAAAAAGAGAGAAGAAGCCATCTAGCTACTAACTATGGACCCGAAGGTCTGAGGTAAACTACTCACACTTCATCGGAGAGGCTATGATGATGTAGAAGCCCTCCATGATGACGGCCCTCTCCGGCGAAGCTCCGGAACAGGCCCCAAGATGGGATCCCATGGATACAGAAAGTTGCGGCGGTGGAATTATGTTTTTGGCTCCTGTTCTGATCGTTTGGGGGTACGTGGGTATATATAGGAGGAAGGAGTACGTCGGTGGAGCACCGAGGGGCCCACGAGGCAGGGGGGTGCGCACTATAGGGGGGGCGCGCCCCCTACCCTTGTGACTGCCTCCGGTACTTCTTGGAGTAGGGTCCAAGTCTCCTGGGTCTTATCCGAGAAGAAAATCACGTTCCAAAAAGGATTTTTCTGTTTGGACTCCGTTTGATATTCTGTTTCTTTGAAACACTGAAATAGGCAAAAACAGCAATTCTGGGCTTGGCCTCCGGTTGATAGGTTAGTCCCAAAAATAATATAAAAGTGGAAAATAAAGCCCAATATAGTCCAAAACAGTAGATAATATAGCATGGAGCAATCAAAAATTATAGATACGTTGGAGACGTATCAGTACCATCTGCCTTAGACGCACAGTTCGGGACCCCCTACCCGAGATCTGCCGGTTTTAACACCGACATTGGTGCTTTCATTGAGAGTTCCTCTGTGTTGTTGCCGTTAGTCTTGATGGCTCCTACTATCATCGATAGCGATGCAGTCCAGGGTGAGACTTTTCTCCCCGGACAGATCTTTGTGTTCGGTGGCTTCGCACTATGGGCCAACTAGCTTGGCCATCTGGAGCAGATCGAAAGTTACGCCCCTGGCCACCAGGTCAGGTTTGGAAGCTTAAACTACACGGCCAATATCCGCGGAGACTTGATCTTCGACGGATTCGAGCCCCTGCCTTGTGCGCCACGCGGTCACGATGAGTACGATTTAGCTCTGAGCCTCAATTCAGAGCCAGTTGCGCCATCCATGGATGGGTGGATAGACCCCGTCACGGAGGCCGTATCCTCAGCGGCGATCGAGCCGAATATCGACCTTACCCTTCACAAGAGCCGTGTTACCAAACTATCGGATCCTTCTCCAGCCACGGACTCCGAACCTTCTGCGCCCGTTCCTATTGAATGCGATTGGGCGCCGGTCATGGAGTTTACCTCCGCGGATATTTTTCAGCACTCGCCCTTCGGCGACATATGAACTCATTAAGGTCTCTCTCCTTGTCAGGAGGATCCGGGCCGAACCATGTCCGGCGGGATTGGGATGCGGATGATGAACAAATTTGCCGCCTGTCGTGGAATTGTCACGACAGATGTCCTTAGTGTCAGGACTTAGTGGCGAGGCCAAAGCATCTATGTGGTAGCTTGAGAGGGGTTGAACGGGACGAGAGACACGATGTTTTACCCAGGTTCAGCCCCTCAAGGTGGAGGTAAAAGCCTACATCCTACTTCATTGATATTGATGATGATGATCACGGTTACAAGAGTGCTCTATCTCGAGAGCTATTGTCTAAACCTAACTTGTCTAACTTGTGGAAAATCTGTCTCTTCTCCCTTTTGGGGAGCCCTGCCCCTCCTTATATATGTTGGAGGGGCGGGTTACATGTAGAGTCCTATTAGGATTAGGACTAGTCTGTCTCTAATACAAACCGGATACAAGTCCAGGTCTTAACTCCTTGTAAGATAAATGTTCCTCATGCCTTTCCTCTTAAACCAGCCCACCATTAACCTAAACCGGCCTGCTGGGTCTTGGGCCTTGTCATCCATCTGGAATACGCGCCGGGTCACCAGTGAGTCTTCAGGCTCGTGAATCATCATACCAGTGAACCGCCAGACACGTAAACCGCCAATCCTCTGGCGGTTTACCAATGAAACGCCTAATCCGGCCGGGTTATACTTCCGGCTGGTTTACGCCGTGGGGTATATCCCCGACATTAGCCCCCAAGTTTAGCTTGGATTTATCCATGGTAAACTTATGCTACAAAATAAACACAAGAACAAATTTGACAGGTTATGCTCCGGGTTAAGAATTTTTGTAAACCGGTACCTGATTACCCTTAAGTCCTTGTAAATTCCTCCTTCTGGGAAATCCGGGTCAACAGACCAGCTTCATAATCAATTTGCCGATATTGGTTTGTCACCGAGAAATATTGTGAAGAATAACTCCTTTGTCTTAGCTCCCAAAGCGCCGGTTTAAGAAATATGGGTCTGAAAATACTTATCTGATATTCAGCCGGTTTGAAGATGTAAAACTTGTCGGTTTAATATTACCGAAATGGCCGGTTTATAAATATTGATGGCGCGAGGTCATAATTGTTGTCGACGCCGGGTCATGTAATTGATCTTCCTGATTTGCTCAAAACTGGTAAAATGAAGATGTTCCTTCTTTATATTCCTAATACCTGTAGCCCCCAAGTCTTAAGAGGAGAATATGTGATAACTTAAGACTTGCTCCGATAAGTGTTTCAACCTTGAAGAAATCCGGTTTGTTCATCTCAATCATATGAACTGAATACTCCATATATGTAGCCCCCAAGTGCCGGGTTGTCATGCTTGCAGCAACCTGGGACTTGTAATTGCTTATAAAAACTTCAATTAGTGTAACCCCCAAGGGCCGGGTCGTTTATGCAATAATGAGCAGGGACTTTGTAAATATAATCTGTAGACTTGAGAAGTGATGTGTAGCCCCCAAGGGCCGGCTCATTATGATGTGATGAATCGGGTCTTCAATAAGGCCAAAAAATGACTTTGCATTAGCCCCCAAGTGTCATGGTGCATGCTTGCAGCGACATCAGACTTGCATGTAATCTCAATTTGAATAATGTAGCCCCCAAGTGCCGGGTCGTAAGCCTGTAGCGATTCGGGACTATTCCTTCCATTGTAGAATATATCCTTTGATAAAATAATAGCCATTGCGCTAAAGCGACTTTGAAAACCTCAACAATACCGGTTATTAATAACCATAATAAAATCCAGCCATGTTGGCTATTCAAGATAATATAATCTGGTATGAAAACCTTATTCATTCAATATCATAATGAATATTCAGCCAAATTTGGCTATTTGAATAATATAACCCAATGATTTATAAGCGCATGATTCAAATGATGCGATCGAAATATATACTGGCCACTTCCAGTCCAAAGCCAGGCCGGGTTAACAAACACCGGATAATTTCTCATCATATACTGGCGACTTATCGTCTTAAAACCAAGCCGGTTTAATAAACACCGGATAATTTATCATCATACTGGCAACTTTATAGTCGAAAGCCAGGTCGGGTTAGTAAACGCCGGTGATTTTATAATCATGCTTTATTTAACCTGTTTCTGCATACAACAAGTTTAAAGTGTCCGGGCGGTTTACCGTAGGACGGGTCGTAATACCCAACATATAACCCAGGTTTATAACCAAGGATGCACTTAAGAATAATCTAATATGAAATATATCATACCTGTGACATTGAATCACATCGTTGGTTTACCAGCTTTTTGTAATAGGGGTAATAACCCAGATTGTGAGTACTGATAACTCCTTCCATATTGTGTCGGTTTATGATAAAACCGTACCAGGTTGTGATAAACACCGGTTTAACCACATATAATACTGGCGACTCGTAGTCAAACCAGACCGGGCTGATAGTCTCCGGATTATAACTTGATCGTGTATTGACAACTTGTAGTTGAAAGCCGAGCCGGGTTGATAAACACCGGTTTAGTCCATAATAGGATGGTAACAGAAAATCAAACCGGGCAGATAGCCTCTGGATTAAGATTTGACCGTGTTCAGTCAATTTGTAATTTGATAGTCGAACCGGTTTAAGAATTGTCGGTTTAAAAAAGCAACAAAAGAAATATTTACCAAAACAAAATTTCAAGCAAAGGCAATGATAAAACCATCTGCAAAAAGAGGCTATTGAGCCGATCAAATGGCGTTACCATGGTCGGACACAACCAAGCCCCTGATAGGCGTAGCTATGGTTCAAGTCAGCCAGGTCCCCAAATGAAACAATGGCATTATGCCGATCAAAAGGCGTGGCAATGGTTCGGGTTCGACCAAGCCCCCAAGTGATTCTGTGGCCTTAGGCCGATCAAGAGGCGTGACTATGGTTCAGACGTGACCACAAGTCCCCAAGTGATGCATTGGCACTACACCGATCAAGAGGTGTAGCAATGGTTCGGGTTCGACCAAAGCCTCCAAGTGATGTTGTGGCACTAGGCCGATCAAGAGGCGTGACTATGGTTCAGACGTGACCACAAGTCCCCAAGTGATGATGTGGCTTTACACCTATCAAAAGGTGTTGCTATGGTTCGGACACGACCAAAGCCCCCAAGTGATATAATATAGAGCTTTTTGAAAAGCTAACTCAAGGGGTAAACCGGATATCACTTTAAGACATGAACTCCGTGTAACCACCCATGATGAGCCAATAAAGCAGGATACCCATGTTTGAACCGTGCATCATGGCTGCAGGCCCTCTTTGGCAACTTTAAATTTTTGCAAAAGATAAATTCTTCTTGAGCCGGGATATTGAACTGGATATTGAGAGCTTCAAAGCTTTGTGGGAGACATCTTTCCCTTGAACCGGATTTTAAACCAGCATTCTTTATTTTTGAACCGACAATTTTCTGATGGCCTTTCAATTTTCATCAATATGGCGGTATCCTTCGGAACCGGGTTATCATTCCCTCCAATGACCCGGAGTCCCTGAGTCATGTCATGGTAGCCCCCGAGTCTCAAGGCGACTTGAGGAGTTGGCTTGAGCTTCTTCATAATTAACCGTGATATAGACCAGTTTGAATCCTGCATGGGACAACTTGCAAACCGGAGTAATTGCTCTTTTAAAGAAAGCAATATATAAAGTATAAAAATATGCTGGATGGATTTCACCTGATGCATCAGGTCAGCAATTATCACAGCGGAGTTGATGATCACCTGGTGAAACTGAAAACAATCGCGGCCGAGTCGGCCGCGGGTGCTGACAGATTTTTTGGCCACGGCGTTTTAAACCGGTGTGGATGGGAGAATCGGCTGCGGTGTAGTAAACCAGTGCGGTCGCGAGAGATGGCCACGACGTTGTAAGCCGGTGTGGACGGTTGAGTCGGCCACGGGTGTTGTAAACCGGCGTGGACGGTTGAGTTAATCGCGGACGCGGTCCTGGCAAGCTGATGTAAACCCGCGGTATAAACACAGTTATCCTGTATACAAAACATACAGCAGGGCAAAGTAGTTGTTTGACCAAAGAAATCAACATGTACTTAGCATGAAATATATAGGACAAATATCACCTGATTTATTTAGGCAAAAACTCCGTACGCAGACCCTCTTTCCAAGTTCCCTTGGCCAGTTAAAATATTCGGCCTTTGTTTTAAAACACTAGCAAAGCACAGCTGCAGCATAAGCGCTCGTGGCAAAGGTGGAAGCCGCAGCAGCGGCTCTGCCACGGCTGAGACGGAGCAAGGCCACTGCTGTGGAGGTAAAGGCGAAGGCAGCGACGAGGTGGGGCCCGGGTGGCGGTCCACAGGCTGCCCTCGGCCGGGGCGGCTCGCAGCAGCAAGGAGGAGGCGAGCTCGGTGGCGACTCGGGAACGGGCGGTTTTAGCGCGAGAGGGAAACGGCCAGTGAGGCGCCGGCTCAAAGAGCCACACCGGCGGAGGCAGACAAAGAAACGGAGGCAGCCGCTCGAGGCACGGCGACACGGGAACCAGCCCGGAGCAACGATGGCCGGAGGCAGAGGCGCAAGGCGAGAACCGGCCCGGGGCAGCAATGGAGTCCGTGCCCACTACCTTATCATCTTCCTCCGGGTTGTTGTTGGTTGGATGAATCCAAGTCCGTGTCCTCCAGGTCGTGGCCCCCTGCTGGCTGATTTGCTGGCTTCACGTGCATGTACGTGGTAGTGCTAGTTGACCTCCAAATCAATTAGACATCGGTCTTTGTGCAAATACTAATGGTGCACTAGTGCTTGGGATTTCACGTGGAGTTTGATGCTGATGCGTAAGTATGTAGCAGAATTGTCTCATGACTGGATGTGTTGATAGTAGCAGTTTTCTCGATCCCCATGTCGATCGCAGCAGAGATCTGTTTCTCGGCGGAAACTTGCATTTGGACTGATTCCGTGGCGTACAACACACCGCCCAAACAAAGGAAATCCTCTGAACTCCTGTCGGACTCGGCGACTTGCGGCCATGCAAAAAGCAAAAAGCTAATCTTCTGATGGTTTCAACGGATCGCTAAAGACGGGCGTGGTAGATTGACCACAAAACCCTAATTCTTCTCTGACATTCATCTCACCGATTGAAAAAATCCTCATCATGAAAATTGCAAACTCCTCGATCTCTAGGGAGAGCCCTCCAGGAACTCAACACCACCGTGCGCAGGCCCCACGGTGGGCGCCAACTGTCGTGGAATTATCACGGCAGATGTCCTTATTGTCAGGACTTAGTCGCGAGGCCAACGCATCTATGTGGTAGCTTGAGAGGGATTGAACGGGACGAGAGACGCGATGTTTTACACAGGTTCGGCCCCTCACGGTGGAGGTAAAAGCCTACATCCTACTTCATTGATATTGATGATGATGATCACGGTTACAAGAGTGCTCTATCTCGAGAGCTATTGTCTAAACCTAACTTGTCTAACTTGTGGAAAATCTGTCTCTTCTCCCTTTTGGGGAGCCCTGCCCCTCCTTATATATGTTGGAGGGGCGGGTTACATGTAGAGTCCTTTTAGGATTAGGACTAGTCTGTCTCTAATACAAACCGGATACAAGTCCAGGTCTTAACTCCTTGTAAGATAAATGTTCCTCATGCCTTTCCTCTTAAACCGGCCCACCATTAACCTAAACCGACCTGCTGGGCCTTGGGCCTTGTCATCCATCTGGAATACGCGCCGGGTCACCAGTGAGTCTTCAGGCTCGTGAATAGTCATACCAGTGAACCGCCAGACACGTAAACCGCCAATCCTCTGGTGGTTTACCAACGAAACGCCTAATCCGGCCGGGTTATACTTCCGGCCGGTTTACGCCGTGGGCTATATCCCCGACACCGCCCACCCACCACCCACCCACCACCCAATTAGTAGCCACTGTCGATGACTTAACCGACATGCTCGACTTCCACTCCGAAGACATCGATGGTATGGACGACGATGCGGGAGTCGAAGTGGGACCACTGCCCATAGGGCACTGGACAGCCACCTCATCATACGATATATACATGGTGGACACACCCAAAGAAGGCAATGGAGACAAGACAACGGAGGATGACCCCTCCAAGAAGCAACCCAAGCGCTGGTGTTAGCGGCGCCGCTCTAAGTCCAGCCAAGGCAAAAGTGGTGATACCGGCACCAGAGATAATAGCACTCCGAACAGTGCCGAAGACAACAACAATCCCCTCCATCAAGATTTAGAGCAGGAGGATGGAGGAGCTAGCCCTCTTGAGAGAGCGGCATATGGAGAGGCGGAGGATGATAATTACATGCCTCCCTCCGAAGATGAGGCAATCCTCGGCGATGACGAATTCGTCGTGCCAGGTGATCCCGTCGAACAAGAGCGCTTCGAGCGCCGGCTTATAGCCACGGCACATGGCCTTAAGAAAAAGTAGCAACAGCTTCAAGCTAATCAAGATTTGCTAGCTGACAGATGGACTAAAGTCCTGGCGGCCGAGGAATATAAACTCGAACACCCCACCAAGAGTTACCCAAAGTGCAGGTTGCTACCCCGACTGGATGAGGAAGCACCGAGACCTACATCCCCGGTGTATGATGCGGCAGATCGGCCACCTCGTGGCCTCGACAGAGAGACATTCCAGCCAAAAGCTCAGCCCGTACCCCGACGTCATTCAAATAGAAAGGCATGGGGAAATACGCCAGACCTACGAGACGTATTGGAGGACAAAGCAAAACATGCAAGATCGATCTATGGATCACGAGGGCGCGCCACTATGCGAGACTATAATCGTCACGCCGGATACAATAAAAGTAAGTCCGGCCAGGCCGAACACAGCGGGCAAGACTCATTCGAGCTGCGTCGCGATATAGCCCAGTACAGAGGCGCCGCACACCCCTTATGCTTCACAGAGGAAGTAATGGATCATCAAATCCCAGAGGGTTTCTAACCCGTAAATATAGAATCATATGATGGCACAACAGATCATGCGGTATGGATCAAGGATTTCCTCCTGCACATCCACATGGCCCGCGATGATGACCTACACGCCATCAAATACCTCCCACTCAAACTCAAAGGACCAGCTGGGCATTGGCTCAACAGCTTGCCAGCAGAGTCCATTGGGTGTTGGGAAGATCTGGAAGCCGCATTCCTCGACAACTTTCAGGGCACTTACGTGCGACCACCAGATGCCGATGACTTGAGCCACATAATTCAGCAGCCAGAGGAATCGGCCAGGCAATTCTGGACATGGTTCCTAACAAAGAAACTCAAATCATCGACTGTCCAGATGCAGAGGCCCTAGAAGCTTTCAAGCACAACATCCATGATGAGTGGCTAGCCCGGCACCTTGGTCAGGAAAAGCCGAAATCTATGGTAGCCCTCACGACACTCATGACCTGCTGTTGTGCGGGAGAAGACAGCTGGCTGGCTTGCAGTAATAAAATATCAAAGAACCATGGTACTTTGGATACCAAGGACGGTAATGGCAGGTCACGTCGCAACAAACATAAGTGCCGCATTAACAGTGACAATACCGAGGATACGCCAGTCAATGCCGGATTCAAAGGCTCTAAACCCGGTCAGCGGAAAAAGCCATTCAAAAGAAGCACTCCGGGCCCGTCTAGTTTGGACTGTACACTTGACCGCTCATGTCAAATACACGACACCCCCGACAAGCCAGCCAACCACACCAACAGGGATTGTTGGGTGTTCAAGCAGGCCGGCAAGTTAAATGCCGAAAAGGGGTCACATAGCAATGACAAGGATGAGCCCCTGCAGCCGAACACCGGAGGACTGAAGTGATTCCCCCCTCAAGTGCCGACGGTGAACATGATATACGCAACCCACATCCCCAAGAGGGAAAGGAAGCATGCGCTTAGGGACGTATATGCGTTGGAGCCAGTCGCCCCAAAATTCAACCCATGGTGTTCCTGTCCGATCACCTTCGACCGCAGGGACCACCCCACTAGTATCCGTCATGGCAGATTAGCCACATTGGTCCTAGACCCAATCATTGACGGATTTCACCTCACTCGAGTCCTTATGGATGGCAGCAGTAGCCTGAACCTGCTTTATCAAGACACAGTGCGCAAAATGGGTATCGACCCCTCAAGGATCAAACCCACAAAAACGACCTTTAAAGGCGTCATACCAGGTGTAGAGGCCCATTGCACAGGCTCAGTCACACTAGAAGTGGTCTACGGATCCCCGGATAACTTCCGAAGCGAAGAGTTAATCTTCGACATAGTCCCGTTCCGCAGTGGCTACCATGCACTGCTCGAGCGAACCGCTTTCGCAAGATTCAATGCAGTACCGCATTATGCATATCTCAGGCTCAAAATGCCAGGACCCTGGGGGGTCATCATAGTCAATGGAAACATAGAGCGCTCTCTTCACACGCAGGAGCACACTGCGGCCCTCGCAGCAGAAGCACAAAGCAGCCTCTTAAGGCAATCCACTAGTTCGGCGATTAAGGACCCGGACACCTTCAAGCGCGCCCGGAGTAATCGGCAACAGGACCGCCTAGCACATTCCGAGCTCGCATAGCAATGCAGCCCCCACCCCGGTCCTAGCCAAATGGAGAAATCCGTGCCACGCGTACAAAATTATGCATTAAAAATACCATGGGCATAGGCGGGGAGGGGGGCATGACTGCGGCACGCCCCAAGTCGCGGCTTAAAACCGCACTAGGGGCTTCCCGCTTTCTTATTTTTCTCTTTCAGGACTTTAATCTCTGGAAACCCTGTCCGGCAGCATGATTGCCGAACACATGATGCAGCAACCAAGGAGGCAGAAAGCTACGGCAGACCACGGAACTCCCAAGTGGATTATGATAACGAGTGAAATATTTGCTTTAATACTATTCCTCATCTTGCCCTTGGAAGGGACATGTCAAACAGTCCTACTTTTTGCTTATCGCACTACTTGTATCATTCTGCTTTAACGCACCTTTTTGAATAAACAATGCATAGCATTAAGACTATTATTGTATTCTTCCTTTTTATTTATATGTTCATTCACGACATCTAGCACCCGTACACTCTGGTATGGCCAATACACCAGGGGCTTAAGCATACCCCATAATACGGCATGAGAAGTCCTAACACTTTCGACAGTGCGGCACACCGAACTTATAACATTATATGCATCAGCTCCGAATCATGTCTTGGGTCAATAGTTGGGTTTGCCCGGCTCCCATGTTTTGGTACCTTATGTTCTGCTATATCGGCTAAGGTAGCACTGGGAGAACTACTGCGATTGTGCCCCGGTTCTACTGGGCTAAGCACCTCAGTAGATAAAGCTAAAACTGACTGTCATGATAAGGCGAGAGACTGGTCATTGTTCGAGAGGTTTCAAGTCCCTAAACACTTATGCCGCTTAGTGCGAGGAGTCGGCCCTGTCCGGCTTAAGGCGTGTATCGCGCCCCGAATTCGGCCTTCTGAATACTAGGGGCTTCGCCGAAATTTAAAATTATAGAATTCTATGGCTAAGTGAGAGTGATAATGCATTATGGTCTGATTGCCTTGTTCGTTGTGCTGAGCACCTCCCTCGAAGGACCCAACAATGGGAACAAGAGTGCTCAGGTTTATCCCGAACACCTCAGCACTCTGGCGTGGGGGAAGAAGCCGACGACTAGCCATCTCTCAGATTTGAGAAACAGCCAAACAGAAGGTAATATTTTAAATTCAGAAGAACGTTGCATAGCGCATATGAACAAGTTTTCATAATACACGATCACACAAGCAAGTTTACTCAAATATTACATCTTTCGTACACTCGTCCGCTACGAGACGGGCACCCTTCAGGACACCCTCATAGTACATCTCGGGATAGTGATGCTCCTTGCCCTGTGGCGGCCCTTCCTTCACCAGCTTCACGGCGTCCATCTTGGCCCATTGCACCTTCACACGGGCAAAATCCCGGCATGCACCTTCGATGTAGACGGACCGCTTGATGACTTCTAGCCGTGGGCAGGCATCCACAAGCCGCCTCACCAAGCTGAAGTAGCTATTGGGAAGGGCGTTGCCAGGGCACATCCGGACTATAAAGCCCTTCATGGCCTGTTCGGACGCCTTGTGCAGCTCGACCAGTTGCTTCAGCTGGTCGCTTAGAGGCATCGGGTGTTCGGTCCCAGTATACTGAGACCAGAACAGCTTCTCCGTTGAGCTACCTTCCTCGGCCTGGTAAAACTGTGCGGCATCTGACACACTGCGGGGCAAATCTGCGAATACTCCTAGAGAGCTCCGGATTCAGGTAAGTAACAAGTAATTTACTTTCACATGCTTGCTTTGCATATAGAATGCCTTACCCGCTGCTATCTTCTTCATCGCATCAATCTCCTGGAGGGCCTTTTAGGCTTCGGCCTTGGCATTCTTTGCGCTCTCGAGGGCCGCGGCAAGCTCGGACTCTCACGTCTTCAAGTCAAGCTCCAACGCCTCGTACTTAGTCATGAGAGCATGGATCTCTTGCTGCACCTCGCCCACCCGTGCCTCCTGCCTTTCCCGCTCGGTGCGCTCCTTGGCCGCTTTGTTTTCGGCCCCGGATAGCGCTTGCTTCAGGGTCGCCACCTTGGTCGTGGCCCCTGGCAAATTTACGATGGTCCTGTCATTTTGCAATCGCATTCTTTTTTATATATCCATAGACTAGGTATTACTTACCTTTGTTCTCCTTGATCTTCCTCTTGGCAAGACCGAGCTCTTCCTTGGACCCGTCAAGGTCCTGCTTCAGTGCGGCAACCTCCGCAGTCAGCGCGGCAGAGGCCAGCAGCGAATCCTGCATACACATATAGACATACTTATATTAGACTCCTGCGATATTGTTTGATCCTCTGTTCGGCTTTTCTTTGTGAACACCGAACAGAGCATCAGGGGCTACTGTCTATGTGGTAATATTTTTCCTATATTTCATATACTTACCTCAAAGCCTATTAGAAGGCTGGCACGGGCTTCAGTCAGTCCACTCTTGGCGGACTGAACCTTCTAGATCACCGCACTCATAATAATGCGGTGCTCTTCGTCGATGGAAGCGCTGCGAAGCGCTCCCAGCAGACTGTCCGGTGCCTCTGGATGGACAGAGGTCACCGGCACAGGCGTCTTGCCCCTTTTGGAAGTTGGCCGCCTGCCTGAGTCCGGAACCACTGGAGGTTCCGGCGCAGTGTTCGGCTGAGGACCAAACTCGGAGCCCTCGGGAGCCTTGCTCCCTCTGCTCCCGGAATCCAGAAGGTCGCCTTGAGGCACCTCTGGGACTATCTCCCCTCGACCCGGTACCTCTTGAGATAATACCTTAGTGTTGTCCGTAGGGCAAGGGGAGGTGGCGGTCGGAAGTGGATCGCTATCCATATCCGACGAGCCCTGGGAGCCGTCTGATGAAGATACATCGATACGGGCTCGTGGCGGTCTGCATAATCATAATTCGGTGTTAGGAGAAGCCGTGCGACACAGGTATGCTATGACTTACTCTGGCATCCGAATAATTACAACTTCGACAGGGGCTTGGCCCTGAGCAGCCACTCATCTTCTCCTTCAGCGGCGATGGTGGAGTAGTCCGAAAGCAGAGTCCTTCCCTTCTTGGACCCTTCGGCCCCCCGGTTGGGGCGGCCTTCCTTTTCTTGTCTCCCCCGACTGGAGGGGGAGCATCTTCATCTTCCTCCTCGTCTTCGGGCGAGGAGTGCTTCACGGAGTTATCGGACGATGAGTCCGATAACACCTGGCATCGGGAACTCTTTCGGGTTCCCTTGGCCTTCTTGGTCTTCTCCGGCACCTTGTAAGGAGCCGGAGTTAGCATCTTCGTCAGGAGAGCGTCCGCAGTGTCTTCAGGCAGAGGGGTCGGACAGTTAATCTGCCCCGACGTCTCCACCCAGTCCTGTCAAAGGTATGGAGATCAGACCCCGCACATGGTTAAGCTAGGGGAAATAAATATCCTACCAGATGTATAGAACTCACCAAATGCGATAGGCGCTTCGCGCTTTGCTCACGGTCCTCGGTGAGAGAGGGAGGGACCTCGGCGCCCTTGAACAGCACCCTCCAGATGTACTTGTGCGTCGTGTCGAAGAGCTCGCTCAGAGTCTGGTGCTGGGCCAGGTCGAACTCCCATAAGTTGAAATCCCATTGTTGACATGGGAGGATCCGATGGATGAGCATGACGAGGACTATGTTGACAAGCTTGAGCTTCTTGCCTGCCATATTCCGGATACATTTCTGGAGTCCGTCCAGCTCCACCGATGAACCGCAGGACAGGCCCTTCTCTTTCAAGGAGGTGAGCCGCGTGGGGATTCTGGATCGGAACTCGGGGGCAGCCACCCAGTTGGTGTCGCGCGGCTCGGTGATGTAGAACCACACCGATTGCCACCCCTTTATGGTCTCCACGAAGGAGCCTTCAAGCCATATAACATTGGGCATCTTTCCCACCATGGCTCCGCCGCATTCTGCTTGTTGGCGTCCCACCACCTTCGACTTGATATTGAAGGTCTTTAACCACAGGCCGGAGTGGGGCCGGATGCGGAGGAAAGCCTCACACATGACGATGAACACCGAAATGTTGAGGATGAAGTTCGGGGCCAGATCATGGAAGTCCAGCCCGTAGTAGAACATGAGACCACGAACGAATGGATGGAGGGGAAACCCCAATCCGTGGAGGAAGTGGTGGAGGAAAACTACCCTCTCGTGAGGTTCAGGGGTAGGAACGATCTTCCCCGCAGTGGGCAACCGATGTGCGATATTCGCGGCTAAGTATCTGGCTCCGCACAGCTTCTTGATGTGTCCCTCCGTAACGGAGGAAGCCATCCATTTGCCTCCCGCACTGGCCGAACCACGTCCGGCAGGATTGGGATGCGGATGACGAAGAAATTCTCTGCCCACACACCACCCACTTAGTATCCACTGTCGATGACTTAACCGGCATGCTCGACTTTGACTCCGAAGACATCGATGGTATGGACGACGATGCGGGAGTCGAAGTGGAACCACTGCCCACAGGGCACTGGACAGCCACCTCATCATACGATATATACATGGTGGACACACCCAAAGAAGGCAATTGCGACGAGACAACGGAGGATGACCCCTCCAAGAAGCAACCCAAGCGCCGGCGTCAGCGGCGCCGCTCTAAGTCCCACCAAGGCAAAAGTGGTGATACCGGCACCGAAGATAATAGCACTCCGGACAATGCCGAAGGAAACAACAATCCCCTCCAGCAAGATTTAGAGAAGGAGGATGGAGGAGCCAGCCCTCCTGAGAGAGCGACAGATGAAGAGGCGGAGGATGATAATTACATGCCTCCCTCCGAAGACGAGGCGATGACGAATTCGTCGTGCCAGAGGATCCCGTCGAACAAGAGCGCTTCAAGCGCCCGCTTATAGCCACGGCAAATAGCCTTAAGAAAAAGCAGCAGCAGCTTCAAGCTGATCAAGATTTGGTAGCTGACAGATGGACTGAAGTCCTGGCGGCCGAGGAATATAAACTTGAATGCCCCTCCAAGAGTTACCCAAAGTGCAGGTTGCTACCCCGACTGGAGGAGGAAACACCGAAACCTACATCGCCGGCGTATGACGCGGCTGATCGGCCACCTCGTGGCCGCGATAGAGAGACATTCCAGCCAAAAGCTCAGCCCGCACCCCAACGTCCTTCAAATAAAAAGGCATGGGGAAATACGCCAGACCTGCGAGACGTATTGGAGGACAAAGCAAAACATACAAGATCGATCTACGGATTATGAGGGCGCCCCACTATGCGAGACGATAATCGTCACGCGAATAGAGTAAAAGTAAGTCCGTCCGGGCTGAACACAACAGGCAAGACTCATTTGAGCTGCGTCGCGATATAACCCAGTACAAAGGCATCGCACACCCCTTATGCTTCACAGATGAAGTAATGGATCATCAAATCCCAGAGGGTTTCAAACCCATAAATATAGAATCATACGACGGCACAACAGATCCTGCGGTATGGATCGAGGATTTCCTCCTGCACATCCACATGGCCCGCGGTGATGACCTACACGCCATCAAATACCTCCCACTCAAACTCAAAGGACCAGCTCAGCATTGGCTCAACAGCTTGCCAGCAGAGTCCATTGGCTGTTGGGAAGATCTGGAAGCCGCATTCCTCGACAACTTTCAGGGCACTTACATGCGACCACCAGATGCCGATGACTTGAGCCACATAATTCAACAGCCAGAGGAATCAGCCAGGCAATTCCGGACATGGTTCCTAACAAAGAAAAATCAAATCGTCGACTATCCGGATGCAGAGGCCCTAGCAGCTTTCAAGCACAACATCCGCGACGAGTGGCTAGCCTGGCACCTTGGTAAGGAAAAGCCGAAATCTATGGCAGCCCTCACGACACTCATGACCCGCTGTTCTGCGGGAGAAGACAGCTGGCTGGCTCGTAGTAATAACATAGCAAAGAACCATGGTACTTCGGATACCAAGGACGGCAATGGCAGGTCACGTCGCATCAAACATAAGCGCCACATTAACAGCGACAATAACGAGGATACGGCAGTGAATGCCGGATTCAATGGCTCTAAACCCGGTTAGCGGAAAAAGCCATTCAAAAGAAGCACTCCGGGTCCGTCCAGTTTGGACCATATACTCGATCGCTCGTGTCAAATACACGGCACCCCCGACAAGCCAGCCAACCACACCAACAGGGATTGTTGGGTGTTCAAGCAGGTCGGCAAGTTAAATGCCGAAAACGGGTCACATAGCGATGACGAGGAGGAGCCCCGGCAGCCGAACACCAGAGGACAGAAGAGTTTCCCCCCTCAAGTGCGGACGGTGAACATGATTACGCAACCCACATCCCCAGGAGGGAACGGATGTGTGCGCTCAGGGACGTATATGCGTTGGAGCCAGTCGCCCCAAAATTTAACCCATGGTGTTCCTGTCCGATCACCTTCGACCGCAGGGACCACCCCACTAGTATCCGTCATGGCGGATTCGCCGCATTGGTCCTAGACCCAATCATTGATGGATTTCACCTCACTCGAGTCCTTATGGATGGCGGCAGCAGCCTGAACCAGCTTTATCAGGACACAATGCGCAAAATGGGTATCGACCCCTCAAGGATCAAACCCACAAAAACGACCTTTAAAGGCATCACACCAGGTGTAGAGGCCCATTGCACAGGCTCAGTCACACTTGAAGTGGTCTTCGGATCCCCAGATAACTTCCGAAGCGAAGAGTTAATCTTCGACATAGTCCCGTTCCGCAGTGGCTACCATGCACTGCTCGGGCGAACCGCATTCGCAAGATTCAACGTGGTACCGCATTATGCATATCTCAAGCTCAAAATGCCAGGACCCCGGGGGGGTCATCACAGTAAATGGAAACATAGAGCGCTCTCTCCGCACGGAGCAGCACACTGCGGCCCTCGCAGCAGAAGCACAAAGCAACCTCTTAAGGCAATCCACTAGTTCGGCTATTAAGGACCCGAACACCTTCAAGCGCGCCTGGAGTAATCGGCAACAGGACTGCCTGGCACGTTCCGAGCTCACATAGCAATGCGGCCCCCACCCTGGTCCCAGCTAAACTATGAAATATGTGCCACGCATACATAATTACACATTAAAAATACCATGGGCACAAGAGGGGAGGGGCACGACTGCGGCACGCCCCAAGTCACGGCTTAAACCGCACTAGGGGCTTCCCGCTTTGTTATTTTTCTCTTTTAGGACTTTAATCTCTGGAAACCCTGTCCAACAGCATGATTGCTGAACACATGATGCAGCAACCAAGGAGGCAGAAAGCTACGTCACACCACAGGACTCCCAGGTGGATTACGATAACGAGTGAAATATTTGCTTTAACACTATTCCTCAGCTTTCCCTTGGAAGGGACATGTGAAATAGTCCTACTTTTTGCTTATCGCACTACTTGTATCATTCTGCTTTAACGCACCTTTTTTAATAAACAATGCATAGCATTAAGACTATTATTGCATTCCTACTTTTTATATATATGTTCATTCATGACATCTAGCACACGTACACTCTGGTACGGCCAATACTCTAGGGGCTTAAGCATACCCCATAATATGGCGTGAGAAGTCCGAACACTTTCGACAGTGCGGCACCCCGAACTTATAGCATTATATGCATCAGCTCTGAATCATGTCTTGGGTCAATAGTTGGGTTTGCCCGGCTCCCATGTTTTGGTACATTATGTTCCGCTATATCGGCTAAGGTAGCACTGGGAGAACTACTGCAATCGTGCCCCAGTTCTGCTGTGCTAAGCACCTCAGTAGAGAAAGCTAAAACTGACTATCATGGTAAGGCGAGAGACTGGTCGCTGTTCGAGAGGTTTCAAGTCCCTAAAGACTTATGCCGCTTAGAGCGAGGAGTCGGCCCTGTCCGGCTTAAGGCGTGTATCACGCCCCGAATTCGGCCTCCCGAAAACTAGGGGCTTCACCAAAATTTAAAATTATAGAATTCTATGGCTAAGTGAGAGTGATAACGCATTATGGTCTGATTGCCTTGTTCGTTGTGCTGAGCACCTCCCTCGAAGGACCCAACAATGGGAGCAAGGGTGCTCAGGTTTATCCCGAACACCCCAGCACTTGTGGCGTGGGGGCAGAAGCCGACGACTAGCCATCTCTCAGATTTGATAAACAGACGAACAAAAGGTAATATTTTAAATTCACACAAGCGTTGCATAGCGCATATGAACAAGTTTCATAATACAGGATCACACGAGCAAGTTTACTCAAATATTACATCTTTCATACACTCGTCCGCTATGAGACGGGCACCCTTCAGGACACCCTCATAGTACATCTCGGGGTGGCGATGCTCCTTGCCCTGCGGCGGCCCTTCCTTCACCAGCTTCACGGCGTCCATCTTGGCCCATTGAACATTCACACGGGCGAAAGCCCGACGCGCACCTACGATGCAGATATACCGCTTGATTACTACGATCCTCTGTTCGCCGTTGTTCTCGACGACAACCAGAGTCTCAGGGGCTACTATCTACACAGGGTGCACCTAAAAATATGTGGTACTACCACAAACGCATATCATTCCACGTACCTCAAAGCTCGTTAGTAGAATCATAAAGGCTTCATGCAACCCATTTTCGGTGGACGAAATCCTTTCAATCACCGTACACATTAATGTACGGTGCTCTTCTAAGATAGTCGCTCACTCTAGCAGACCCTTCAGTACGTCCGACCGCATACCAAGTGGTGTCAGACTCTTTTGATTGCTCTCTTCAAGAGCCGGATAATGAGGGCTTCGCGTCACCATGGGATTACCTTCTGGCCTTGCCGGATCCGGAGAAACTCTCCGTGACGACACTTCAAGGTCGCCCGCTTCTTGAGCCAGGGAGTCCGGAGGAGGCGTTTCGCTCTCCATCATCTCCGGAAGAAGATCCCCCGAAGACGAGCTCTGCTGAGAAGGGCTCGGATCCGAACTGCAAGATAGATGCTTCGGTTATCTTCCTCAGAAGTAGGGTAGTATATCTTCACTATTAAGTACTTTTTGATTACTTACAGCTCGTTAGAGGGCTGATCCCCGCACGTACTTTGTGCGGCAAGAGTACCTTGCGAGGCGGGACCCTGTGGTGGAGTTTCTTCTCCCGTTTGGAAACCTTGGTTTCCGGGTCATCAGAGGTAGTCCTCTTCCTTCCCCGGGGTGAAGGAATGTCAGATTCCTTCCCTTGGTTATCCTCCCTCATGGAGGCGCCCGTTCCCTCAGTTGGAATAGGTAGCGGTGGGGGCCCTCTTTCGCCCTCTTTATTCCCCCCTTCATCTTTCTTTGAGGGCACCAGGCAAGGTGCTGGCTCGAGAATCTTTTCCAGCACCGGATTGTCCAAGCCTTCGGGAAGGTGGGCCGAACACCGGATCATCTTTGCCTTTGTTATCCAGTCCTAGTCAAAAATCGATTCTTCAGAATGACGTCATGATAAATGAAAGACAGTGTGTTCGGCTAGAGGATTACTTACTTGGGCCGCGGTGCGGTGCTGCTCAGGCCCACATCCTCGGAGGTGTCCGGACACTCTATCTGGGGTCCGAAGAACGACTTGTACATCTCCTCGTGCTTCAAGCCTAGGAAATTCTGAATAGCGCGCGGTCCTTCTGGGTTGAATTCCCACAAGCAGAGTGGCCGGCGTTTGCAAGGCTAGACTTGACGAACCAGCATGACTTGCACTACCATAACTAAACTAAAATCTCCCTTAAAGAGATCCCGGATGCGGCTCTGCAGTATGGGCACATCCTTGGCTGGACCCCAGCTCAGCCCCCTGCTGATCCATGACATCAGTTGTGGTGGAGGGCCCAAGCGAAAGGCGGGGGAAGATACCCACTTGGCACTTTTGGGAGCAGTGATGTAGAACCACTCCCGTTGCCATAATCCGGACACCTCTGGAAAGGAACCTTTTGGCCACGGAGCTCCGGAAATCTTGCTTATTAATGCACCCCCGCACGCTACATACTGCCCTTCGACCGTCTTCGGCTTCACATCAAAGGTCTTGAGCCACAGGCCGAAGTGAGGGATAATGCGGAGGAAGGCCTCACATAAGACAATAAATGTCAAGATGTGGAGAAAGGAATCTGTGGCTAGATCATGGAAATCAAGCCCGTAATAGAACATCAAATCCCTTACGAAGGGATCTAGAGTGAGGCCAAGTCCTCGGAGGAAGTGGGAGATGAACATGACATCTTCATTGGGTTCAGGAGTAGGGACGACCTGCCCTAGGGCGGGCAGCCGATGTGAGACTTCGGCGGTCAGTATCTTGCCTCCCTCAACTTCTTGATATCCTCTTCCGTGATGGAGGAGGGCATCCACCGGCCCTGGAGGCTGGATCCGGACATGATTGAAGATCC
Organism: Triticum aestivum; assembly: GCF_018294505.1. NCBI lineage: Eukaryota > Viridiplantae > Streptophyta > Magnoliopsida > Poales > Poaceae > Triticum > Triticum aestivum. The sequence goes on from NC_057794.1 coordinate 513,655,795, forward strand.
GAAGCACCTGACCTAGGATTTGAGTGTTAGAACTCGAGGCGGGGGAGGGATTCGATTGAGCACGGGAGGGAAAAAGTAAAAGCCTTGACCCTTTATAAAGAGGGTGAATATCAAGCGTCCACCTCGTGGCCGTTTGGGACTTGCCTAAAATCTAGGAGTCCGAGGGGTGGTTGGGTTACCCATGACAGTATTGACCAGAATCCCGTAATAAGGGGTACACGATCTCTGATTTGACATGATGTGTCAAGAAACTGCCTCACGTTAAGTGTGGGGCTAGTTAAAGAAAAACGGTTCGAATAATTACCAAGCCATGGCATGATGTCATGTTGCCGAAACATGTCAGCAGATTAGGTTTGTGGAAATATTAGTCCCTCTACGGTGGTATGTGGAACTTATTTTGCAGGGTCAGACACTATCCTTGTATTGAAATTATTCCATGGTGTATTCGGAGGAGGAACCCGCCCTGCAATGCCGAAGACAATACTGCGCGCCGGACTCATCGTCATTGAAGCCTGGTTCAGGGGCTACTGAGGGAGTCCTGGATTAGGGGGTCTCCGGACAGTCGGACTATATCCTTTGGTCGGACTGTTGGGCCATGAAGATACAAGATTGAAGACTTCGTCTCGTGTCCGAATGGGACTCTACTTGGCCTGAAAGGCAAGCTAGGCAATACGGATATGTATATCTCCTCCTTTGTAACCGACCTTGTGTAACCCTAGCCCCCTCTGGTGTCTATATAAACCGGAGGGTTTTAGTCCGTAGGACAACATACAATCATACCATAGGCTAGCTTCTAGGGTTTAGCCTCCCCAATCTCGTGGTAGATCAACTCTTGTAATACTCATATCATCAAGAATAAATCAAGCAGGACGTAGAGTTTTACCTCCATCAAGAGGGCCCGAACCTGGGTAAAACATCGTGTCCCCTGCCTCCTATTACCATCCGCCTTAGACGCACAGTTTGGGACCCCCTACCCGAGATCCGCCGGTTTTGACACCGACATTGGTGCTTTCATTGAGAGTTCCACTGTGTCGTCACCGTTAGGCTTGATGGCTCCTACTATCATCGATAGCGATGCAGTCCAGGGTGAGACTTTTCTCCCCGAACAGATCTTTGTGTTCGGTGGCTTCGCACTGCGGGCCAACTCGCTTGGCCATCTGGAGCAGATAGAAAGTTACGCCCCTGGTCACCAGTTCAGGTTTGGAAGCTTAAACTACACAGCCGATATCCGCGGGGACTTAATCTTCGACGGATTCGAGCCCCTGCCTTGTGCGCCACGCGGTCATGATGAGTATGATTTAGCTCTACCATCAGACAGTGTTCAGGAGATCGCACCGGCAGCCGCTCCGACCCTCAATTCGGAGCCAGTTGCACCATCCATGAACGGGTGGATAGACCCCGCCACGGCGGCCGTATCCTTTGCGGTGATCGAGCCGAATATCGACCTTACCCTTCACGAGAGTCATGTTGCCAAACTGCCGGATCCTTCTCCGGACACGGACTCCGAACCGCCTGCGCCCGTTCTTGTCAAATCCGATTGGGCGCCGATCATGGAGTTTACCTCCTCAGATATTTTTTCAGCACTCGCCCTTTGGCGACATACCGAACTCACTAAGGTCTCTCTCCTTGTCACGAGAGTCCTGGCCGAACTACGTCCGACAGGATTGGGATGCGGATGACAAAGAAATTCGCCACCCACCCACCACCCACTTAGTAGCCACTATCAATGACTTAACCGACATGCTCGACTTCGACTCCGAAGGCATCGACGGTATGGACGACGATGCGGGAGACGAAGAGGAACCACTCCCCACAGGGCACTGGACGCCCACTTCATCACATGATGTATACATGGTGGACACACCTAAAGAAAATAACTATGAGGAATGGAAGGACGCAGCGAAGGGTTGTTCCCTCGAGAAGCAGTCAAAGCGGCGGCCTAAACACCGCTCCAAATCCTGCCTCGGCAGAAATAACGATCACATAGACCCAGCGTTAGAGCAGGGTGAACCATTGCCCGACCACGGCAACACGGAAAATCAAGCCGAACAACCCAACCCCGTCGAAGATAACAGTCCGGACGACATCACACCGGACAGGCACCAGGAGCAACATAATGCCCACCAAAGGCTTGTTGCCACGGCGAGGAGTTTGAAAAAACAGAAGCAAAGGCTCAAGGCTGCACAAGACACACTCAAAATCAAATGGAGTGAAGTACTCAACACTCCAGCGAAATACGGCAGTAATCGCCACACCAAGAGCTACCCGAAGCGAAAGTTGCTACCTGAATTTGATGAGGCGGCCTTAGATCCTCCACAATTAAAAATTAAAACGCCCATCCGGTCGGGTAGACGACCTCATAGCCAACATAAAGCAACAATCGATGCCGCACATAAACCAGTACGCGATCCACGTAAGGGCTCGCATCAAAAGGACGACGCAACCAAATCCATCTATGGACCACGCAGGTGCGCTCCAACATACAATGCAACACAACAAACATCCAACACCATGGTACACCCAAATACAGGGGTGCTGCACACCCTCTATGTTTCACCGACGAGGTGCTGGATCATGAATTTCCAGAGGGATTCAAACCCGTAAACATAGAGGCGTACAACAGAACAACAGACCCTAGGGTCTGGATTGAGGACTACATCCTCCATATCCATATGGCTCGAGGAGATGATCTCCATGCCATCAAGTATTTACCCCTTAAGCTCAAAGGGCCAGCTCGGCACTGGCTTAAAAGCCTCCTCGAAAACTCCATCGGAAGCTGGGAAGAGATCGAAGACGCCTTTCGGGAAAATTTTCAAGGGACATATGTCCGACCACTGGATGCAGATGATTTAAGTCATATAACTCAATAGCCCGGTGAGTCAGCCCGAAAACTTTGGAATAGGTTCCTCACTAAAAAGAACCAAATAGTTGACTGTCCGGACGCCGAAGCCTTAGCAGCCTTCAAGCATAGCGTTCGAGACGAATGGCTTGCCAGACACCTCGGTCAAGAAAAGTCGAGAACAATGGAAGCATTAAAAATCCTCATGACTCGTTTTTGCGCAGGCGAGGACAGCTGGTTAGCCCGACGCAGCACCAGCGACCCAAGTACATCCAAAGTCAGGGATGGAAACGGGAAATCATGACGCAGCAAGAATAAGTGCCGGAATAAAGAAGACAGCCCGAAGAGCCCGGCGGTAAACGCCGGATTTAGAAGCTCTCGGCCAGGGCAGCAGAAGCCGCCCTACAAAGGCAACAGAGATGAATTGTCCATCCTAAACAAAATTTTGGACCAAATATGTCAGATCCATAGCACCCCTGATAAACCTGCAAATCATACCCACAGAGAATGTTGGGTCTTCAAACAGTCCGGCAAGCTCAACGCCGAACACAAGGGCAGGATACACCAACTGAAGATGAGGACGAGCCTCGCAAGCAAAGCACAGGGGAACAAAAGAAATTCCCACCAGAAGTCAAAACAGTCAATGTGTTACATGTGATAAAAGGGAGAGACAAAGCGGCACCTTTAGAGGAACATGCCGCAGGGCCTATCACCGCGGAGCTCCGCCACTAGTCATCCCAACCGATCACCTTCGACCATCAGGATTACTCGACAAGTATCCGGCGCGCAGGATGGGCTGCCTTGGTATTAGATCCAATAATTGATGGATACCACTTCACCCGAGTCCCGATGGACGGCGGCAGCAGTTTGAATCTGATATATCAGGACACAGTCCGCAAAATGGGGATAGACCCAACAAAAATATGCCGCATCAATGCTACCTTTAAAGGAGCAATGACTGGCTCGGAGGCTCACTGCAGGGGCTCCCTGCTACTAGAGGTTATATTCGGCTTCCCCAACAACTTCCGCAGCGAAAATTTAACTTTCCACGTCGCTCCGTTCCAAAGTGGCTATCATGCACTACTCAGACACGAAGCTTTTGCTCGCTTTAATGCAATACTGCATTACGCTTCCCTCAAGCTCAAGATGCCCGGTCCATGCGGCATCATTACTGTAAATGGAAATATTGAGCGCTCCTTGCGCGCCGAAGACGGTGCGGCCGCCTTGGCCGCCGCACACTAAACGGCCTCACCAACTCAAGCATTTGACAGGTTGTTAAGACCACGGACACGGCTAGACGAGTCCGGCTCAGCTATATGTAATTAATACAGGTTTGATGGCTATACCCCTATTACAATACAAGGGGCTCAACGCGCGCGCAAAAGTGGCAATAAGGCTCACCTTTACTCATTTTCAACTATATATTGTTTATCTAGTATAACTTAACTTTTGCACAACAACTTTTCAATTAAGTTCCTCTCTTTTTCAGATGACCATCGTGCTACACCCGTCTAGGATACGGCACAACGGAGACGCAGGCGCAGACGTGCAAGAGGGACCCGTTCCAAGGATTCTTTGTAGATTAAGACCCTGCATAAACCTTTTTTACTGTCTCGTGTTGATTTACATCCCTCGGATTCTCAGTACACACTACAAAAAATCTGTTAATCCATGACAGCTTCGGTCTGTCACAGACTAGTGAAAAACTATCATGGATGGTTGTCCATGACGGATTTGAAATCCATCACGTATATCGCGTCATAATTTGACATCGTGCCCTCCATGACGGATTTTTGACCGTCATCAATCTACCCTAGGGTCGTCCGGCCCTAAACAGGCCCAAACCTTTATGATAGACCTATCCGTCATGGATGTACATAACGTGGCAGCTGATGTGGCATCATGGTGGATCTAACTTGGTAGCCCAACAATACAACCCATTTATCTTTGTACAATCATTAATTTAGGCCCATATAGTCCATTTGTTTATTGGGCCTTCACCCATTTTTTAATATTTTAATATTCTTTATAGCATGGCTTCTGTCCACATTAATTTTACTGGATTATTATTGACCTTGGCCTGCACCATCCCATCTTCGGCCCAGGATGCCAAATACTTGATCCACACAGAATAAGTAAAGAATCTCTATTTAGCCAGAAACAATACTATAGTGCACAATTACAAATTCACAACTACAAAATAATGACCACAATAACATTAAAATTACAAATCGGTCACACTGGACATTTAGATACACATAATATGTAATCGTGTTCGCAGTAGTATCATTGTTCCTATCCAAGTGGAGTAACCCATCTAAACCAAACCCAATTGTCTTCTGTTCCATCTCAATTACCTGCAAAAGAATAGCTAAAAAATTGTGAGAACTATCCACATGAGGAATAAATTATGGGAAAGATTCATACAAACCCTGGAAAATTAGAGATGGTTGGTGGAATATTTATCCTGGCATGCAGAAAGAACACATAGGCAAATCAAATATAAATATTAATAGTGAGATGGTTGGTGGAATATCTATCCTGGAAAATTAGAGCATCATTCAGTTACTATATGTGGCTAGAACAAATCTTTACTAAGATCATTGAAATAAATGTCCTATTAAAATAAAGAAAAATGAAATATTATTAAGCATGTATACTTCAGAAAGAGAAATATATACTTTGGTGCTCTAAGTTTATTAGTTCTATGGTATTTGTTGAATTACAGAACAAGGGCAGAAATGTACATGAATGAGTGCAAGATTTAGGATCTGTTTGGTTTGTGCCGGAGTCAACCTCGCCAAAGGAGGGAACGCCAAATAATTGGCGAGCAATTTGGCCGCCGGCACCTCGCCAAATATTTGGTGCAAATATAGACTAGAAGAGCTATGGTGGGCGGGGAGAGCCAAAAAATCGGCACTCATCCAAATGAACTCACCAGCCTGGTCAACTACCAATATTTTGGACAGGCGGCTGCGGGCAGCGATCCAAATAGCCCTTTAAAGCTTTCACATGCTCAGCTCCATTCACATGGATAATAGAAAAGGTTTGCAGAGAAATGCACTTCTAAAGGACAGGCAAAAAATTGATAATATTGCAAAATACATGAAGATAAGTAACTGGATATATACTTCTTGCATATATAAGAGAAAATGAATGCCATGGTAACACAGGCTAAACCTCAGGACATGCAAGAATGTTAATGCATTGTAAACCTCAGGAGATGCTAGGGTGTTAACCTCAACCCACAATTGTAGTGGATGCATGATTGTAGGAGTTTCACCTTCTCAATACTGATTTGAAAGCTGAGATCAAGTTACACAGAACAAACCTCTACGAAAATAAGGCAAGAAAAGGAAATAAAATTGAGACTTAATTAAGTACACTCATATTAAACTAAATAAACATACACTGCTATAACCAATTATCAGTTACATAAGTAGACAGTTGGCATTAAATATGTAACAGATATTATTCGTTGCAATATATTATAGTAATTAAACAGTTGATGTGCATACTTGTGAAAGAGACATGTGAAAACATTCAGATTTGTTGTAGTGCTCAAACCATCAGGTCCAGTATAGCATTTATCCATTCAATTCACATTACCCAGTGGTGACAACATGATCAAGTCTCACAACCATATGTGTACTTTAATTTAGGCAGGAAATCACACAGTGGCGAAGCCACGCTATAGCTGGGTAGTCAAGCGACTACACAGCAATTTGACATGCCAAAGACTACCACGTCTACCTCCCCCACCGGTAAAAAACAAGTTCTATAAACTGAGTATGACAGACCCATTTGTTATCTGCTTTGCCTATGATTAGGCTAGCCTAATATAGCAAAGGAAATTACACAGCCGTCCTAGTTACATAGCTTCCCTAATTAGCCAATCCTCAAATCCTGTGATTACTCTTACTACTACTACTTCTCTCTTTTTCACCTTCCCATGTAATCCCTAAAGGCCAACGGGGGCACAACACCGGCAGGTTGGAGAATATCCCATGGATGCGCATGTTGCACACCAAGCGTTGATGCTGCCGGTCGCCAACCGCCCGCCGTCCGGAAACACCTCCGTGAGCATGGCCACGTCCTCAGCCAGTCTCCGACTCTCTAAAGTACTGTACCTCTGGTGATCGGCGAGTGCACAAGGAGTCTAGCACAAGGTCCCTTTTCTTCTATTTGTACACTACATCTTCTTCCTCTTCCAATTTTTTCTCTTATTAAGAAATTAAGATCTTGTTCTTCCTAGTTACATAGCTTCCCTAATTAGCCAATCCTCAAATCCTGTGATTACTCTTACTACTACTACTTCTCTCTTTTTCACCTTCCCATGTAATCCCTAAAGGCCAACGGGGGCACAACACCGGCAGGTTGGAGAATATCCCATGGATGCGCATGTTGCACACCAAGCGTTGATGCTGCCGGTCGCCAACCGCCCGCCGTCCGGAAACACCTCCGTGAGCATGGCCACGTCCTCAGCCAGTCTCCGACTCTCTAAAGTACTGTACCTCTGGTGATCGGCGAGTGCACAAGGAGTCTAGCACAAGGTCCCTTTTCTTCTATTTGTACACTACATCTTCTTCCTCTTCCAATTTTTTCTCTTATTAAGAAATTAAGATCTTGTTCTTCATAGTAAAATGCTTGTTTTTCACTTGTTAGGTCTTGTATTTGGTAATCACACCAATGATAAATGGATAAATTTGGCAAAAAGCTGCAACCAAAAATATGTGTGGTCTTTTCTGTTCCTGTTTGTTTTTTCTATAATTTTTTCATTTAAAAAACTTGAGAAAGCAATGTTCAGATCCTGCCACCGCCACTGAAATCACATACGTCAGAGCAGACATACATTGCCAACTAGAACAACCATCCAAAAAAGAAGAGCAGGAGCAGAGCTGGTTACCGATGGTGGCTGGTGTTTGGTGGAGTTCGAGGTAGATGCACGGCCGCCGTTCCTGCTGTGCTGCTCTATGTTGGCTGCTTGCCACCGATAGCCAAAGGGACGCGCGCGTCTGTACATCAGAGAGAGGAACGCGAGAAACCTTTCCTCTATAGGGATCCACGACCACAACATTAATCAGAGGCGGCAAAAGAACCTGGACGGGGGTCGCAGAGGAGTACGAGGCCACGACATCGAGGACGCCAGTAGGACAGTTGGGAGCCGCACTGGTAACTAGTGGCGACTAGGGTTTGCTGCTGCTTCCAGCCGTCGCAGTAGATCATCGACCACTGCACGGCCGTCCCGGTTCGACTAGGCCGACGTCGGGGTTCTGTTCCATGCCAGATCTGCACGCGCCCAGGATGTCGTTGCCACTGCACCTAGTAAGAGGGGTGGGGGATGTGTGCCATTGGGAGTGGAGGAAGCTTAGGAGATTCCCGGTAAGAGAGAAGTCGCAGGTGGGGAGGTGGAGGAAGCAGGCATCGCCGGGATGGTGAGGGTGCGGAGGAGGGATAGTGGAGGGGATCGAGGATGAGGGATAAGATGAGGGGGCGGCGGCGGGGAGGAGAAAGAGATTGGGGAAGGGAGTGTTAGCCTGTTAGGGTTAGGTTTCATATAGGAATGGTTTGGGCGGGCTCAAGTGGGCTTTGGGCGGGCTCGGGTGGGTTTGCGGGACTGTACTAAAACATCGATGCCGGTTTCTAAAAACGTCATGAGAAATCTGTCATGGATTAACATGTTTGTGGTAGTGACAACCGAGAAGGATGCTGACGTCTTGGCATGTGGCCACGCCAGAATAATGCACGTGCTTGGACACCAGGGGCTTATTACAAAGGGTACTGTTTAGACCCGGTTTACACCATAAAGACCGAATACCTTAGGGAGTGTTCGGCGTCGCGAGTTTGGCCTTATATGCAACAGCTCTGAATCATGTCTTTTGTCAAATGTTGGGTTTGCCCAGCTCCTGTGTTTTGCTGCCTTACGTTCCGCTCTATCGGCTAAGGCGGCACCAGGAAAACTACAGCGATTGTGCCCTGGTTCATCTGGACGAGCACCTCAGTAGAGAAAGCCGAAAATTGATTGTCATGATATAGCATGAGACTGGTCAACCACTCGATGACCTATTGGAATCTTCGGGATTCCTCCGCATTAACGAAGGGCCGTTTCCCGGCCAGGCATGTACGCACCCGAATCCGGACGAGTGCGGAGCCACCAGGGGCTATATAGTAGCCCCACTGTCAAACTCCTATGGCAAAGTGAAAGTGTTAAAGCATTATAGTATGGTTGCCTAGTTCTCTGCGCTATCACCTCCTTATTAGGACCAAGACGTTGGATTAAGTGTGAATACGCGTCTTCTGCGAACACCCCCGCATTATATGCGTGGGGGCTGAAGCCGACGACTGCAATCTTTCAAGTTATATACATGTATACATAAAACGGCTGCACAGGAGGCATCACAATACTTTCGGGCAAAAGTATAAATACAGCCTTGATAAATTCAATAAAATGTTGTCTTTACAATGGGAATACAAGTCACTCAAACATAACATTCTTCGAGCACTGGGCCTCTATCGTACGAGCGCCCTCAAGAACTTCTTCAAAATAGTGCTAGGCAGCCACTTGGCCTATGGCCGAACCCTGCGCCGCGACGGTGGTGGCATCCATCTCCGCCCAGTATGTTTTGACACGGGCAAGGGCCATCCGCGAGCCTTCTATGCACGCCGACCTCTTCATCGCATTACTGCGCGGCACCACACCAAGGAACTACTGCACCAAGCTAAAATAGTTGTTCGGCTTTGGCCTTTCCGGCCACAGATGATCCATGATAGACCTCATGGCGAGCCCGGACAATCTATTGAGTTCGGCCCATTTGGCAAGCTGATCAGTCAATGGAAGCGGACGCTCTGGAACGTTAAATTGCGACCAGAACAGCTTGTCCACTTCACGATCTGTCTGATCTCGGAAGTATTCGGTCGCATCGACAGCGCTCGCCGCTAAGTCTAGATATGCGTCGGCCGAACTCCACAGCCAATCCAGAGGGGCATACCGCCGATCAGAGAAATTCCTCCGCAGCATAAAGGGCTTCCCAGCCACAATGTCCCCGGCTTCACGTAGTTCCTCCTTCTTCGCTCTCATTGCAGAGCGGGTGTCTTTGGTCGGCATTGTGGCCTTTTCAAGGTCCGTAGCCTTCGCCCAGTTTTCTTCCTCAAGAAACTGGCAGCGGTCGGCAGTGTCTTTTAACTTCACAACCATTTCGGCCATTTTCTCTTTCCTCTCGCTATGAGCGGCCTTCTCGGCTTTCAACTCTTCGGCCGCCTTCAAAGCAGCCGCATTACTACTCCTTGCTTGCTGCTTGGCTCGGGCAAGCTCAGCCCGCAGGGCCTCCACGGTGGCAGCTCCATCTGCAGTCACAACATCTTAAAGATACTGGCATCACGCTGCTCTTACTATGTGACATTCACTATAAATATCACCTACCCTATGCCTCCTCAAGCCGCTTGTTAACAAGCTCGATGTCGGCATCCGCCGCATCCAGTCGCTGTTTTAATTCGGCAACCCCATCAGTCCGGCTAGCCACCGGAGCTTCAGACACCTGCACATAACGGCAGTCTGGTCATTACCTGGGACTACGATCCTCTGTTGGGCGCCATTCTCGACGACAACCAGAGTCTCGGGGGCTACTATCTACACAGGGCGCACCTAAAAATGTGCGGTACTACCACAAACGCATATCATTCCACGTACCTCAAAGCCTGTCAGTAGACTCATAAAGGCTTCATGCAACCCGTTTTCGGCGGACAAAATCCTTTAAATCACCGTACACATTAATGTACGGTGCTCTTCTGAGATAGTCGCTCGCTCTAGCAGACCCGTCAGTACGTCCGACCGCATACCAAGTGGTGCCGGACTCTCTCTTCAAGAGCCAGATACTGAGGGCTTCGGGTGACCATGGGATTACCTTTTGTCCTTGCCGGATCCGGAGAAACTCTCCGTGATGACACTTCAAGGTCGCCCGCTTCTTGAGCCAGGGAGTCCGGAGGAGGCGTTTCGCTATCCATCATCTCCGGAAGAAGATCCTGCGAAGACGAGCTATGCTAAGAAGGGCTCAGATCCGAACTGCAAGATAGATGCTTCAGTTATCTTCCTCAGAAATAAGGTAGTATATCTTCACTATTAAGTACTTTTTGATTACTTACAGCTTGTTAGAGGGATGATCCCCGCACGGACTTTGTGCGGCAAGAGCACCCTCCAAGGCGGGACCCTCTGGTGGAGTTTTCTTCTCCCGTTTGGATACCTTGGTTTCCGGGTCATCAGAGGTAGTCCTCTTCCTCCCCCGGGGTGAGGGAATGTCAGATTCCTTCCCTTGGTTATCCTCCCTCACAGAGGCGCCCGTTCCCTCGGTTGGAATAGGTAGTGGTGGGGGCCGCTTTCACCCTCTTTATTCCCCCTTCATCTTCCTTTGAGGGCACCAGGCAAGGTGCTGGCTTGAGAACCTTTTCCAGCACCGGATTGTCCAAGCCTTCGGGAAGGGGGCCGAACACCGGATCATCTTCGCCTTTGTTATCCAGTCCTGGTCAAAAAGCGATTCTTCAGAATGACGTCATGATAAATGAAAGACGGCGTATCCGGCTAGAGGATTACTTACTTGGGCCGCGGTGCGGTTGCTGCTCAGGCCCACGTCCTCGGAGGTGTCCGGACACTCTATTTGGGGTCCGAAGAACGACTTGTACATCTCCTCGTGCGTCAGGCAGAGGAAATTCTGAATAGCACACGGTCCTTCTGGGTTGAATTCCCACAAGCGGAGGGGCTGGCGTTTGCAAGGCTGTACTTGACGAACCAGCATGACTTGCACTACCATAACTAAACTAAAATCTCCCTCGGAGAGATCCCGGATGCGGCTCTGCAGTATGGGCACATACTTGGCTGGACCCCAGCTCGGCCCCCTACTGATCCAGGACATCAGTTGTGGTGGAGGGCCCGAGCGAAAGGCGGGGGAAGCAACCCACTTGGCACTTCTGGGAGCGGTGATGTAGAACCACTCCCATTGCAATAATCCGGACACCTCTGGAAAGGAAACTTTTGGCCACAGAGCTCCGGCAATCTTGCTTATTAATGCACCCCCGCACGCTGCATACTGCCCTTCGACCGTCTTCGGCTTCACATCAAAGGTCTTGATCCACATGCCGAAGTGAGGGGTAATGCGGAGGAAGGCCTCACATACGACAATAAATGCTGAGATGTGGAGAAAGGAATCCGGGGCTAGATCATGGAAATCAAGCCCGTAATAGAACATCAAATCCCTTACGAAGGGATCCAGAGTGAGGCCTAGTCCTCGGAGGAAGTGGGATATGAACACGACGTCTTCATTGGGTTCAGGAGTAGGGACGACCTGCCCTTGAGCAGGCAGCCGATGTGAGACTTCGGCGGTCAGGTATCTTGCCTCCCTCAACTTCTTGATATCCTCTTCCATGGCGGGGGAGGGCATCCACCAGCCCTGGAGGCTGGATCCGGACATGATTGAAGATCCGAAGCACCTGACCTAGGCTTTGAGTGTTATAACTCGAGGCAGGGGAGGGATTCGATTGAGCACGGGAGGAAAAAAGTAAAAGCCTTGATCCTTTATAAAGAGGGTGAATATCAAGCGTCCTCCTCGTGGCCGTTTGGGACTCGCCTAAAATCTAGGAGTCCTAGGCGTGGTTGGTTTACCCAAGACCGTATTGATGAGAATCCCGTAATAAGGGGGACACGATCTCTGCTTTGACAAGACATGTCTAGAAACTGCCTCACGTTATGTGCGGGGCTAGTTAAAGAAAAACGGTTCGAATAATCACCGAGCCATGGCATGATGTCATGTTGCCAAAACATGTCAGCAGATTAGATTTGTGGAAATATTATTCTCTCTACGGTGGTATGTGGAACTTATTTTGCAGGGTTGGACACTATCCTTGTATTCAAATTCTTCTGTGGTGTATTCGGAGGAGGAACCCGCCTTGCAATGCCGAAGACAATACTACGCGTTGGACTCATCGTCATTGAAGCCTGGTTCAGGGGCTACTGAGGGAGTCGTGGATTAGGGGGTCTCTGGATGGCCGACTATATCCTTTGGCTGGACTGTTGGACTATGAAGATACAAGATTGAAGACTTCGCCTCATGTCCGGATGGAACTCTACTTGGCATGGAAGGCAAGCTAGGCAATACGGATATGTATATATCCTCCTATGTAACCGACCTTGTGTAACCCTAGCCCTCTCTGGTGTCTATATAAACCGGAGGGTTTTAGTCCGTAGGACAACATACAATCATACCATAGGCTAGCTTCTAGGGTTTAGCCTCTCCGATCTCGCGGTAGATCAACTCTTGTAATACTCATATCATCAAGAATAAATCAAGCGGGACATAGGGTTTTACCCCCATCAAGAGGGCCCGAACCTGGGTAAAACATCGTGTCCCCTGCCTCCTGTTACTATCCGCCTTAGACGCACAGTTTCGGACCCCCTACCCGAGATCCGCCGATTTTGACACCGACAATGCCCCTCCCCGAGGACGAGGTGAGCCTCGGTGATGAAGAGTTTATCGTGCCTGAGGATCCTGTTGAGCAGGAGCGCTTCAAGCACCGGCTTATAGCCACAGCAAAAGCCTGAAGAAAAAGCAACATCAGCTTCAAGCTGATCAAGATCTGCTAGCGGATTGATGGACCGAGGTGCTGGCAGCTGAGGAATACGAACTCAAGTGCCCAGCCAAAAGTTACCCAAAGCGCAGGTTGCTACCCCAACTCGAGGAGGGAGCATTGAAGCCTACACTACCAGCGTATGATGTGGCTGACCAGCCACCTCGTGGCCGAGACAAAGCGGCATATCAGGACGAAGTCCGGCCTGCACCCCGTCGCCAGTCAAACAAAAATACCAAGGCCCGGGGTAACACGCAGGACCTATGAGAATTATTGGAAAACAAATCAGGACATAAAAGATCGGTCTACGGATCACGGGGGCGCGCCTCAACGCGTGACGACAACCATCACGCCGGATATACTAAAAGCAAATCCGGTCGGGCCGAACACAGCAAACAAGACTCGTATGAACTGCATCGTGATGCAGCCTGGCATAGAGGCGCCGCACACCCCATACGCTTCACTGATGAAGTAATGGATCATGAATTCCCAAAAGGGTTTAAACCTGTGAACATTGAATCATATGACGGCACTACAGACCCTGCGGTATGGATAGAGGATTTCTTCCTCCACATTCACATGGCCCGCGGGGATGATCTACACGCCATCAAGTATCTCCCGCTAAAACTCAAGGGGCCGGCTCGGCATTGGCTGAATAGCTTGCCGGCAAACTCCATCAAAAGCTGGAGAACCTGGCAGACACATTCCTGGACAACTTCTAGGGCACTTATGTGCAGCCACCGGATGCTGACGATTTCAGTCACATAACACAGCAGCCCGGAGAGTCAGCCAGGAAATTCTGGACTCGGTTCCAAATTAAATAGAACCAAATTGTCGACTGTCCAG